>NC_034202.2:25871151-26177817 GCF_002021735.2 Oncorhynchus kisutch
CAGACACACCATGAAACAAAACTCTTACCCTCCTCTGAAAACATGCGCAGTGCTTCTAGGGTGTCCTCAAAGTGCCAATCATGCTCGAGAAGCACTTCTCTAAGCTCCTGTGTGTATGCAGGATAAGACAAACAGATAGTCGTAAACAAAACACCTTTTGTCAAAATAAATTATTAACATGCAACTCCCACTCATTTCAAACAATATTAGTTCACATTTACCAAACATTTAAGGCACTGATGAATGTGTTGTGGAACTGCAGTGAGGGAGAACACAGGGCCTGTTGTTGGCAGAGTGGGATTCTATAGCTGATGGAAGCCTCACCTCCTTGACCAGACGGGGAAACTTAGTCTGCAGTTTCCTCACCATGTCCTCCTGGCTCTTCCAGCTGGGCTCTGGACCCTCATCCTCAGAATCATCTGTCTGGCGGTACAGAAACACACTGACGCATGAAGTCCCAAGGCAGGCAGACCAATTAGAGTGAGAGCTCCTCCTCATGCAAGCCTACCCCCTCTCTACTGGAGAAGACAGATAATACATGAACAAGCAGGATGGCAGTACATCATCTTGGTCAGGGTAATAACCTGGAGGTCAGGATCTCAGGTGGGCCATGCAGCTCTTGAACCCATGAGCGTGGCACTATTGCTAAATTGCTTGAGTAAATCTCTAGCTCAACACAGATCTCACATGTCAGGTGTAAACTGAATAGGCACCCCCGGTTTGGGGTGTCAGGGAGGCTGGAGGAGCGATAGGAGTGCAGACAGCTGGACTCACCACTGAATCCTCCTCAAGGGCTGGTTTCTTGCTGGAGTTTGATGCCCCACTCTGCTGGGAGCTGTCACACACCTCTAGTCTCCTCTTCCGATCTGGGTCTAAAGCAGGACATTAAGGGGGCATATTAACACAGCGTGAACACCACCACACTGGATCTAGTTTGTGCTGCTGGGAATAGAAGTCTCAGTTAAATGTACTTTTCATGTTTCTCTAACCCAAGAAGGTACTGTTAAAGCCTACTCCTTTAACATCCAAGGACCGTATGTTATATTCAGAGGTAAACTGGCTCTGGCATCCAAAATAGCCATCTAAAAAGTGAATCGATTCTCATTGGTACAGTTCTAGAAACATAAAGCCCCTCTACTTTCGTAGCACAGCAAAGTAATTTCACAAATGGAAAATACACACTTACTGTACACAGTTTTAACACAGTTACAACACGTTTCTGAAGTCCTTCTTCTGTAACACACAGGTGTTCAGAGATAGCTAATTAACACAAGTAGTTGACTGTCTTCCTTCTGTTTTCTGTAAACAAGCGCTGCAACATGGAATTATGGCCATGTGGAAACCCTAACCCTGTAAAAAGGTGTGTAGTAATTGAACCTTATGTTTCCAAAACTGTACCGCAAGCGATGCGTGTTAATATTTAGAGCAAGTGTCGGGGCTCTTCACAAAACTTCCTTGGCCAGAAGATACTATCATCAATAGGCGCTAAAGGTAGTTAGCCTCTTTGAATGGGCTAACGTTTCATTGACCTCCATGTCACAGAGCAGGCTACAAAACATGAAATGGCAGATTCCATTCCATTCAATAGTATAGATTGCATCACTGTGCATGTAATTGTGCAACAGAAAATATTAAGGCCAGGGATAGTATTAATGAACCCTTACCTTGACTTCCTGATATGTTTTTGGGGAGCTGGCTGACATTTCTCTGTGGAGTAGTTTTCATCTCCTCTCCCTCCTCATCTGACAGTATGATAACAGAACCCATAACTGGTTCCTTTTCCAGACTCCTTTATAAAAAAATATTAAAAAAGCAGGAGTCTTGAATCATAAAAAAAATAAATCCTCACGATTTTGATTAGTGTGTGTATGTCCAGTACTTGACTTGGACTGAAATAGGTCTCTCAAAGGAGCTCAAGCAGTAGAAAATGTGTGTCTGGCACCAGTACATCCACCTGCCTATTAGTATGTCACAGGTGTGACAAATCTCTCCAATCACTTGTACATGCCTTGTGTTGAAGGCCTGGTGCAGGTAAGGCTGGAGCCATGTGACCTGTGGCAGGTTAACTTTAGTAGAATCTTGATGATATATGCTAATACACATGCTTTCCTTGACCCTGTATAAACCTAGAGTGGTGTAGTCTGATTTACATTATTTAGAGGAGTTTGGTAGCAACTAACTTACTTCCCCGACAACATCATGGAAGACCCTGATATCTCCTCATCTGAATCAGAGTCTAGTACCACGCTTTCCATGCCTCTCACTGAGCCGGGCCCTGGGGGACGCTTGAGCTCTGGGGTCTCCGGGACAACAGTATCTGCAAGTGAAAAATGTAAAAGCAAAAAGAATCAACACAAAAGTGCCTACTGTGGGAGCTGGATGGGCATGTTGACTACTTGTCGAAAAGGCCTTATTTTGATAGTTAGTCTTGGTTGGGGTTTCTATATGGGTAAAAAATGTCCAAACATGTCTTGGTTTACATTCCAGTGTCAATACTGGGTCTGGTATCAGGCACAACAGGGACCACCTTTGCCAACAGGAAATCGAACATGTGGGGATAAGTGTGTGGTCTATGTAAGCAAGGGTCATGTCTAGAAGGGATACAGCTTTTGTCAAATTGACGTCCAAATGTTTCTGTTAGGTAACCCTTTCCCTAATTATCCTAACCTGCTACGAAAAGTCAATGTTGACCAAAGCTGTGTCCTAGACAAAACCGTACGTGTGCTATATTACCATGTGTTTGTTGCCCCGTGAGATCTTCATTCACTGAGTATGTGTTATGGTTGATAAATCTTCTTTGATTCATCGTTGTGATATTATTTGATTCTGCTAGCTGCTACAGTATTATCCTACTCAAAATGAGCTCACAACAATTGACCACGGTAGCTGCAGTCGAGTGTTAAAAATGTGTGTTCGACCTAACAAGCATCATCGTGAAATCAAACAACCCGGCCTACAATGACCGTTCGCTGTCGGCAAGAATAGCAATCTAGCTAATGGGTCCTTCACAAGAGAGGATATTAAACGTTATTCTGTTTTTCGATTGACGCTTATTAGCTAGCTAGCTGTCTTGCATTCCGTGTATAGAGATAGATGTTGCTAACGACGCTAATTCATGCATGTAAGATGCGTTCTGCAACGTGAATGATTCTACCTCTGACCTATACTCGTAAAATAGCTACCTACATTATTGCCATCGGGCGTCCTCTTTACCGATTACATAAACATATTTACAACCCTTTGTAACGTTTCATTGCCTAAAATAGCTAGCTAGCAACTTTGTTTCTGACAAATTCCGAAAACGACACGTGGGCAGTCAGACCAGCCAATCAGAGACAAGTGCGCATTGCGATCTCGTGTAAAAAAAGAAAGAAAGGATTTAAAGGGGCAACACAGTCTGCAGGTGACAGACGTTGGTCACTCTTCTTCAGGACGGTGGACAGCTCCCCTCATTTCAAGGTTTGGAGTCACTGGTGCATAGGTTAATTGTTCTAACCTGGAGATCCCGTCATAATTAGAGAGGGGACTGTAGTTTTATTAACCACGTAGTCTACTGTATATTGAGCTCTACAATTATTTAAATAGTATATCTCAACCAGAACATGCAGGATTCTAATTCGGGATTTTAAAATATTAGGCCTAGTTTGAGAGAAAGATTTTGGATGTTTCAAATCTACTTTGTGGTTACAGCGGCACCCGAGACTTGTGGATGATTATGTTCAGGTTTTGCTTTATGGCTCCCCAGATGCTCGATATGGAACAGTTACCTATATTTCCTCAGGGTGACATAACTCCTCCACTCCATTAATAACTCCGCCACCAGCGATCACATCAGTCTGAGGTTTCAGACGGCTACCCGCAGTCTGGCTGGATTCCAAGTCACATGGTCTCTGACCAATAATTGTAACCAAGATGAACAGGCACATACCTTGTGAATTTAATATCCACCTCATCCACCTTGAGTGGATCAATCGGCACCTCCGCAACGCATAGGCTGCCTGCTACCGATTGAAAACAATAGACAATGGTTTTGAGTGATACCCTAGTATGTGTTCTATTCTGACCATATAGTATCTCCAATAGAGGGTTCCTGTCGGAATCGAATGTGCCTATCCTATCCCAGGAGTGGGGCTATATTTTTTGGCTCCCAAATGTGTTCAAGTGCAGTCGATTGTTTTTTGTAGATAATGAGAGAGACACTGGTTCCTATGGTGTTGACGTTGCGTGTTTACCATCAACATCTTTATAGTGCTTTCGACTGCGGTAGTCAGTTTGGAGCCAAAGAGCCCATTCAAACCCACACCGCCAAAATCCTCTGGTGACTTATCTGTGTCAATAGGCTAGGCTACATACAATGCACAACACTTGTTTTCATGATTATTATCTCTTACCTTCAATACCAGCCTAAAATAGTGCATGCTGATAAGAGGCATTTTAACCAGAAGAATATTGGATAATGGAAAAACAATTTCAAGCTAACATCTTTATAAGGCTTAACATTGTTTTGGTTGTTATTTCACGAATGCAATGGATATATGTGCATTTACAATGTAATCCAAGTTGACATTTTTTATTGGCACCCACATAGACATTGTGTACACCAAACAATATACGATATGTGTTGTTTAGCACATTTGTTTTAGTGTATGGTAGGCTACCCCACTTATAGTATAGTGAACATCCGTGTGAACATCGGTGATAGATCCAATGTACATGCATAGCAGTAGGCTTAGTTTAGGAGCCTATGAAATAACCTTATATTTCACCCTCAATGATGTTATTGCTCATCATGAGCAGTCTCACTTGTAAGATCGTTTTTCCTCTACTGACATGCTACTTTCCTTGGGTGAATATTCGAAAAGATGTTGCAACCTTTTCAGTGACGTCAAGAATGTTGTGTTGGTCCTGTCTATCCAATCCGAGGCATCGCTGACATTCTACAGGAGCCGAAATGGGTCTAATCTTGCTCTGTAGCTGTCCTCGTTTATCCACCACAACGCCCTTCGGCGGGTGCATGGTGGTACTCGACTGCTGCTTTAAACAGCAGCACTGACATGGAAACCCCATTGCAGTTGAAGAACGATTTCTTTCAAGAGCAGCAGTTCCAGCATCACTGTAAGTACCAGCACTACTGCGGACCAGAGGAACGCTCCACTAAGCAGCGCAACCAATGCTGCACCTGCAAGAACTGTACCTGTGGTGCAAGAAAAAGCCTCGTTTTTCGCGGGACGTCAGCGACCACTCAAGGAACTTTAAGGACGCCATCCGTAACGTCTTCGAGACAAGGTTGTCAATTTAGCGTCTGTGAGTTTAAGCCCTCCAGTCATGGTAGTTCACCCAGACATCACCACCACCAGCACTGCCACAATCGGCCGCCGGGCAGCCCGAGCAGCAGCCACAAAGAGAGTAACTCGTATAACGAAATAGCCATGAGCAGCTGCAGATACAACGGCGGCGTAATGCGGCCGCTGAGCAACTTGAGCTCGTCCCGCAGAAACCTACACGAGTTTGATTCAGAGTCCCAGCCTTTACAACCAATTTCCACCGCAGATGCATCGGACACCCTAGCATCTAAACCGGAGAACAATTCGACCACCCTGATGCCTTACGCATCGGGAGACGGAGGGGGTGGATGTAACAACAGTGGCAGTAAATCGGGTAAAAAGAAGAACCAGAACATTGGGCAAAAGCTTGGACATAGAAGGGCCTTGTTTGAGAAAAGGAAGCGCCTCAGCGACTATGCTTTGATCTTTGGGATGTTTGGGATCGTTGTTATGGTTATAGAGACTGAACTCTCATGGGGAGCGTATGGAAAGGTACGTTTTCAACTCAATCCCGGTACTGTGCAGTATTATCTAGATCGGGCAAATTAATTGACTGGCATGTTGAGTGGACCAGGAAAAACAGAAAGTTTGATTTTAAAGTGCATTAAACCAGTAGTAGTATAGTCGCCTTGTTTTTATTTACGAATCAAATATTTAGACAGTGAAGACTGAAGATGTATCCCGTAAACCATGCAATCAGCTATACTTTACATGGCTGGATAGGCTCTCGATCACTTAGTCCAGGTAGGCTTACATGCTCCATTGACATAGTGACACATGGTATCCCAAGCGTTAAGAGCATTTAGACAGGGTTTACTAATATAGCTTCTTTTGTTTTCTTTTTTTAAAGATTACTACTGTTTGTTGTATGTGTTGTTGTATTGCTATTTTTCTTTTTTTTGCAGGAATCCTTGTATTCATTAGCTCTAAAATGCCTGATAAGCCTTTCTACAATCATTCTTCTGGGTCTGGTTATCATATACCACGCAAGGGAGATTCAGGTAACATGGTTATTTTTCATGTCATTGTCATTCACATCCCCAGACATTAACTATGGTTATAATAGTGCCATACATGTTATTACACATTTGCTACTTAAGTGCACAGTGCTGTCATTGCCTGTTAGTATGGTGCGAGTTTGCAGAATAATTCTATTCAAGACATTGATGTGCTCAACCGACTTAAGTTTCAAGTTTTATTGTCACATGCACAGGATACAGCAGGTGTAAAACAGTCAAGTAAAATGCTTAATTTGCGAGCTCTTTCCCAACAATGCACAATAAAGGTAGTAGTATAGATGGGATGAAACCATGTGAAACGTGAAAGAAACATGAGAATACAATTATATACAGGTCTTATATACAGGTTTAGTGCAGTGCCTTCAGTGACTTCAATGAGTGCAATTACTCTGAAATGAAGTGGATTATTTCCAGATTAAGTAGGCCTACATTTCCTCTTTAACGGGTGGCATTATCTAATTATGGCATGAAATCATTTGACTGACATCTTGACCCAGACCTTGAAAACTTAAACTGTAAAGCTTTAAGACTTCTGGTGATTTAAAGTACTAAAATATAGCTCTTGAAGTATAGGATTTATAAACACCTTCATGAGGTCAGGAAAAGTGTCTTACCTTATCATAACCAAAACACTATTGCTCCATTGTTTCTATTTTTCTTGTCATTGAAGACTTTATAAACAAATAATACATTTTTATTTTGCTCTTATAGAATGTCACTCTTAGCCATATCAATATTTTACTATGATAGTGGCTGGCACTTGCATCTCAAGATTGTGTCCTGCATCTTCCAAACCTCCAGCGGTTAACTGGTCTGGATTGTCAGCTTCATTGAATAGTTCCAGCACTTGGACAAAACTACATTTTATGACCTTGCGTCAGAGCATTGTTGCATCACTTATGACTTTTCTTCCTGTAATTCAGCACATCTGTCTTTGTTGTAGAACCATGTTGTAAAAAAAAAAAAAATGAAATGGTGAGTCCTCAATGGTGTTCCTCATCAAGAGGTATAGTCTGGTCAGGAATCCATTACGTTGCTCTACGTGAATGAAATTGACCAGAGAAGAAATGTATTTGCCAATGCCAGGCATTTTCTATAACCTTGCTGAGGCTGCATTGGGCGGGAGGTAGCCTAGCGGTTAAAGTGTTGGGCTAGTAACTGGTAGGTTGCGAGTTCGAATCCCACTAGGCTAATTGCCTTTATCCATTAGCCTAAATGTATATTTAAGCAATAATGCCTGAGGAGGTGTGGTATATGGACAATATACCACGGCTAAGGGCTGTTCTTACGCACAACGCATATACCACAAACACCCTAGGTGCCTTATTGCTATTATAAACTGGTTACCAACTTATTTAGTCATACCCGTGGTATACTGTCTGATATACCATGGCTGTCAGCCAATCAGCATTCAGGGCTCGAACCAACCAGTTTATAATTAGGATTTTAAAGCCCTCAGAGGGATATCAATCATTGAAATTGCTCAACAGTAAAACATGTCTACCTTTCAAATGGCCTACTGTAAAGCTTTCTTTTCTGCATGGAATGATAGAAACATTTATTGATCATTACCATATTTTGATTCATAACAAAACCATTTACATTTCCTCAGAAATGGTTCTCTATAGTGTGAAGTGTAAACTAGTTGTCAGCCCTTTGTATTTCTAGACACCAATTTGAGATTTCATGAATCAAACCATTTTCCGGACAACATCAAAGGGAAGGCAGTATTGTGAATGACTATTGTGATGATGGAAAAAGCCCAAATATGCTGAGGGTTGTTTTGGCTCAGTGATATTATTTTCAAAGTAAAATGGGTTGCAATATGTTTGTTTATATTAGAAACAGATTGATACGTGTAGTTTACATTCAGTTATTCGATTTTCATATCCTTCAGTCTTATTCAGACTGGTATATGACTCGATATCGCAATTCTAACCTTGGCTAGTGATTCTCACTTAAATTCCATATCTACTGTTTGAAGCTATATTATTACTCAGCAATATCCTTCGTCACCCAGGTTGTGGCCCCACTCAATAGCTCTTTTATTGCTGCTTGCAGCTGTATCAGTAGTGGTAGTATTGGTATATCGCTCTAGCGCAGAGCTTGCAGCTGTATCAGTAGTGGTAGTATTGGTATATCGCTCTAGCGCAGAGCTTGCAGCTGTATCAGTAGTGGTAGTATTGGTATATCGCTCTAGCGCAGAGCTTGCAGCTGTATCAGTAGTGGTAGTATTGGTATATCGCTCTAGCGCAGAGCTTGCAGCTGTATCAGTAGTGGTAGTATTGGTATATCGCTCTAGCGCAGAGCTTGCAGCTGTATCAGTAGTGGTAGTATTGGTATATCGCTCTAGCGCAGAGCTTGCAGCTGTATCAGTAGTGGTAGTATTGGTATATCGCTCTAGCGCAGAGCTTGCAGCTGTATCAGTAGTGGTAGTATTGGTATATCGCTCTAGCGCAGAGCTTGCAGCTGTATCAGTAGTGGTAGTATTGGTATATCGCTCTAGCGCAGAGCTTGCAGCTGTATCAGTAGTGGTAGTATTGGTATATCGCTCTAGCGCAGAGCTTGCAGCTGTATCAGTAGTGGTAGTATTGGTATATCGCTCTAGCGCAGAGCTTGCAGCTGTATCAGTAGTGGTAGTATTGGTATATCGCTCTAGCGCAGAGCTTGCAGCTGTATCAGTAGTGGTAGTATTGGTATATCGCTCTAGCGCAGAGCTTGCACCCTATCCTGCTCTTTGTATGGGCTATTTTCCATCCTCAGTGAGAGATTATGCATGCGCATCCATCTGTACTCGCAGTTGCCTGTCAAATATAGATGCATAGTTCAGACTGAAGAGAGGTGCCCACACTCTACACTAGCTTCTTGAAAGTCATCTACTTGTCCCAACTGTATAAGCTGGAAAGAGTTGACTTTACACACCTTTCTGGGCTGCTTTGACAGTACATGGACACCCCTTTTGTTTTCAGTGTCTGAAATGTCCCAAGGTCAGTCAGAGGACATCTCCTGGACACAGACTGTCACAGGCAGGCTTAGGGGACACACATTGTACATGATAGCAAGGATTGGTGACATGGTACAGTAAAAGGATTTCTCTCTGTCTTCTCAGTGTGATGTTTCAAGCTTCAGATACCCTCCAGACTTCTCTATGCAATTAGAAGCCATGCTCTGTTTTTCTACCCACTATTCTGGATTTAAACGTCAGCAAGCATCGACAAATGTTGTAGGATATGCTATTTCAGGTAATACAATCTGTTCAAGGTATGATACAGATGTCATATGTCTTTTGGTGACAGCTAGTAATCTATAATAATTGTGTCCCTTGTTTCCTCTGGTGGCAGGCAGCCGACTAGGGTGGTGTGTGAACTTAGCTCAGCTTGGAAGCTGGATTTGTACTCTGATTTAGATTTGTCAGTCACTATTAAGGTTTCATATTATCAAGAGAAATGCTCTAAGCATGTCGTTTGCCCTCTAAGATGTTTGATTACTTTAAAAAGGACTGTGAGGGACACTTTGAAATGTGACTTTGGTTTCTCCTTGAGTTAATGTTTATTTGCCAAGAGGCTTTTGTGTAAAGGCCAATACAGTGGCCATGTACAGTTTTATGTAATCACTGAAATCTACCCTTCCTTCAATTGGTTGTCATAATAATAGGTTGAGTCCCAGCTGTCAATCTGTCGTGACTAAAGTCAGCCTTGCCTAGCTTACTGTGTGTGTGCCCTGTGTGTGTATTAGAGACACCACTGTGTTACTGCAGGAGATGCTATGCGTTTCTCACAGTGAAATCTGTCCTCAACCTGAGACGTCAGACTGGAGTCAGATAGCCATTGCTGGCTGGTGACCTCAATGCTTTCACTGAACAAACAGGCTTTCAAGGACACAGATACAGTTGAAGTCGGAGGTTTACATACACCTTAGTCAAATACACTTAAACTAAGTTTTTCACCATTCCTGACATTTAATCCTAGTAAAAATTCCCTCTCTTAAGTCAGTTAGAATCACCACTTCATTTTAAGAATGTGAAATGTCAGAATAATAGTTGAGAGAATTATTTATTTCAGCTTTTATTTCTTTCATCACATTCCCAGTGGGTCAGAAGTTTACATGCACTCAATTAGCATTTGGTAGCAATGCCTTTAAATTGTTTAACTTGGGTCAAACGTTTCGGGTAGCCTTCCACAAGCTTCCCACAATAAATTTGATGAATTTTGGCCCATTCCTCCTGACAGAGCTGGTGTAACTGAGTCAGGTTTGTAGGCCTCCTTGCTCGCACAAGCTTTATCAGTTCTGCCCACAATTCTATAGGATTGAGGTCAGGGCTTTGTGATGGCCACTCCAATACCACTCCAAGGTATTGGACTTTGTTGTCACAACTTTGGAAGTATGCTTGGGGTCATTTTCCATTTGGAAGACCCATTTGCGACCAAGCTATAACTTCCTGACTGATGTCTTGAGATGTTGCCTCAATATTTCCTCATAATTTTCCATCTTCATGATGCCATCTATTTTGTGAAGTGCACCAGTCCCTCCTGCAGCAAAGCATCCCCACAACATGATGCTGCCACCCCCGTGCTTCACGGTTGGGATAGTGTTCTTCAGCTTGCAAGCCTCCCCCTTTTTCCTCCAAACATAACAAATGGTCATTATGGCCAAACAGTTCTATTTTTGCTTCATCAGACCAGATGACATTTCTCCAACAAGTACGATCTTTGTCCCCATGTGCAGTGGCAAACCATAGTCTGGCTTTTTTTAATGGTAGTTTTGGAGCAGTGGCTTCTTCCTTGCTAAGCGGCCTTTCAGGTTATGTCGATATAGGACTCGTTTTACTGTGGATATAGATACTTTTGCACCTGTTTCCTCCAGCATCTTCACAAGGTCCTTTGTTGTTGTTCTGGGATTGATTTGCACTTTTCGCACCAAAGTACATTCACCTCTAGGAGACAGAACGTGTCTCCTGCCTGAGCGGTATGATGGCTGCGTGGTCCCATGGTGTTTATACTTGCGTACTATTGTTTGTACAGATGAATGTGGTACCTTCAGGCATTTGAAAATTGCTCCCAAGGATGAACCAGATTTGTGGAGGTCAACAACAAAAAATGTCTGAGGTCTTGGCTGAACTCTTTTGATTTTCCCATGATGTCAAGCAAAGAGGCACGGAGTTTGAAGGTAGGCCTTGACATACATCCACAGGTACACCTGAAACATAGTTATATCATTTATATGAGAAACATGTCTCCAGCTAGAGCAATCCAAACAAAGAGATTTACTTATGATATTCTCTTTTCAGATAGTGGTGCATATTTTTTTAATTTTCATTGAATTCCACACTTAGAGAAACTATGATATCAAGTAATCACTTGCTTTCAGATGCACTGAAAATGTAACCTACAGCTTGAGATTTACTCAGCAAAGTGGCCTCTTAGTGCTTCACTTTGATATCATAAATAAACCATTGCATTCATTCCTTATTGGGCTGAACCTCTCAACCTAATTCCCTAATGAGATTGAGCGATTTGTTTGTCTCAGTTACAAGATATATGTTCCTATCTCCACATTACACAGATTAAATATTGAGCTGGACTCCATTAGTTATATTGAGCATTCTGAAACCAGTAACCAACCCAGGCTGCTTGAACTCCTATAGGAGTGGCAGGTATCCAAGCAGTTAGAGTGTTGCGTCATTAATCGAAAGGTTGCTCGTTGATTTGCCCTCGAGCAAGGCACTTAACCCTAATTGCTCCAGGGTCGCTGTTGATAATGGCTGACACTGGCCATGACCTCAATCTCTGAGGGTGTCTCAGGGGGAGTTGGGATATGCAAAAAACTGCTAATACACAGTTGTACATGTGTGAAATTGGACAAATATAAGCACCCACCTAATTATTATTATTATACAGTATATGGGTGATTCAACGTAAGTGGTGTATATTGCTGTCCCACCCCCAAAAAACATTTAAAAAACAGTTCAGTCTCCAAACTTAGAACATTTATTTACACCATGATATGTTCTAGCTCTATCCAAGGCAATAACACACATATTGTTAAATAAATATAGTACATAGTCAGTGTTTATACACCTATTTCTATTGAGAGGTGGCTGTCCCAATCCGTGACTCCTAAACTTCATGTTTGAAAATAAAGCAATCAGTGATTTTTTTTAAACACTTATTTCAATAGAACATATTGAGTTTATCTATGATTACACTGAAAGATACTGATCTAATTATTGTTATTATTATTATTTTTATTTTTTAAATCTCTGAAAAATGCTGTCCCCACTTTTGATGTCACTACCGAAGCACACACTTTAAAAGACAGCAGAATGAATGTGCCTTAAGCCACAACACTACACATATCATCAGGAGATGGGATTGCAACCCTCTCCACTATGGCCACATGGTGAGTAGTCAGTCTGCAAATATTTTTAGAAAATAAATGAGCAAATTGGATGAATCTTAATATATTTTTAAGAGGGGTCACTACCAAATATCTAATACAGTTGAAGTTGGAAGTTTACATACACCTTAGCCGAATGCATTTAATGCATTTAAGCCGAATGCATTAAAGCCCAATTTTTCAGTTTTTGATTTGTTAAAAAAGTTTGAAATATCCAATAAATGTCGTTCCACTTCATGATTGTGTCCCACTTGTTGTTGATTCTTCACAAAAAAATACAGTTTTATATCTTTATGTTTGAAGCCTGAAATGTGGCAAAAGGTAGCAAAGTTCAAGGGGGCCGAATACTTTCGCAAGGCACTGTATTTTCAGGTCTCTCCAGAGATGTTCGATCAGGTTGAAGTCTGGGCTCTGGCTGGGTCACTCAAGTACATTCATAAACTTGTCCCGAATCCACTCCAGCGTTGTCTTGGCTGTGTGCTTAGGGTCGTTGTCCTGTTGGAAGGTGAACCTTTGCCCCAGTCTGACGTTCTGAGTGCTCTGGAGCAGGTTTTCATCAAGGATCTCTCTGGACTTTGCTCTGTTCATCTTTCCCTCAAGCCTGACTAGTCTCCCAGTCCCTACCGCTGAAAAACATCCCCACAGCATGATGCTGCCACTACCATGCTTCACCGTAGGGAGGTGCCAAGAGTTCAATCTTGGTTTCATTGGACCAGAGAATCTTGTTTCTCATGGTCTGAGAGTCCCCATTGCCTTTTGGCAAATTCCAAGCGGGCTGTCATGTGCCTTTTACTCAGGGGGGGGGGGGGGGGGGGGAGGGGGGGGGGGGGGGGGTTTCTGTCTGGCCACTCCATAAAGGCCTGATTGGTGGAGTACTGCAGAGATGGCCTTTTCTTCTGGAAGATCCTCCCATCCCCACAAAGGAAGTCTGGAGCTCTGCCAGAGTGACCATCTGGTTCTTGGTCACCTCCCTGACCAAGGCCCTTCTCCCCCAATTGCTCAGTTTGGCCGGGTGGCCAGCTCTAGGAAGAGTCTTGGTGGTTCCAAACGTCTTCCATTTCGAAATGATGGAGTCCACTGTGTTATTGGGGTCCTTCAATGCTGCAGGCATTTGTTGGTACCCTTCCACAGATCTGCACCTCGACACAATCCTGTCTCAGAGCTCTACGACAATTCTTTCGACCTCATGGCTTGGTTTTTGCTCTGACATGCACTGTCAACTGTGGGACCTTATATAGACAGGTGTGTGCCTTTCCGAATCATGTCCAATCAATTGAATTTACCACAGGTGAACTCCAATCAAGTTGTAGAAGCATTTCAGGGATGATCAATGGAAACAGGATTCACCTCAGCTCAATTTTGAGTCTCATAGCAAAGGGTCTGAATATTTATGTAAGTAAGGTATGTTTTATATTTTATATTTGACAAAAAAACGTTTTTGCTTTGTCATTATGAGGGATTGTGTGTAGATTGATGAGAAGAAAAATAATTGTATCAATTTTAGAATAAAGCTGTAACGTATCAAAATGTAGAAAACGTCAAGGGGCCTGAATACTTTCACTAATGCACTGTACATCTGTCCAAATTAAAGATAACAAGCCATATGTTATCTATAGGGATTCTTTAAAGTCCAAAATAAGCCAAAATTGTCCAAAATGAAATGGTTACATCTGAAACAATTGACACCATAGAGATGATGGATTCTGTGACAGCCTCAATGAAGTGCCTGTGCTGTCTCCAATTTAAAGTTGCATGCTCTACCAACTGATCTACAGAAGACCACCATGTGTGTAGTGGACAAGTGCACACTTCAGGAAAAGGTGTCGAGTATTGTATTTGGCCAAAACATATTGACATCTATAATGTGCTATACTGTACTGTACCCTACGGTATTCTACTGTACTGTAGTGTGTTATACTGTACTGTACTCTACTGTACCCTACTCTACGGTATTGTACTGTGCTTTACTATACTGTAACCTACTGTACTGTAGTGTAGTGTGCTCCACTACATTGTGCCCTAATTTATTGTACTCGTACTGTACGGTACTCTACTGTACTGTGCACTACTTTACTTGAGTTTCTTACAATTGAAGAAAGGGCCCATGGACTCTTTATCTAGTGGTCTTGATCTTGAGACCACTCAAGACCACAAATTCAGTTTTTAACTTGTCATGGTCTCATGGGCCTGGATCTTGGGACCAATGTTCTGGTATAAATCTTGGCTCCTGGATATGAACTTACTCCTTGGTTTACAAACCATAGCAAAGATGATCTATTATATTGACAAGATATTTGAGTGACTGCTCTAACAATGTAAATTTATGTCCTTAGAGATGGAACGCAGATGGGAGGAGGCAAGATCAGGTGGGACCATTCTAGCCAATAAGAGGGCAGATACACGTGTGAACAACAGGCTACAGAGATAGATAGAGGACTCATCTTTGTATCTGTGCCATTATAGCATCTGTGACAGCATGGGCAGCGCCATTGAGGCTATCTACATTTTAAAGTAGGAGTTGGAATCAAAATGATTGGTTTATATAATTCCTTTCTGTTCTGTTTTAAACCTCAAATATTTTGTATTAAAAACATTTAGCTCCACATGAAATTACTTCCGATAGAGCAGCTTGCTTTGGAGGGGGCAAGCTATTTACATGCAATTGGACAGACGAGAGAGCAAGAGAGAGTGGAGGAGGCGGCTTGCCTTGAAGCGCTGGGCATCTTATATGAATTAGGCACACATAATTATACCTACGGAGGACCAGTTCTGTATCTTTGAACTTCAGAGCTGGCTTAACGTTGAACCAACTAGCTAGCTATACTCAGCAAAAAAAAGAAATGTCCTCTCACTGTCAACTGTGTTTATTTTCAGCAAACTTAACATGTGTAAATATTTGTATGAACATAACAAGACTCAACAACTGAGACATAAACTGAACAAGTTCCACAGACATGTGACTAACAGAAATGGAATAATGTGTCCCTGAACAAAGGGGGGTCAAAATCAGAAGTAACAGTCAGTATCTGGTGTGGCCACCAGCTGCATTAAGTACTGCAGTGCATCTCCTCCTCATGGACTGCACCAGATTTGCCAGTTCTTGCTGTGAGATGTTACCCCACTCTTCCACCAAGGCACCTTCAAGTTCCCGGACATTTCTGAGGGGAATAGCCCTAGCCCTCACCCTCTGATCCAACAGGTCCCAGACGTGCTCAATGGGATTGAGATCCGGTCTCTTCGCTGGCCATGGCAGAACACTGACATTAATGTCTTGCAGGAAATCACGCACAGAAAGAGCAGTATGGCTCTTGTCATGCTGGAGGGTCATCTCAGGATGAGCCTGCAGGAAGGGTACCACATGAGGGAGGATAATGTCTTCCCTGTAACGCATAGCGTTGAGATTGCCTGCAATGACAACAAGCTCAGTCCAATGATGCTGCGAGACACACTGCCCCAGATGAATCGCGTTTTTGTCTCGGATTCACATTTATCTTCGAAGGAATGAGCATTACACCGAGGCCTGTACCTTGGAGCGGGATCGATTTGGAGGTGGAGTGTCCGGGGCAGTGTGTCATGGTCTGGGGCAGTGTGTCATGGTCTGGGGCAGTGTGTCACAGCATCATCGGACTGAGCTTGTTGTCATTGCAGGCAACAATCTCAACGCTACAGGGAAGACATCCACCTCCAAATCGATCCTGCTCCAAGGTACAGGCCTCAGTGTAACACTCATTCCTTCGAAGATAAACACAAACCCGACCATCACCCCTGGTGAGACAAAACCGCGACTCGTCAGTGAAGAGCCCTTTTTGCCAGTCCTGTCTGGTCCAGCGACGGTGGGTTTGTGCCCATAGGCGACGTTGTTGCCGGTGATGTCTGGTGAGGACCTGCATTACAACAGGCCTACAAGCCCTCAGTCCAGCCTCTCAGCCTTTTGCGGACAGTCTAAGCACTGATGGAGGGATTGTGCGTTCCTGGTGTAACTCGGGCAGTTGTTGTTGCCATCTTGCACCTGTCCCGCAGGTGTGATTTTCGGATGTACCGATCCTGTGCAGGTGTTGTTACACGTGGTCTGCCACTGTGAGCATGATCAGCTGTCCTTCCTGTCTCCCTGTAGCGCTGTCTTAGGCGTCTCACAGTATGGACATTGCAATTTATTGCCCTGGCCATATCTGCAGTCGTCATGCCTCCTTGCAGCATGCCTAAGGCACGTTCATGCAGATGAGCTGCGACCCTGGGCATATTTCTTTTGGTGTTTTTCAGAGTCAGTAGAAAGGCCTCTATAGTGTCCTAGATGTTCATAACTGTGACCTTAATTGCCAACCGTCTGTAAGCTGTTAGTGTCTTAACGACCGTTCCACATGTTCATTAATTGTTTATGGTTCATTGAACAAGCATGGGAAACAGTGTTTAAACACTTTACAATAAAGAACTGTAAAGTTATTTGGATTTTTATGAATTATCTTTGAAAGACAGGGTCCTGAGTTTAGCTAGCTAATTAGCTTGTGTATGCATAGCGCCACCAGAATTAAAATAAAAACACATCTCACCTTTTAGTAGCTATTAAATCCAATATGAAACGTGGTCTATAGTATCCTTAACTAGCATTGAAAGGTTAATCCATTCTTCTCGAATAAAAAATCTTTCTCCCTAATTTCTGAATCATGCTTGTAACGTCAGTAGGCTACTAGACTATGCTTCAGGGGGAGGGGTGGGTTGCCTACACACACACAGGCAAAGATTTTCAGCTGGCAGGTAGGCAGACACAAGAATACGTTTCTGCGTGACAGAGTGAGGGCTTTGCCTTGGCGCTTTGTTGCATTTTTTTGAGGGACTGGAAAAAAATGCCTGGGACATAAAATAACGTTATTAACCAGTTTCCATGCTTTTAAAATAATGGTTCTGTTCCGGAAGAGTATATATAACTTTTGTTTGTGGTTCTGATTCTGTTCCTCTAAAAATGTAGTTATTTTCTGGTTTTCGGTTCTGTTCCCTAAACCGGTTCCAACCCCTATTTTAAAGTATTCCATTTTCTTATTCTTCATTGGCTGATTTCTCCCAACTCATAGGAATCCCCACCGACTTGACTACTTTAAAATGGTGGAAGCTCTCAATGGCAATGTCTATGCTAAAACTTGATGTATATCCATGATGAGTCCTCAACCTATCTCTCGGACTCTGACAACAGGCACAAGTCTGAAATAAAGTAATTTTTGCGTAAATTGCCGAAATGTCACACGCATCCACTTATATCATTGCATTCGTAACAACCTTACCATTTTGAAACTTATATTCAATCAGATAAGCATCACATAGCAAATAAGCAATTCTATTTTTTGTTAACCAAATTTGACCCTCATTGACCTCCATACAAAATTATGGGATTATGGGAGGAGTAAAACCTCTCACTTTGCCTCTTCCTCTCTGACCACAGGCAACCCACTTTGTAGAAGATAATGCTCTCTGATCATTGGCTGATAATTTCCAACCCATAGGAATCCCCACCCAGTTGACTACTTTTAAATGGTGGAAGCCCTCAATGGCAATGACTAATACAAAACAAATGATTTCCATCTAGATACCCCTATTTATCTCAAAGATTGACACGATACTGAAACGCCTGTTATTTTGCCCAAATAAAGATAGGTAAAGTGTTTATTTAAACATCTAACAACATAATGAATTAGTTGCATAAGTTATTCAATAACTCAACAAGTTTCAGATTCATACAATCAACATTTTACAGAGAACAATAGAGATTAGATTTCTCTAAATTCCAATTTAAAGGTTTTGAAAATCTGGTTAAAAAGCATGTTTTTACTATTTTGTTAATTTGGTATCCAAAATAAAATGTCTAAAATGAATCTGTAATGAATCTGTTTATCCCTTTATTGCATCCTTTTACTATTACATTTAGTGGGGTGGTAAGGTACTCAGGTAAATATTTCAAATATGCAATACAAACAAAGTGTGTGAGTTATATACTGTATACAGTATGTCTACCTGACAATCTGTGTGTGTCTGTGCACGTGCATGTGTGCTTTGTTGCCCTCTCCTATAAATATACTTTTCAAATGTGCTTTTGTGTGTGTGGTCCACTGGTCCATGTGGGTGAAATGGCTCTTAGCCCTGCAGGATTTGAGCTGAGTGACCTGAGAGTTTGTTTGGCTCATCAACAGGGCTTTTCTATTCCTCTGTCCCTTCTCTGGTATGCTCTTTATTAGGCCATGGATCATAGGACGGACTATTGTTGTAGCATGGACGGTCTTTTAAACTTTCATAAGCCATAAACCCCTTCAATCTAGTTTATTCTAGCAGGATATAACCTAGATAAGTTATCAATTATGTGCATATGATATACTGTAGAAAGAGACATGACTGCTGTCCCTTATGCCACATACATAATTCCAGGTTATCAGCTGCAGATGTAAGTCATACACCCCCCCCCCCCCCCTCCCTCTCATAACTAGTGCTTCTGCTACTGGCATGGAATATTTAATGCTGAGAGGTAAAGAGCTCCAGTATTGTATTTCAGGTCCTCCATTACCATAATTGCTTTTACCAACCAAGTAGGCTTTCCTTACGTAACCGAGTTTTAAATGTTTCATTACATTGTTTTAAAGCAACAAACTTTCAAAACACTTTTGTCACATGAAGTTGTTGCCATTATTATTTATTAAAATGAGAGCTTTTTGTGCTGTGTGCAGATGATATTGTGTCTGAGCCGTTTTGATGGCTTAGGTCTGGGAGTAAAAGACGATATTGTGTTTGAGCCGTTTTTATGGCTTAGGTCTGGGAGTAAGAAAGACGATATTGTGTTTGAGACGTTTTGATGGCTTAGGTCTGGGAGTAAGAAAGACGATATTGTGTTTGAGCCGCTTTGATGGCTTAGGTCTGGGAGTAAGAAAGATGATATTGTGTCTGAGCCGTTTTTATGGCTTGGGTCTGGGAGTAAGAAAGACGATATTGTGTTTGAGCCGTTTTGATGGCTTAGGTCTGGGAGTAAGAAAGACGATATTGTGTTTGAGCCGTTTTGATGGCTTAGGTCTGGGAGTAAGAAAGACGATATTGTGTTTGAGCTGTTTTGATGGCTTAGGTCTGGGAGTAAGAAAGACGATATTGTGTTTGAGCCGTTTTGATGGCTTAGGTCTGGGAGTAAGAAAGACGATATTGTGTTTGAGCCGTTTTGATGGCTTAGGTCTGGGAGTAAGAAAGCGTCTGTAACAACACAGTGGAGTAACAGCTTGCGTTTCCATGTCTAAGTTACACTCCCTTGGAACGGCTTAACAAGCAGGGCTATACCAACAGAGAGCCTGGTTAGTGTTACAGCATCTCTCAGCCTCAGAGTCTGACAGATGTCAGTGCTCTCAATGAGCTAGATGTTGTTACGTATGGGCAAAAGCCTCTTTAGTTGTGTGCTTTAAAATGATCTTTGTGGGGGAACCTTTTAAATGTTGCTTTGATTAATGAATTTGGTAGAGCTGTTGCGTGGGAGTGTTTTGTACACGTAACTGCTTGGAATTTCCTGCAGCTGTCTGTGGGAAGCGTTTGGCCTGCAGGTTAGCTTTAATGAGAGTGTGAAATTTGCCCGGATGTTCAAGTGGAATGTTCTTTGTGTGGCAATGTGGTGTAGGTGGCTGTAGTGTCAGTGTGCCTGTGGGATTGGAGGGCTGTAGTATGTGCAGTGCACGTGCGTGTGTGTGTGTGTCTGGTGTGGGTGGCACTATAGCGCAAAAATCCTGGAGGTGTACATTTGTTATTGTCAGGGTGTCCTTGAGCTAAAGATGTGGAATAAAAGCTTTCTTTGGCAGTGGGAGAAATATATATATATATATATAGTTGAATGATTCAAGATTCAACATTTTGTCATGTATTATTATCTCTAAATACATCTCATTGATCCCATTTACGCATCCAGGAATGGGACAGCACTTTTTTCCACCATCAAGGATCCTGGAGTTGTACTAAATGGGGGTTGATTGGCAGGATGTCAAGTCATCATGTGCGACTTCACTTATCTCCCAAGGTTTTGTGTTCATCAGGAAATCTGAATTATTAAACATTCTGATGTTTTTGACTGATCTGCTAACACATTTTGGCTGATATGTGATGGATTTCAGACTTCTGTTTTTTTTTGTTTGATATGAATTCATCCTGAATTTAAAATGTTCTTTCATTCTTATTTCGTGGTTCAGATCACTGTGTTGCACAGAGAGGAGCCATGGGAAACACATACTTTACAGGACCAATTACAGATACTCAAACAGAAGCAGGAAGAAAACGCTGTTTGAAAAGTCAGAAGAAAGATCAAAAACATATTTGCATAATCTTTTTCCCCCACACACCGGAGGGCCAGATGTCTCTAGACGCAGCACCATTCATTTAATCACAAAGCATCATATGATGGCTTCAGTTAAAATGTGGTTTGTCATTTGTTGTATTTTCCTTTATATTGAATGGCATATAGTCACGATGGATATACCCTAGTGAAAGAAAGCTCTCTGAAATTTGCTGACGGCAACGTTTTGTGAAATATCTCCCGCCAGTTGTGACAGCCCCATACACAACCCAAAGATCGAGGTGATTTGAGTGCAGGGAAGGAGCGGCTGAGTGCATATTTTGGACTATCGGCATTGCGTGTCAGAGAGGGGAATAATTTGACAACTGTAGAGAGGAACATTAGAGAGGTTCGATTGCATTTATTCCATCTGCAGAGAAGTATTTAAAAGGATGAGGGGCAGAAGGAAACGCCATACCTAGATAATCTAGATCACAGTCAGAGATCACTCTCACTGAATGACACCGAGGGGTAGGTGGATCTGTTGGTATGGGGCAATAAGGTCATTAGTTCAGGGTAGATCGAAACATTGAATTGTGAGACTGTTTTTATTTATTTAACTAGGCACATCAGTTAAGAACAAATTCTTATTTACAATGTCGGCCTACCAAAAGCCATGCGGGATGGGTGCTGGGATTAAAAATATAGGACAAAACAAACTTCACTGCAAGAGAGACAACACAACACTACATAAAGAGAGACCTAACACAACAACATAGCATGGCAGCAAAACATGACAACACAGCATGGTAGCAACACCACATGACAACAACATGGTTGCAACACAACATGGCAGCAGCACAACATGCTACAAACATTATTGGGCACAGACAACAGCACAAAGGCAAGAAGGTAGAGACAACAATACATCACACGAAGCAGCCACAACTGTCAGTAAGAGTGTCCATGATTGAGTCTTTGAATGAAGAGATGGAGATAAAACTGTCCAGTTTAAGTATTTTTGCAGCTCATTCCAGTCGCTAGCTGCAGCGAACTGAAAAGAGGAGCGACCCAGGGATGTGTGTGCTTTGGGGACCTTTAACAGAATGTGACTGGCAGAACGGGTGTTGTATGTGGGGGATGAGGGCTGCAGTAGATATCTCAGATAGGGGGAGTGAGGCCTAAGAGGGTTTTATAAATAAGCATCAACTAGTGGGTCTTGTGACGGGTACACAGAAATGACCAGTTTACAGAGGAGTATAGAGTGCAGTGATGTGTCCTATAAGGAGCATTGGTGGCAAATCGGATGACCGAATGGTAAAGAACCTCTAACCTGCGATCTATAAATTACATCTCCGTAATCTAGCATGGTGGAGAGCTTTAGATTGGAGTGAGAGAGATGAAGGGTGTGTAAGAGGAGACAAGTGGGAAAGGATGAGATGGAGAGGGGGTACAGCATGCATGAGTGAGTGTGTACGAGTTGGGATAGAGGAAAATCATTAAAGGTGTTGAAATCCGTCCACATCGAAGCTCCCAGTAGAGTGGCCTATCTTCTGCTCTGTGGCCAGGCAATACGAGACCTATACTAATGTGGGAAGTGGCAGATGTTCTCATCAGTCTAATGCGTTGGAATAGGAAATGATAGCCACATGCAGGAGGTCCCATAAACTTCTGTGACAGATGTTGTGAAGAGTGTAGCGAACGCTGACAGTTAATAATTGGAATCACTGAATGCCAATCAGCCATGACAGAAACTGAATTTCCATTGACTGAGTGTGGTAGTAAAGTTTAAAGTTTTGATCAATTTAGTCTGATGCCACCATGATTAAAATGCAAGGCTGCATCTAACCAGAGCTTGTTCAGTAACCTCTGTCGGTTTCCCTCTCCCCCTCCATCCATGTTGTTATTCAGTTATTCATGGTGGACAATGCAGCAGATGACTGGAGGATAGCCATGACCTACGAGCGCATCTTCTTCATCTGCCTGGAGATCCTGGTGTGCGCCATCCACCCCATCCCAGGGAACTACACCTTCACCTGGACAGCACGCCTGGCCTTCTCCTACACCCCGTCCAAGACGGACGCAGACGTGGACATCATCCTGTCCATCCCCATGTTCTTACGGCTGTATCTCATCGCCCGCGTCATGCTGCTCCACAGCAAGCTCTTCACAGACGCCTCGTCCCGCAGCATCGGGGCGCTTAACAAGATCAACTTCAACACACGCTTCGTCATGAAGACCCTGATGACCATCTGCCCTGGCACCGTGTTGCTGGTCTTTACCATCTCGTTGTGGATCATCGCTGCGTGGACCGTGAGGGCCTGTGAGAGGTCTGGACCTGCTGCCCTATCACAGTCACGCTATGCTGCACAAAACACTGCATGAACCATAAATAAGGCTTCATGGTTTGCTGGGGAAACAGGCGTTAACTCGTTATGCGTCATACTTTAGGCTTCCATCCAGATGTAGTGCTCCATCCACACATTCCCAGCAATACCACCATTTTGCATTTAATTCAGATTCTCTGCATGGAAATGTCAAGAGATAGACAATCATGGCCCATAGTTTACGTCTTGTTAGAAGATATGAGAATCTGTTTACACCTTATTTATATTGCGCATGAATTAGGCACAGATGTTTCTATAATGTATAAGACGTTTAAGTATTTGGCAAGCTGACTCCAGTCTGACACTTATCTAGAACCTTCCATTCCAGATACCATGACAACATGGACATAACCAGCAACTTTCTAGGAGCCATGTGGTTGATATCAATCACTTTTCTGACCATTGGATATGGGGATATGGTACCCAACACTTACTGTGGAAAAGGAGTCTGTCTCCTCACTGGTATTATGGTGAGCCCTACTGCAGAAATTATATTACATTCTCATGCCACAGCTGTCCTCTCTTTTGCAGTGCTGCTTATGAGGTTATATCTTTAAATCCAGCCCTTATGTGTCTTATTACTTTTTTTAAAAACCTGCCAATATTTATTTTTTAAATCTCTGTTGGGGTGGCAGTGCGGATACATTCATATTCAGAGGATATTAGAAGTCAGAATCTGTGATTAATTTTTTTGTTTATAGCATAATTCCCTATTATTCCAATAAGGTTACAAAACAAATGTAACTGACTAAATACAGGCAACGTGTAACAGTCTGTTTGTTCCTCCCAGGGAGCCGGCTGCACAGCCTTGGTAGTGGCTGTGGTTGCAAAGAAACTGGAGTTAACCAAAGCTGAAAAACATGTTCATAATTTTATGATGGACACCCAGCTGACAAAAAGAGTAAGGAAATACTTCACTTGCATGTCGTTTTAAGTGTAAACATTGGAAAGAATAAATCTCAGCTCCCCCGTTTCTCCATTGTGTTCTATTTCAGGAAGACCACGCATGGTTGAAAATGAGTACAGTATGTTTTCCATTACAGTAGGAGTATTTTATTTACCGTGGACAGGGTTTCTAACTGTGCTCTTTGTGTGTCAGGTGAAAAACACAGCTGCAAATGTACTGAGGGAGACCTGGCTCATCTACAAGAACACCAAACTGGTGAGGAAGATGGACCATGCCAGAGTCAGGAAGCACCAGAGGAAATTCCTCCAAGCCATTCATCAGTAGGTACCCTGTCTGAAACGCTGTTGGCAGTGTGGTAAATACTTATTACACACTGGTATCTGCAGTCCCACACTTTGTCATACAGTATCATAGATAATAATACAAACCTGAGATCTGAATTGTTTGACACCTGTAGCCCAAATCTGTATTTACAATGTTGACCTTTTTGCTTTTGTTGTTTCTCATTTCACTCCATTGTTTTGTAATATTGATAAGTTGGAATGGAGTCGGGAAGTATTTAGTCCCACAACATGTCAGTAGTGCCCTAACAGCTCTTGAGAAGGAATGAATTATAGTAGCAGTCATGCTAGCTGTATTAGTATTCACTAGAATGTCTAGAATCCAACCCTCATAGGTCAATTATTTAACATCAAAGTTGACTTGGTAGTAAGAGAATTCTGATACTAACTGTTAAATTCTATATTATAATATAATGGTGTCATAGTGGTGTTACTAGCTAAAATGTGGTAAGAATTGCAAAGTAGTCATTCAATCTTTTTATTGAAAGCAATTTACTTATTAGATCAGAAGAATGTAAAAGGACTGGGAGCTCTTTCTCAATTGCAGTTAACTTATCGGCATTTAATTATTGGTTGTGCAATCCAGTATCTTCAAAACAACTCTAAACCATTTGAACCACAACCTAAACTAACCTGCCTTCTCAGTCTCTGAGGCAGTCTCTGCTCTCTATCTCCAAAACCCTATTGATGTTAATGTTCTCTTTTTTTATAAACCTAAGCCTACTTTTACCACTGCATTTCCCACCTTTTAACTAAGCGACTGACTATCATATGAAACTCAATGAGATATTTCTTCTTTTTGAGGTCAGGTTTGGTTGAAATTATTATTATGATTAGGGTCAGATTATATTCATATGCTACAGTGAAACTGTTCTTTGTTTTGATATACTTTTCTGTGTTGTATGTTTTATCTGTGTTAACTGAACTGTGTGGTCTCCTGTGTGCAGCTTTTAATTTGCTCATGATTATTTTTTTATATGCATCGTATACAATGACGACATTAAAATATTTGATTCTTGAAAGGGAGTATTGGCTTCTGCAACCCCCATCCAAAATGCAGCTGTTTTATAGGCTTCTGTCATAGTTGCTCAGGCAGGGTTATTATGTCCTCGGGCTATTTGTGGTAATGACAGCATATCATGTCGACCTCCTCTTCTTTAGGACGAGCAAATAATAGGAAACCCTCAGAGTTTAGGCAGAATCTCCACAGGACCAGATTCAGCTGTAAAACGCCACTTCCACCACTTTGTTCAAGGGCATGTCCATCTCCCCTTTTGTACAGGCTCAGTAAGCCGTATGAAGAGGGAGTGGGTCTTAGCAGAGAAGTTGTGGTTCTGAGAGCACTTCCTGGTGTGTGCTAAGTCAAGTGATGCCTGTGGCCTCAGCTGCAGGGTTCAGCTCCAAGTGTGGCTTGCCTGGGTGGATGTACTCACACCGTGTGTTGGGATGAGTCAGTGGCCACATACAGGGTCTGCCTGGGAGCATGCTCATCCCTCAAGTGGAGGGCTGGAGAGGGGTCAGTGACCTGTCTTGAGGCAATTGCGGTGGGAAAAGTATGAATAGTTCCTATGCCAGAGCTGGATCAATCACCCTGTAAGATCCTCCACCAATGTAGGGGACAGATCTGAGGGGAGGAGGAGGTAACTTTGTTCTTCTGAAGTGAGGCTTTTTCAATGGTGTGATCCTGGGGAAAACCTAGGTAAATGTTAGCTAGACAACTTGTCAGCCTGCCACGGCTGCCTGTCTGGTCATTGGTTCTCTCAGTGAGGCTGGTCTTACATACAGTACTGCATGCCTGATAAACTTGGCCGGCTGGAGGGGAGGATTAGGACAGGACCTCAGGGAGTGGCTAGCAGGGGCCGGACCAGAATAATGTGACAGGACAATTGAAGTTTTAAACCCGATGATTCCATCTGTGATGGCCTGAGGTGAGGCATAGCTATGAGGTGCTGCTGATAGTGATGATGGTATTAAGTTGATGTTAGTGTTGTGATTTGTATGTGTTGTTATTCAAAATGGCAGCAGTGGGATTGGGGTTGCAGTACCCAGGCCTGAGCAGGAGACTGATCCTGCCATCTGGACACATTTATCTGATGTTGTAATAATTATTTTGTCTATTTTATGTTTCCTTTTTTTCCTATTTGTGTCGACACAATGCAATAGAGCTCGAAAGTAAGTCTTCGCCTAACATGTAGCTACAGATATCGTGTGTGCATGCAAATGAGAGCTTGTCTTTTTGACTCAATGATGTGACTAAAAATGTCACTCCCTCAGTTGATAAGTGAAATTCATACCACAGCTACACATGTTGATTTCCCATCGAGCAATGACTGATTAGATGTCACATAATGTACATTTGTCTGTAACGCTATATTTCAATTTATATAGCCAGTTACAACACCGTCAAGATTTTAATTTCGCTTTTAGATCATTAGCTGAACAGCATGATGATAAGGCCAAAATAAGTTAATATGACGCACTAGCCTACAGAAACCCAGCATGGTCTCTTTAGAGAAAGCAAAGACCTCTTGATCAATTCTGCCCTACTTTTTATCTATCAAAGCATTACACATCTGCCAATTAAGCATCAATGCCAACCCCTTCCCTCTGCACCTCATTAATGAGAAGACACATACACTGCTAATGTTCCCATGTCACTTTCCCTTGATGAATTTCAATTATCGGTGATGGAAGGTGTTTTTCTTTCCATTGTTGCATGAATGTGATGAGAATTTGATCTTTAATCAGAAATCCACTGATTAAAACTCCAATAATCTGTGCTTTCATGAACCGAAGGATGACCGCTGGTGCTTGAGGAGAGGAGAGGCTTGCTGTAATAACTACAGAATAGAACACATCTGTCCAGGTTAATGCATACTCCCCCATCAATCTGCCTTAGCTACATTAACCAGGGCTAGGGGTCATCTTTCGGCTTGTGAAACCATTGTGACGCCTGTAACATTTGCATTTCCTCCATTTTTCTCTTGGATGACTGGTAGCAATAAAGACAGTGGCCATTATGACTACCAGCAGAATTCACCGATTTTAGGAAGACGCATTTGACATGCATAGCTGCACTGAGCTATCCACACTCATTAGTCTAGCGTAATGGCTCGTAACACCCTTAGTGGTGTGATGCATTTGCCTACAACTAGCATGATGCATGTACACAACCAGATGTCTTCCAATATGTTGGAGAAGATGAGAGGATTTTTTCGCAGGCACACAGATCGTCCTCTTTATAATGACACCACCCTTGCACTCTTAGAGGCAGGGAGGAAGGTAGGGGTACAGGAGGAAGGTATGGGTACAGGAGGAAGCGGGACAGGAAGCAGCATGTGTCCATTAGCTTGGTGACTCAGTGGGGGTGTGAAACAGGGACACGACCTGAGAGGCAAAGGTTGGGGTAAGCCTCCGAGAACTCCTCCTGCTTTAGAGTCTCTGTGCTGTAACTGACACAGCGTGAGACTCTCTCCTTCTCAGCACAAATCCCAGTAGTAAGACAGGAAGGGCAGAGTCAGGCAGCAGAACGGCCTGCCCATTACACTGAAGACTAATTAGCATCAGTCTTCCTACAGCGAGGTAAACAGGTCAAGACAAAGATAGCAACCGCAAAAAAATATATGGTGCAGCACAGTTGATATTGCCTTAAAGGGGCCATCTGTGATTGCTACATCCATTTTTTTACTTTTAAATTAACTAAATATTCCCATTGATTCTTGAAGAACATCAACTAATCCCATGAGGGATTGATAAATTAACTGTTGTACCCCATTAGAACCCAAAATATAAGCTTGTTTTACTACAGATTTGCACCATGTCATTTCAGCAAGCCATGATACTCACCATCTCAGATTGTTCTTGAAATCGTTTCTGTAGTTAGGAACAGGTAAGATTAGCATTCCTGAAACACTATCTTTTTGAAATGTAATTTCATTGCAGAGCAATTAAGCAAATTGATTGCACCCAAATTGGCCATTTAAATGTATAGGATTCAGAGTGGCGAAGCGGTCTAAGGCACTGCATCAAATCCAGGCTGTATCACATCCGGACGGGATTGGGAGTGCCATAGGGTGGCGCACAATTGGCCCAGCATCCTCCAGGTTTGGCATTAACGGAGTAGGCCGTTATTGTAAATAAGAATTTGTTCTTAACTGACTTGCCTTGTTAAATAAAGGTTCAATAAAAAATAAACTTTTGAATAATAATAGTACGCAACATCCGATGTGGACCTAACTTCTACTAATGTGTAAGGCATGAGGAATCCCCCCAAAATGCCAAAAGCCACCCATTGACCCCCCCACACCCCATGCCAATCCCACTCCAATGAACAGTGTACAATATCCGTTTTCAATGATTGACAAGTAGTATCACTCTGCAGCATGGAGTATTGCTTCTGCATACTATGTAATCTATTCATTGTGAATTTGGTCATGTTTTTCTCCTCTGTTCAGAGAAATGAGTTATTAAAGTCACTTGCATCATTTCACATAAAGTAGTATGAAAGTATAGGGATTTGACCACGAGATGCTGTGGTTCCTGCTATCCCGCCACACCCTTTTATCCATTTTGCTGGTCTCTTGTGTTTATTAATACTGTATATCACAACATTTCCTTTGCAACTTTGGGTAGAAAACCAATAGATTTGGCTTATGATGAAAATAAATTCACAATTCAAGCCAGTCCTCCATGAAAACCATGCAGTTTATCCTTCTTTTACGCTTAGTCTGTGTCCAGGAAATGGCCCCTTTGTATGTGGTTTATTCCCTTTGAAAGAATTCTGGCTTCGTTACTGTTAGACCATTCCTTGTGAACAAGCAAACCATTAGGCTACAGCATTTCTGATGGCTTCAATGTTATGGTCTCTAATGGTCTTCACGGGTAACAGTCCCAAACACACACTGTATAGTGTTTTGCAATGGTAATGGTATTGGGTTAAATGGCAATGTCACTAATCCCAATACATATAGAGCTGTTTCCTGATAATTGTATTGATAAGCATAAGACTGCCATGCAATGTATTATTTTATTAGGATTGTCACAACATTTTAGTCACTAGCCCATTTCTCCATCAAGGTTCTGGGCTTGTTGGAAAAGTCTTCATATGAGAATTGCGCCATACAGATAGTCCTCTCAGATAGATGCCACTTGTTGGACTATTCGAGGAGAGTTGGGTTGAAGCATTAGGTTGCAAAGAGAAAGACAAACTGAATTGCTTCAGAGGACTTGTGAGGTTGACCAGACAATTTATTTTCATAATGAGCCAAATACACTGCTCAAAAAAATAAAGGGAACACTAAAATAACACATCCTAGATCTGAATGAATGAAATATTCTTATTAAATACTTTTTTCTTTACATAGTTGAATGTGCTGACAACAAAATCACACAAAAATGATCAATGGAATTGATTGATCAATCAAATTGATCAACCCATGGAGGCCTGGATTTGGAGTCACACTCAAACTTAAAGTGGAAAACCACACTACAGGCTGATCCAACTTTGATGTAATGTCCTTAAAACAAGTCAAAATGAGGCTCAGTAGTGTGTGTGGCCTCCACGTGCCTGTATGACCTCCCTACAACACCTGGGAATGCTCCTGATGAAGTGGCGGATGGTCTCCTGAGGGATCTCATCCCAGACCTGGACTAAAGCATCCGCCAAATCCTGGACAGTCTGTGGTGCAACGTGGCGAGACATGATGTCCCAGATGTGCTCAATTGGATTCAGGTCTGGGGAACGGGCAGGCCAGTCCATAACATCAATGCCTTCCTCTTGCAGGAACTGCTGACACACTCCAGCCACACGAGGTCTAGCATTGTCTTGCATTAGGAGGAACCCAGGGCCAATCGCACCAGCATATGGTCTCACAAGGGGTCGGAGGATCTCATCTCGGTACCTAATGGCAGTCAGGCTACCTCTGGCGAGCACATGGAGGGCTGTGCGGCCCCCCAAAGAAATGCCACCCCACACCATGACTGACCCACCGCCAAACCGCTGGAGGATGTTGCAGGCAGCAGAACGTTCTCCACGGCGTCTCCAGACTGTCACGTCTGTCACATGTGCTCAGTGTGAACCTGCTTTCATCTGTGAAGAGCACAGGGCGCCAGTGGCGAATTTGCCAATCTTGGTGTTCTCTGGCAAATGCCAAACGTTGTGTAAGCACAACCCCCACCTGTGGACGTCGGGCCCTCATACCACCCTCATGGAGTCTGTTTCTGACCGTTTGAGCAGACACATGCACATTTGTGGCCTGCTGGAGGTCATTTTGCAGGGCTCTGGCAGTGCTCCTCCTTGCACAAACGCGGAGTTAGCGGTCCTGCTGCTGGGTTGTTGTCCTCCTACGGTCTCCTCTACGTCTCCTGATGTACTGGCCTGTCTCCTGGTAGCGCCTCCATGCTCTGGACACTACGCTGACAGACACAGCAAACCTTCTTGCCACAGCTCGCATTGATGTGCCATCCTGGATGAGCTGCACTACCTGAGCCACTTGTGTGGGTTGTAGACTCCGTCTCATGCTACCACTAGAGTGAAAGCACCGCCAGCATTCAGAAGTGACCAAAACATCAGCCAGGAAGCATAGGAACTGAGAAGTGGTCTGTGGTCACCACCTGCAGAACCACTCCTTTATTGGGGGTGTCTTGCTAATTGCCTATAATTTCCACCTGTTGTCTATTCCATTTGCACAACAGCATGTGACATTTATTGTCAATTAGTGTTGCTTCCTAAGTGGACAGTTTGATTTTGCAGAAGTGTGATTGACTTGGAATTACATTGTGTTCCCTTTATTTTTTTGAGCAGTGTATATAGGTTTTCCACCCAAAGTTTCAAAGGAAATGTAATCTATTTAATAAACACAAGAGCAGCAAAATTGATATGTGGTGGTATAACAGGTACAGTGGTATCTAGTGGTCAAAGCCTAGTGCTTTCCTATTACGTTATGGTAAATAATGCAAGCAACTTCAATAAGTAATTTCTCTGAAAAGGGAACAAAAACATAAACAGTGAATACATTACATAGTATGGAAAAGTAATACTCCAAGCCACAGCTTCATGCTACTTGTCAAACAGAGAACTGATACTGTATACTGGTTGTTGGTGTGGGATTTGCATGATTTTTGGGGGGATTCCTTGTGTCTTACTCATTGGTAGGAAGAGGTTTGGTCCTAATGTTGGGTACTATAGTTATTGAAAGGCCAATTTGGATGTAAACAATGAGCTTTTTTAAGACATTCAATTATATTTCAACAAGACAGTCTTTCTGGAATGCTAATCGTATATGTTACTAACTGCAGAAACTATTTCAGAACAATCTGAGTTGGTGGATGTGGAAATCCTCTTTCTTGTGCTTTGAGGTAGAACGACCCAACATTGTTTACAAACAATATAATTGTAAGCCAACACTGTATAGCCTCAACTATAATTTTGATATCATGGATGGTCAGTGCTTGAATCCATAGCACCGTCTATGAATTTGAGTGGTTACATTTCTCCAACCCCATCCCTCAGCTTTTGAAACAGTGGAGGGGTCACACTTTGTTATTGTTTGAACAGCAGATTCTTCCTTTAAAGAATTCAAAGGGGTGTTGAAAAGCTTAGCATAGCTGTTTTCCCCCTGATGAATAGCAAAGCAAATAAGAAACTATTGAAAATTCAGGACCGCACAGGAGCATTGAATCACAGAAGGACATAGAATATTGAGTATGAGGGGGCAGGATGCTTTTATATTCTGACCCCAGCTTCCTGCCTGCCTTGTTCATCAACACCATTTGACAGCCTTTGGTCATCCAACCGTGAAATTGAGAATTCTGACAAGTCTAACATCTCAGCTGCACAAACGTTTTAATGCTGATGTCTTTCACACTTTAGTACATTTTTTATTTTCAATTTGCCAGATTACTTGAACAATAAAAGTGCTGTTTTTGCAATAACATTGGCTACTCGTTTTAGAATGTGCTTCTTCTGGACCATACGGCTACCCTGTCACTAGCTGCTGAGGCATCGTCTTTTGCCTGTAGGATCCTTCAGTGGCACTTGTAGTGCCCCCTGTTGGTCTAACTTGTCATCTAGCTCCACACAGGAACTGGAATGACTAACAATGATGCACCATTGCATGAGAATAGATTAATCTAGCAGTCACTACAGACCCTTCATATTCTTCCCCTTGATCTACTGTGCTGTACATATCAAATTCACACAGTCCAATTAGACCCGCTAACTCAAAAGCCTATCTCATCAGCTAGTCTGAGAGCATTGGGTTTTATCTGAAAGAAAAAGCTGACCACAAGGGCTATGTTACAGTCCTACCTCCAGCTCGCCCCGTGTGTTGGTCTCATTCTGATTTAACATGCAGCACGGGTGGTTGCGGGAAAAAAAGCTCTCCTGTTATCTTGAAAGATCGAGTGTGGTCCTGAGTACTGCACATTTGCTGACGTGCCAGTTAGTGTGGGTGGAAATCACTTGCTTAGTACCCTAATTAAACAGGAAATGTGAATTATTTAAGACAGCTGTATGGATTAAAGAAAGTTACAAATTTGACTCTGGCTCTTGAAGAGGGGTATTTTTTAACCTGTCTGCGTCACCAACACAGAAAAGCTTTATGTCAGCTGGATGAGTTTCCCACTATGTAACAATTCAGCACATCACTGTCAGTACTCAGTAACTAAGGTGATTTTACATAATATACCAGATGGATTTTCTCTTTTATCAATAACACACTCACAGTCCAAAGATATGCGCTGGTATACTGCATAAAGCTCAGTAATATAATCTTGTTTTTTTTGGATCATTTCATTATATTTTACAATGCTGTATTTGTTTTTCAACTACTTTTAATTGAAATGAATTAGTATCCCCTTTTATATAGAGATTGGCTATCATGGCACTTCAGGTGGAATTGCTCTGACATAGTGTTTTTCTATTTTGAAAATCAAAACTGTCACTTGAACAATCTGCAGTTTTTTGAGGGATTAAATAATTCACTAAAATGGAGAAACCTCCAAGTGTTTGGATGAAGCTTTTATTATTATAGTTTATATACACTGCTTTAATCTTATATTTCAGCAAAATCCCATTGCAAGCGATGTTCTCTCCCTAGTTGAGCCCTTGTATGTTACTTTGTTGTAGAGTTCAGGGGCTGAAGATTTACTGCAGTAATAGACATTCTCCTCTCTGGCAGCTTCTATACTCTGGTCTTCACTTGCATGCAGCTCAACCAATCAAACTGTCTTAAACCAATTCCTGCATTTTCTACACACATCCTGTGCATGTCCTAGGAGTGAGTGCTCTCTATGTGTATGCCTTCTGTGTGCACAGATCTGTTAAACCCATCTTTACCAAATAGATACATTTATTGGGTTCTGAATGGTCTTCTGTTCAGATTGAGAAGTGTTAAAATGGAGCAACGCAAGCTGAATGACCAAGCAAACTCACTAGTGGACCTTGCAAAGGTAAGCTGGACTGACAAACGTCACATATTCCAGTTTATTTTGGTTGTGAAGTTTGGTTGTGCATTTGGATTGATCTCTATCTAACCCACTTTTTGATTTGAAGGATTCCATTTGATACATGTGATATCAACGCATCGGGTGAATCAGTAACACCTTTTCATATAAACAAACAAAGTCTACAGGTGTCAAATAAACAGACCTTTTCATATGAATGTTAAGAGGAACCAGTTGTGTAATGTCATTGGAAGAAAATAAGACACAATATATTTCCACTTCTTGAACTGGGTGCAGGATAGCCTGGTCCCAGATCTGTTTGAGCTCTTGCCAACTCCATTGCTGTCATTGGCATGACAATGAGTGTCAAGGAGTTGGCATGATAGCACATTAAACAGACTGGCACTCAGGGTAGATGCAGGACTGTTGTTGATGGAAACATACAGTATCTTGGTTTCAAAGATGATAAGAAGATATGCATATTATAAGGGGTGAAAAATGAGAAGAATCACTATGGGGAACCCTCCAATGTAAAATCCTTGAATTGAGTTCATGCCAAAATGATAGAGGAACATTTAAAGATGCACATTTCTGCATGTCAAAACGATCTCCGAGGGGGAACCCATTTTCCCCAGCATTTCCAACCCTGGTTGTTAGTGGAAACCTACAATATCTTGGTTTTAAAGATTATATAAAAGGTATGCATATTATTTTATGAGATCAGGATCCCCACCCTGATAGGTAAGTAAAACTGTAATTTAATCTGTCATCAGTTTGTCAAATATCTTAAGGTTTGGTTTTCCAGACTGAGATTAAGCCTAGTCCTGGATTAAAATGCATGGTCAAGGAGAATCTTGAAAGGGCTTTTTAGTCCAGGAGTTATCTTAATCTGTGTCTGGGAAACCGCCCCTTGATGGTAATTAACACATTGCTATGTTTCAGCAAATCTCTCTATGGTGTTTATCCTTTGATGCACTAAACAGAAGTTGACAAACCTTAGGGAAAGACCTGGCACAGAGCCAGCCTGACGCAGCAAAAAAAAACATTAAGGGAAGGGAAACATGCTGTGAGTGTGATGTGATGATTCAGCCAGAAATATAGAAGGGAGAGAGTTGGAGAGCTTTGACATTAAAATATCTACCACGGTCAAATCAGTTTCATGCTACCATGCCACGAAAGACATTAGCTAGTTAATATTACAGTCACCCAGGGCTATGAAACAAGTGGCTCACGGTGAGTTGGACATTTGGGAAGAAGATGACTCATACAGTCATCTTTAATCAGTGTCATAAGTGGCTTTCGCCACCAGAGGGCAGCATAGCATTACAAATCACAGTACATGAGCTCCCTGTGGATCGATAGAGCTGTATAATGGAGCTTAAAATAACTTTGGAAGCTGCATAGCCTCTGCAAAGCTATGCGAAATCCCTCGCATAGCAGTGGTTTCCCTACAGTTGGAAAACAAAAAATACCTCTATTTGGGGCGTAACATAAAGCAGGCTATCATTTGAGTCAGAATATATTAATACCGTAGTAGGCCTACAGTTAAGAGAATCAAACTCCCTTTTCAGCATTTGTCCTCACCTTGAATAAGCCTTTTATTATTGAAAATGCAGGATATTATTTTTCTTTATGATTTTCATTGTAATTTTCTACACTTGTCTTTTTACTGAGTTTGGAGCCATTATAATTTCAGCTACTTGTGGTATTGGATTTCAGTAACAGGGTTTTAGTACATCAAAGGCCTATGTATACCCACAGGTAATTTCCTGCATCCAGTCGGCTTAATCAGAGTCTGAAATTAGCCCACAATGCACAGTCGTGTAGGCTTACACAAGCGTTTTTGTGCCTTAACTGAATATACTTACAGTCCCAGTCTACTCTTGACAGAGTTCTGGTTTTATTTTATTAGTGCTGTATTATAAAGATTTAATTCATTTGCAGTTAAATTTTTCATGATTAACTGAGGCAAACTCGAGTCAGTTCATCTGTGTCTATCCAAAATTCACTTGTTACCTCCAGAAAATCTCAAATTTAGGCAGTTGTATATCTCATAATGTTGCATTTTGCTATTGCCTCTAGGTTCCATCCTTATTTTCATAAAGTTCCAAGATAAATGTAAAGACTCTAACCATGTCAATTCTAAATTCCTTGATCATCTGTGGAAATTGCCTTTTAAAATATCATAGGAAGTGATGAGTGGCTCTGGTAGTGATGAAACGTAGTGAAACCCTATCTGCCCCCACCCAAGTTGGAGCGCCAGGGTGGTGAAAAGTGTTGTTTTGGCCCGAGGTGGATCGCTGTGATTCTAAACAAGCCACCCAGCCCATTATTCCTACCCCAAATGAGGAAAGGACAAGGTAAGTGATGGATGGATGGATGGATGGCATTGGCCACATGCTGGCAGCGATTGTTCTCATAGTGAACATTAGCTCAGTACACAGCAGCCCTCTCTCAATCTCCAGCCCCCCCCCGGGAACTGGATATCTCTGTTTGATAACATGCCATGTGTCGAGAGGAAGAAGATCAACTTCCTGGTCCAGAAGTTAGTAAGTGTATACAGCAGAATTTCTCTGCAAGTTATCAAGTCATATTTTATTGGCTTATCTACAGCATCAGGTTTTGTTTGTTGTGATGGAGATCTGTGAAATTTGAATTGCCCGTATCCAGACACGTTTTATTATATTTATGTCTACATTGACTCAGCTGTGCGTTAACACTTTTTCAAGATGGTTGAAAAGACAGAGACAGTTGTCTTGTAGCACTGAGAATAGCTGCAGACTGAGTTCAGTTCTGCCACGGAGGGCAGACTAATAATCTGAAAAAAAATCAACATCTCCAGGGAACAGTTTAGTGTTGTAGTGGGAAACAGTGGCATGATTAGATACTTAGAATGATGCAACTGATAATAAAATTATTCACAAGCTGTTCCTTTTAAGAAGTATACATTTCATGCTGGTTCTTTTCAACTAAGGGGCAACTCATAACTTCCATTTCAGTCAAACTTTCACTTAGCCTTTTGACATCCATGACTAAGTGAAAATGTGACAAAATTAGGATTTGCCCCTCAAATGGCTCTGGACAGATTGCCATTGTAAATAAGAATTTGTTCTTAATTACTGACTTGCCTATGTAAATAAAGGTTATAAAATAAAATATACAAAATAAGGTAAATAAAACAAATCATTTTACAATTGCCTGCAACTTCTAGCCTAAAACACCCCATGCTCTGGAAGAGTCTCGCCCTCTTACTATGACTGAGTGTCTCTCCTCCTCCAGACTCAGAACATCATGTATGACCTGATCTCAGACCTGAACGAGAGAGGGGAGGACATGGAGAAGAGGATCGCCCTGCTGGAGACCAAGCTGGAGACTTTGCTGGGGAACCTGCAAGCCCTGCCAGGACTCATCAGCCAGGTCATCAGCCAGCAGCACAGGGACTTCTTGGAGGTGCAGCTCCAGCCGTACAACAAACACAGCCCTGAGCGATCGCAGTCTGTGTCCAGACGGAGGTCATCCTCCACTGCACCACCCACCTCCTCCGAGAGCAGCTAGAGTCCAAGGGGAACACCTACAGAGAAGACTTTTGCCATCATATGGCCAAGTTGCATTTATTGTAAAGCCTTATGGTTTCAATAAGTATTATCCAAATTCTGATGACAGAATCCGAGCTACTGGGACAATGGATTTTAAAGGGATGCTGTTTATTTTTTATTACCTCAAAAGATGTTATCCTTGCTCTGGTGACATGACCATAGAAAATTATGCTTTCCTCAGTAAAAACTATTAGGCCTATCGATGGGGGGCTGTGATCAGAACTATACTCCATCTCTATGCAGAGGTAGCCAGTTTTAGGACAGTAAGGTTACCGGCCGGGTGTGAAGATAATGCACTAAAATAGTGCTTCTTCTCACAGACTTTGTGCTTTTGCTGGCTTGATTCAGTTGCCGTGTTCCTTAAAGCAAGCTGAGAAATCATGGGACCTATCAATCAGCAAGCATTACAGTAATACTTTTTATTGAGGAAAAAGTGCTATTTCATGGACATGACTGAAATGAAGACAGAGGGCAGCACAAGAATGCACCCACATACTGTCACTCAGAGGTACCATATAGAGCTTGAAATATATATTTTAGGTTAGAAACAGCATCAAACTATGGAGTTTTTTCTTTTGCAGAATGCCCCTGTAGAATGACTATTTTTGGGGCCACACTGCAAACAATTGAATCCTCTTATCAAAATGAATGCATCTAAATCTGTACTTGCACTTACTTTTTAATCATTGCACTTCAATGCTGACTGACGTATGATATAAATCTGTGTTGCTCATTAAAACAAGAAAAATGTAGATGTTTGGGCGTGGACTTATGGTCAATTTTCAATTAATTAATTTGTATTATTAGTGAAGAGGACTCAAGTCAAAGCCCTCATGCTATGTACCACAAAGGGACCTCAATTTAAAACTGATAGGCTACTGAAATGAATACTTTCAATTATCACAAACACAGTTTGCTCTTTCCTCAACATATCTCAACCCTTGTCCTGGAAGCACTTAGTATTTATGCTGGTTTTTGCCTCAACTGAGCAACAATAGTTGGATGCAATGCAAACCAATAATTCACAAGAACTGTAGCCACTTTTGAAAGTAAATTGATATTTGTATATTTTCATGAGGATAAGCACACCTCCGCACACCTCTTACAGCATACGCCTTCAACACAAATAATGACGGAATGATATGAACAGAATATATGATGTAAAACATTCATTGGTTGAGGTGAAATGCAGCATATTCAACATATCTTCCATTAAACCATCCAGGACCAAGGTTAAGATACCTGGGAATACACACTGTTAGTTCAAAAGGAATGTATACAAGATGGTATAGCAACTTACTGTATTAGAGGGCTGGGCCTGGTCACTAAAATGTCAAAACCTAACTGCAAAAAAAACTATCTCTGACACATATAATTGTGCAAATATTGTAGGTGCTCAAGATTATAGAATTAGATTTCAACAAAGCTTTGTCCCTTTGTTTAAAACAGCAATAGCTTGGCCACTAGCCAGTCATAAAGGGAAATAAAGGTAACCTTCCACCAGTTATACACATTTTGGCAATATGCACCCTCCCTCTGCAAGGTTTTCAGAAGTTAGATGAGTGTGCCATGATCATCCGATGGGCATTTATCTAGTCAACTTCCTGCAATGACATTGTCCAACCAACCAAAAGCTCAATCCCATCTACAGTGTTGAATGTACTGTTGCTGGTTTTAGAGCTTTCTAACATTGGCAGTCAATCCAGAAATTTTAGCAACATAGAAACTTTTGAGAGATTATGTACTGTATGCAAACAAAATATGAAACAATAAAAAAAATGCATATTTACCAGATGTGTGTGCATTACTAATACTAATCCATTTGACTGGGGTGAGAGAGAGACCTGTTGCCACAAGAAAAAGGCAACCAGTGAAGAACAAAAACCATTGTAAATACAACCTATATTTATGTTTATTTATTTTCCCTTTTGTACATTAACTATTTGCACATCATTACAACACTGTATATAAACAGATGACTGTTGAAATGTCTTTATTATTTTGTAACTTTTGTAAGTAATGTTTACTGTAAATTTTGTATTGTTTATTATCTATTTCACTTACTTTGGCAATGTAAACATATGTTTCCCATGCCAATAAAGCCCCTTGAATTGAAATTGAATTGAGAGAGAGCATACAGTAGCCTTTTAATGTGATTAGTTATGCAGTGTCAGATACATTCGTTTGATTTGTCAAATCCAAACCTGAAATGTGTTACATAATTTCTGCAAAGTGTATGTCATTGCTGTTACATGGAATATGTCAAATCAGCAAATTTACATAAACCTGCAAACAACTTAATTCCGGTAGGTAGCGCCAACGGCGTCGCCGTTTTTTGAGTTATCGGTTTGCCATCGAGTTTCTTTGGTTTGCCGGCTGCCTCTTCCTCCTAGCGAGAGCCGCACGTTGAACACATGAGTGTTAGCTTTTGCTTAGTTTGCCATTGTATGCTTGCGTGATAAAACGCAACAATTTAACTATTAAACGTGTTTAATCGTTATGTGATATCATCTAAGGACCAGCTACAAGATGAGTTTACTCGCCAAAATAGCAGAAATTGAGGCCGAGGTAAGTTCGCTAACGGTAGCGAATGCTAGTTGACGTTAGTTGTGATTCACGTTTTAGCTTGGCCACTTGACTAACGTTAAGGGAGCAAGCAACTATAGTTGGCTAAAGTTAACTTGGCCAAAGTTTGAATGAACTTGGCCAATTGAGGATGTAACCTTACAATGGATCCCCCCCCAAAAAAATAAAAAATAAAAATAATAATTATATATATATATATATATATATATTATATAACATAATATGATGGCAGACACAGAGTCTGCGCATAGCTGGATGTTATTTTGCTAAGAATTCTCAACTCTACGTTAGTCTATGCTTTTAACGTAGTTGGCTACAGTAGTTAACTTTAGCTGGCTATGTGTTATTATTGGCAGGGTAACTAGTTGTCTGAAGATACCAACCTTACCTTTACGCCACAGATGGAACAGTGAGCCAGATGTTTCACCGGATGTGTAAATCCGAAGCATTTGGTTGGCGTTTCCACTCATCACCAAATATGGTGACGAGAGGACGTCCAGCTGTAGCCGGCAGTGGGAGAAGATAGATTTTGACCGAAATTCTGCTCATTTTCTCATCGATGAAACATTTGATCTCAATACAGTTTCCTGTTCCCAAACCCGTAAACTGTTATGGACACAGTTTTTGTAGACTTTACCCTTTGCCATAGTTTTCATTTTTTGTTTAGTTTTGGACTGCAAGGGCAAATTGAGTTATTGCACACGTGCAAATATATGGGTCATTCCATGTCATTTCAGCAAGCCATGACACCCACCATCTCAGATTGTTCTGAAATTGTTTCTTAAGTTAGAAACATAAGATTAGTGTTTGTGAAACGTCATTTTGTTCATTTAATTTGATCTGAGAAATTAAGAAAATTGATTTCACCCAAATTGGCCCTTTTAATTTATAGGATACACATAATATTCCACAAATATAGTACCCAACATCCGATTAAATCCAAACTTATTCCTACCATTTGAGTAAGACATGAGGAATCCAATAAAATGGTCAAAGGCCAGCTCCAGAACCCCCACCCGCCAATACCATCCCATCAACCAGTATACAGAATTGGTTATCTATGTCTAACAACTGGTATGGAGATGCGGCTTGGAGTATTGCTTCTTCGTCCTTTGTAATGATTTCATGTGAATCTGATGATGTTTAGTCCCCCCCTGTTTAGATAAATTAGCCATTGAAGTCGTTTTGCATTATTTACCATGAATTCATGTTAAAGTACCATGTTTTACCCGCTAGATGCCGCTTTTCCTGCTACTGTCGCCACACCCTTCTATCAATTTTTCTTGTCTTGTGTTTATTTAAGGGATCACAACATTTTCTTTGCAATTTTATGTAGAAAACTATTATCTTTTGCTCCTGATGAAAATAAATGTGGTGGTCCACCCAATTCTCCTTGAAAAGTCCAACAAATAGCAGCTCTCTGAGAGGGCTATCTGTATGGTGCAATTCTCATATGAAGACTTTTCCTACAAACCCAAAACTTTGATGGAGAAATGGGATAGTGACTAAAATCTTGTCACAACCCTAATAAAATAATACAATTATAAACCTTTGCATTGTAGTCATGTTTTTCAATACAATTATTAGAAAACATCTATATGTGTTTGGTGACCTTTTTATAATTTTATTGGATTCCTCATGTCTTACTAATTGTTAGGAAGAATTATGGCCCAAATCAGATGCTGGGTACTATATTTATTGAAGATTATATGAAACCTATTATGGCAAATTTGAGCGCGATCAATTAGCTTAATATTCAAACAAAATAATGTTTCAGGAATGCTAATCTTATCGGAGACAGTGTGTGTCAATCCTATTATTATAATTTTTTTACATTTTATTGGAATGACTCACATGCTAGAACGTGCCAATAGGATCTCGCTAGCTTGCGCTTGGCTCTGCCCACCTTGCTTGTTCTGGAAATGACAGGCAGTTGTCTGTCTTTGGTCAGAAAAAATCTTTGGTTACTTGTTTACACTGACCTGTGTCATGTAAAAATCTTCCCAGCCTGAAATTGTTCCCAATCGTTCTGATTGTAACGTTGTTGTAAAAATGTTCACAATGTGAAATAATTTCACACACGTCTGTGTGGATGGCTAAACTGGTGCAGATGTTTCTCTCTGATTTAGCTAGCATAATTAGCTGTAAACTGGTCAAGATGGCTTGTTCTCAGAGGTGTGCCGTTTTAACTTGTATGTATAGCTAACTAACAAACAAGCACTGTCAATCGAAACCGTAGCTCCCAAGTCTTTGCAATCTATTTAAAAAATGTATACACTGCTCAAAAAAATAAAGGGAACACATAAACAATACAATGTAACTCCAAGTCAATCACACTTCTGTGAAATCAAACTGTCCACTTAGGAAGCAACACTGATTGACAATATATGTCACATGCTGTTGTGCAAATGGAATAGACAACAGGTGGAAATTATAGGCAATTAGCAAGACACCCCCAATAAAGGAGTGGTTCTGCAGGTGGTGACCACAGACCACTTCTCAGTTCCTATGCTTCCTGGCTGATGTTTTGGTCACTTTTGAATGCTGGCGGTGCTTTCACTCTAGTGGTAGCATGAGACGGAGTCTACAACCCACACAAGTGGCTCAGGTAGTGCAGCTCATCCAGGATGGCACATCAATGCGAGCTGTGTCTGCTCAAACGGTCAGAAACATACTCCATGAGGGTGGTATGAGGGCCCGACATCCACAGGTGGGGGTTGTGCTTACAGCCCAACACTGTGCAAGACGTTTGGCATTTGCCAGAGAACACCAAGATTGGCAAATTCGCCACAAATTCTGTGCTCTTCACAGATGAAAACAGGTTCACACTGAGCACATGTGACAGACGTGACAGTCTGGAGACGCCATGGAGAACGTTCTGCTGCCTGCAACATCCTCCAGCATAACCGGTTTGGCGGTGGGTCAGTCATGGTGTGGGGTGGCATTTCTTTGGGGGGCCGCACAGCCCTCCATGTGCTCGCCAGAGGTAGCCTGACTGCCATTAGGTACCGAGATGAGATCCTCCAACCCCTTGTGAGACCATATGCTGGTGCGGTTGGCCCTGCGTTCCTCCTAATGCAAGACAATGCTTGACCTCATGTGGATGGAGTGTGTCAGCAGTTCCTGCAAGAGGAAGGCATTGATGCTATGGACTGGCCCACCCGTTCCCCAGACCTGAATCCAATTGAGCACATCTGGGACATCATGTCTCGCTCCATCCACCAACGCCACGTTGCACCACAGAATGTCCAGGAGTTGGCGGATGCTTTAGTCCAGCTCTGGGAGGAGATCCCTCAGGAGACCATCCACCACCTCATCAGGAGCATGCCCAGGCATTGTAGGGAGGTCATACAGGTACGTGGAGTTGCTAAATTTGATTTCCATTGATCATTTTTGTGTGATTTTGTTGTCAGCACATTCAACTATGTAAAGAAAAAAGTATTTAATAAGAATATTTCATTCATTCAGATCTAGGATGTGTTATTTTAGTGTTCCCTTTATTTCTTAGAGCAGTGTATAAATATATATACTTGTAAAAATAATTTAAAAAATTTTAAATTATTATTATTATTATTATTTTTTTAAAATCTCTCCTCAAATCAACCCTCAGCACTTTGACGCGCGAGTCTGGGTATTTATATGCTGCCCTCACGCTTCACATGCTTCTGATTGGTCAGAGTCAATACTCCTGGCCACCATTGATTGGCAGATGTGTGAAGCAAATGCGCATGCCCACAGAACAGTTTTACGATGTGAGAGAAACAAGCTCAGCCATCCACATAAAGAGATGCGCGTGCAATTATCGAAGGGGGGAAATGTTCACCCTGGGAGACATTTTACAGCATGACGTCACAATCAGAACGATTGAGAACTATTTCTTGCTGGGAAGATTTTTACATGACAATCTGCACGGGGGTCGGAACGCAATCATGGTTACATTATTTGTGTGGTCAAGATATGGATTGGAAAATGTACCTCAATGCAGGGATAGGACATGCCACTGTACTGCAAATTTCTTTCAATCTATTCAAAGTTTATTGGTCACGTACACAGATTTGAAGATGTTGCAGGTGCAGCAAAATGCTTGTGTTTCTAGCTCCAACAGTGCAGTGATACGCACATAATCCAAGAATGAGCAATGTCAGAGTCCGGAACATAAATAGATATACACTGAGTGTACAAAACATTAGCAACACCCCTTTTGCCCTCAGAACAGCCTCAATTCATAGACACTGCAAGGTGTCAAAAGCGTTCCACAAGGATGCGGGCCCATGTTGACTCCAATGCTTCCCATGGTTGTGTCAAGTTGACTGGATGTCCTTTGGGTGGTGGACCATTCTTGATACACACATGAAACTGTTGAGTGTAAAAACCCAGCAGCGTTGCAATTCTTGATACACTCAAACCGGTGTGCATGGCACCTACAGTACTACCATACCCCGTTCAAAGGCACTTTAATCTTGTGTCTTGACCATTCACCCTCTAAATGGCACACATACACATGTCTCAATGCTTGAAAATCCTTCTTTAACCTGTCTCCTCCCCTTCATCTGCACTGATTGAAGTGGATTTCACAGGTGACATCAATAAGGGATCATAGCTTTCTCCTGGTCAGTCTGTCATGGAAATAAAGGTGTTTGGAATGTTTTGTATACCGGCCAGTTTATTACGTACACCACCCCATTGTGGAGTGGCAGGTAGCCTAGTGGTTAGAGCATTGGACTAGTAACCGAAAGGTTGCAAGATCGAATCCCCAAGCTGACAAGATAAAAAAAAACTGTCGTTCTGTCCCTGAACAAGGCAGTTAACCCACTGTTCCTAGGCTGTCATTGAAAATAAGAATTTGTCCTTCAATGACTTGCCTAGTTAAATAAAGGTCAAAAATATATATACAAAAATCACAAAAATGGATCATGTGGCTTGTTTTGTGAAGCAGGCAGAATCAGCAAAACGAGTGACCTAAGCGACTTTGAGTGTGGTATGATCGTCAGTGCCAAGCTCGCCAGATCCAGTATCTCAGAAATGGATGAGAGAGGTTGTTGATGAGAGAGGTCGAAGGAGAATGGCAAAAATCATGCAAGCGAACAGGCGGCCACAAATAACAGCTCAGTACAATAGTGGTGTACAGAACAGCATTTCGGAACACACAACTCGTTGATCCTTGTCACGGATGGGCTATTGCAGCAGATGACCACACAGGGTTCCACTCCTATCAGCTAAAAACACAAATTAGCGGCTCCAGTGGGCACGTGATCACCAACACTGGACAATTGAGAAGTGGAAAAACATTGCTTGGGACATGACAGTAAGTTTTGTTTACTTGAGTGGCCTGCACAGTCCCCAGACCTCAACCCAATAGAGCATCTTTGAGATGAGATGGAACCGGCTGATCGCAGCATGAATGTACCGCCGTCCAATCTGCAGCAACTGCGTGATGCCATTGCGTCAGCATGGACCAACATCCCTGTGGAACGTTTCCGACACCTTGTGGAATACCCTGAATAATTCAGTCTGTTCTGGAGGCAAGGGGATCGTATGTACAGTGGGGCAAAAAAGTATTTAGTCAGCCACCAATTGTGCAAGTTCTCCCACTTAAAAAGATGAGAGAGGCCTGTAATTTTCATCATAGGGGCACTTCAACTATGACAGACAAAATGAGGGGGAAAAAGCCAGAAAATCACATTGTAGGATTTTTAATGAATTTATTTGCAAATTATGGTGGGAAATAAGTATTTGGTCAATAACAAAAGTTTATCTCAATACTTTGTTATATACCCTTTGTTGGCAATGACAGAGGTCAAACGTTTTCTGTAAGTCTTCACAAGGTTTTCACACACTGTTGCTGGTATTTTGGCCCATTCCTCCATGCAGATAATTTTGCATGCCCAATTAGAGTCGGCTTTCTATTCAGCAACAAAGCCTCCTTCACTCACGCCGCCAAACTTACCCTAGTAAAACTGACTATCCTACTGATCCTCGACTTCGGCGATGTCATCTACAAAATAGCTTCCAATAATCTACTCAGCAAACTGGATGCAGTTTCACAGTGCCATCCGTTTTGTGACTAAAGCACCTTATACCACCCACCACTGCGACCTGTATGCTCTAGTCGGCTGGCCCTCGCTACATATTCGTCGCCAGACCCACTGGCTCCAGGTCATCTACAAGTCCATGCTAGGTAAAGCTCCGCCTTATCTCAGTTCACTGGTCACGATGGCAACACCCACCTGTAGCACGCGCTCCAGCAGGTGTATCTCACTGATCATCCCTAAAGCCAACACCTCATTTGGCCGAAGCTGTTTATCAGTCTCTCTGTCCCATTTTTGATGCACCTGCACTCCGCCTTCTAGATGGTAGCGGGGTGAACAGGCCGTGGCTCGGGTGGCTGAGGTCTTTGATTATATTTTTGTTCTTCCTGTGACACCGGGTTGTGTATATGTTCTGGGGGTCAAGCAGTGTGCCCCCAGTGATGCGATGGACTGATTGCTCCACTCTTTGGAGAGCCCTGTGGTTATGTAAGGTTCTGTATTTATTTTCTTAGTCAACCTTGTGTTCTGTTTCGTTGTGTCCTTGAACATAGCCCTGTCTTTCATTTGTGTTCATTGATTTCACCTGTGTTAGTTACTCACCTGGTCTCATAAGCTCCTTATTTAGTTCAGTTCATTCTGTTTGTGCCTTTTGTTCTTTTTGACTCTACTAAACCTTTTCCTAGCTCGTTTGTGAGAACCAGTTATAGCCTTCAGTCCTAGTTTTGATTCACTTGCATGTTTTTGACCATTGCCTGCCTGTGACCACGATTCCTACCTTCTGCGAAGGCGAAATAAACACCTGCCGCCCTCTGCTTGTGAATCTACACCTTTTTCTCCCTATTGATTACAATTTGCCTCATGCAGCATGACACATCTCCTTCACATAGAGCTGATCAGGCTGTTGATTGTGGCCTGTGGAATGTTGTCCCACTCAACTTCAATGGCTGTGCGAAGTTTGTGGATATTGGCCGGAGCTGGAACACGCTGTTGTGCAGAGCATCCTAAACTTGCTCAATGCGTGACATGTCTGGTAAGTATGCCGGCCATGGAAGAACTGGGAAATTTTTAGCTTCCAGGAACTGTGTACAGATCCTTGCAAAATGGGGCCATGCATTTTTTAAACCTTTATTTAACTAGGCAAGTCAGTTAAGAACAAATTCTTATTTTCAATGACGGCCTAGGAACAGGGCCTTGTTCAGGGGCAGAACGACAGATTCGTACCTTGTCAGCTCGGGGATTTGAACTTGCAACCTTTCGGTTACTAGCCCAACGCTCTAACCACTGGGCTCCCCTGCCACCCAGCATTATCATGCTGAAACATGAGGTGATGGCGGTGGATGAATGGCACGACAATAGACCTCAGGATCTCGTCACACTATCTCTGTGCATTCAAATTGCCATCGATAAAATGCAATTGTGTTTGTTGTCCGTAGCCTATGCATGCCCATACCATAACCCCACTGCAACCATGTGGCACTCTGTTCACAACGTTGACATTAGCAAACCGCTCGTCCACACACGACACCATCTGCCCGGTACAGTTGAAACTGGGATTAATCCGTGAAGAGCACACTTCTCCAGCGTGCCAGTGGCTATAGGAGGTGAGCATTTGCTCACTGAAGTTGGTTACGATGCTGAACTGCAGTCCGGTCAAGAACATGGTGAGGACGATGAGCACGCAGATGAGCTTCCCTGAGACGGTTTCTAACAGCTTGTCCAGAAATTATTTGGTTGTGCAAACCCATAGTTTCATAAGCTGTCCAGGTGGCTGGTCTCAGACAATCCAGCAGGTGAAACAGCCGGATGTTGACGTCCTGGGCTTGGCATAGTTCCACGTGGTCTGCAGTTGTGAGTCCAGTTGGACTTACTAACGAGTTCTCTAAAATTAAGTTGGAGGTGGCTTATAGTAAAGAAATTAACATTAAATTCTCTGGCAAAGCTCTGGTGGACATTCCTGAAGTCATTATGCCAATTGCATGCTCCCTCAATTTAAGACATCTGTGGGTTGTGTGACACAACTTCACATTTTAGAGTGGGCTATTTAATCAGCTTCTTGATATGCCATACAGGTGGATGGATTATTGTGGCAAAGGAGAAATGCTCACTAACAGGGATGTAAACAAATTTGTGCACAAAATTTGAGAGAAATAAGCTTTTTCTGCAAATGGAACATTTCTGGGATCTTTTATTTCAGCTCATTAAACATAGGACAAACACTTTAAATGTTGCCATTATATTTTTGTTCAGTATAATTGGCAATAAATCTCATGAATGCAATTATTTATGTCAGATAAACAAAGAAAATGGTTCAACACTTCATTGTGAGGCTAAATATAAGGGCTGGAGAATGCATCTACGTTAAAGTCAGATAAATGAAATAATGTAAAACTATTTGGTGGAATGTGCATTGTGGGTGCCCGACCGGGCAAGGGAAATTTTGTCTTGAAGACTACATATATTATTTGTACCTGTGCATTTGCGGGGCACAACAAAAAAGAAACCAAGCCAAACATCTCAGTTCTTCTCCCTAAATTCCCTTTCCCTTATAATTGGTTAGCCTTTAACTCCCCTAAACATAGCCAGGTTCCACACGGAAAATATGCAATAACATTTGTTTGATAAAGACAGAATCATTAAGCCTAGGCCTACTCGCCAAACAGATGTAGTGACCATAACTCATCACCTTGCAAGTGTTCAATGAAAATTCAAAAGAACAGGCTCAAATTGAGCCCCGTTTCAAATGATAACTTTTTTTTAAATAACTTCCTTTCGCCAGATGCGCATCACATCGCAGTGGCAACTTTTTTAATTTGAAAAAATATTCTGTTATATTATATTCTGTTATATTACATATGTGTTTACTATAAAATAGGTGTCTTGACTGTAAGGGCTCTGGAAATAAGAGCGTCTTGTCTGCTAAATTAAATAAGCAAGGCTATGCCATTACCCAAGCAGGGTAGTCTAGTGGTTAGAGCGTTGGACAAGGTACAAATCTGTCATTCTGCCCCTGAACAGGCAGTTATCCCACTGTTCCTAGGCCGTCATTGAAAATAAGAATGTGTTCTTAACCGACTTGCCTTAGTTAAATAAATGAGATCAAATTGTATTGGTCGCATACACATATTTGGCAGGTTATTGCGGTTGAAGCGAAAGGCTTGTGTTCCATGCTCCAACAGTGCAGTAATATCTAGCAATACACAACAATCTTGGTGTTCTCTGGTAAATGCCAAACGTCCTGCACGGTGTTGGGCTGTAAGTACAACCCCCACCTGTGGACGTCGGGCCCTCATACCACCCTCATGGATTCTGTTTCTGACCGTTTGAGCAGACACATGCACATGTGTGGCCTGCTGGAGGTCATTTTGCAGGGCTCTGGCAGTGCTCCTCCTGCTCCACCTTGCACAAAGGTGGAGGTAGCGGTCCTGCTGCTGGGTTGTTGCCCTCCTACGGCCTCCTCCACGTCTCCTGATGTACTGGCCTGTCTCCTGGTAGCGCCTCCATGCTCTGGACACTACGCTGACAGACACAGCAAACCACCTTGCCACAGCTCGCATTGATGTGCCATCCTGGATGAGCTGCACTACCTGAGCCACTTGTGTGGGTTGTAGACTCCGTCTCATGCTACCACTAGAGTGAAAGCACCGCCAGCATTCAAAAGTGACCAAAACATCAGCCAGGAAGCATAGGAACTGAGAAGTGGTCTGTGGTCACCACCTGCTGAACCACTCCTTTATTGGGGGTGTCTTGCTAATTGCCTATAATTTCCGCCTGTTGTCTATTCCAATTGCACAACAGCATGTGACATTTATTGTCAATCAGTGTTGCTTCCTAAGTGGACAGTTTGATTTCACAGAAGTGTGATTGACTTGGAGTTACATTGTGTTGTTTAAGTGTTCCCTTTATTTGTTTGAGCAGTGTATTTTTTTTTTACATACATTTAGGTTGGAGTCATTATAACCCCTTTTTTCAACCGCTCCACAACTTTCTTGTTAACAAACTATGGTTTTGGCAAGTCGGTTAGGACATCTACTTTGTAATTTTTCCAACAGTTGTTTACAGACAGATCATTTAACTTAGAATTCACTGTATCACAATTCCAGTGGGTCAGAAGTTTACATATACTAAGTTGGCTGTGCCTTTAAACAGCTTGGAAAATTGCAGAAAATGTCACGGCTTTAGAAGCTAGGCTACTTGACATAATTTGAGTCAATTGGAGGTGTACCTGTGGATGTATTTCAAGGCCTACCTTCAAACTCAGTGCCTCTTTGCTTGACATCATGGGAAATTCAAAAATCTGCCAAGACCTCAGAAAAAAAATTGTAGACATGTAGGCAATTGTAGTCTGGTTCATCCTTGGGAGCAATTTCCATATGCCTGAAGGTACCATGTTGATCTGTACAAACAATAGTACGCAAGTATAAACACCGTGGGACCACGTAGCCGTCATGCTGCTCAGGAATGAGACACGTTCTGTCTCCTAGAGATGAACGTACTTTGGTGCGAAAAGTGCAAATAAATCCCAAAACAACAGCAAAGGACCTTGTGAAGATGCTGAAGGAAATCGGTACTAAAGTATCTATATCAACAGTAAAACAAGTCCTATATCGACATAACCTGAAAGGCCGCTCAGCAAGGAAGAAGCCACTGCTCCAAAACCACTATTTAAAAAAAGCAAGACTACGTTTTTTTTTTTGTAGAAATGTCCTCTGGTCTGATGAAACGAAAATATAACTTTTTGGCCATAATGACCATTGTTATGTTTGGAGGGAAAAGGGGAGGCTTGCAAGCCGAAGAACACTAACCCAACCATGAAGCACGGGGGTGGAAGCATCATGTTGTGGGGATGCTTTGCTGCAGGAGGGACTGGTGCACTTCACAAAATTGATGGCATATTGAAGCAACATCTCAAGACATCAGTCCGGAAGTTAAAACTTGGTCGCAAATGGGTCTTCCAAATGTACAATGACCCCGAGCATACTTCCAAAGTTGTGGCAAAATGGCTTAAGGAGAACACGGTCAAGCTATTAGTGGCCATCACAAAGCCCTGACCTCAATCATTTAGAACATTTGTGGGCAGAACTGAAAAAGCATGTGCGAGCAAGGAGGCCTACAAACCTGACTCAGTTACACCAGCTCTGTCAGGAGAAATGGGCCAAAATTCACCCAACTTATTGTGGGAAGCTTGTGGAAGGCTATCTGAAATGTTTGACCCAAATTCAACAATTTAAAGGCAATGCTACCAAATACTAATTGAGTGTGTAAACTTCTGACCACTGGGAATGTGATGAATGAAATAAAAGCTGAAATAAAATCAATCTACTATTATTCTGACATTTCACATTCTTAAAATAAAGTGGTGATCCTAACTGACCTAAGACAGGGAATTTTAACTAGGATTAAATGTCAGGAATTGTGAAAAACTGAGTTTAAATGTATTTTGCTCAGGTGTATGTAAACTTCCGACTTCAACTGTATATGTATATATATATATATATATATATATATATATATATACTACCGTTGAAGCATCCCAGAGTTGTCTCTTCCCTTTTGACATTGAGACTGGTGTTTTGCGGGTACTCTTTAATGAAGCTGCCAGTTGAGGACTTGTGAGGCGTCTGTTTCTCAAACTAGACGCTAATGTACTTGTCCTCTTGCTCAGTTGTGCACCGGGACCTCCCACTCATCTTTCTATTCTGGTTAAATCCAGTTTGTGCTGTTCTGTGGAGGGAGTAGTACACAGCGTGGTACGAGATCTTCAGCTTCTTGGCAATTTCTTGCATGGAAGTTCTTTGTTTCTGGCCATTTTGAGCCTGTAATCGAACCCACAAATGCTGATGCTCCAGATACTCAAATAGTCTAAAGAAGGCCAGTTTTATTGCTTCTTTAATCAGAACAAGAGTTTTCAGCTGTGCTAACATAATAGCAAAAGGGTTTTCTAATGATCAATTATCCTTTTAAAATTATAAACTTGGATGAGCTAACACAACGTGCCATTGGAACACAGGAGTGATGGTTGCTGATAATGGGCCCCTGTACGCCTATGTAGATATTCCATTTAAAAAATCAGCCGTTTCCAGCTACAATAGTCATTTACAACATTAACAATGTCTACACTGTATTTCTGATACATTTTTTGTCCATTAAAATAACATAAAATGTATTTACTTTTCTTTCAAAAACAAGGACATTTCAAAGTGACCCCAAACATTTGAACGGTTGTGTGTGTATATATATGGTAGTATTTAAATCTTCTAAATGGAGCATTGTGGATAAAGGTCAAATTTGCACTACAGTGGCATATCCCATCCCTGCATTGAGGTACGTTTTTCGACCCATGTATCGCGCCGGCTCCACGGTGTCTTAATGCAACCATGATTACGTTCCGACCTCAGTGCAGCTCAGTATAAACAAGTGTAATGGTAGTGTTGGTATCATGATGACAATATGTTTTCTTTATTAGTGATCATTCGAAATCCAGCCATCACACAACTTGGCTCTGAACAAGTAGGCCTAGCTAATATTCTAGTTCCGATTTGTTGTATTGTGTAGAATATGAATGGATTAAAGCATCCTTTCTGTGTTGGGTAGATGGCTCGGACTCAGAAGAACAAAGCCACATCTAACCACTTGGGGCTGCTCAAAGCTCGACTGGCCAAGATGAGGAGAGAACTTATCACACCAAAGGGAGGCAGTGGAGGAGGCACAGGGGAAGGTGAGTCCTGACTCCTGATCATCGTTCACTTTTAGAATGTGTCCCTTTGCTACACAACAGTGCAGTGGAGATGTAGCTAGTTGAGATTTACAAGCTCATGTCACATTGTAATGAATACTAATGTGTCACTCTGTTGTATAGGCTTTGATGTGGCAAAAACAGGTGACGCCCGTATCGGGTTTGTAGGCTTCCCCTCAGTGGGCAAGTCTACTTTACTAAGTAACCTGGCAGGGGTGTACTCAGAGGTGGCGGCCTATGAGTTTACCACCCTCACCACAGTACCAGGAGTGATCCGCTACAAGGGTGCCAAAATACAGGTATTTTACATGCGTCTTGTACCTTTCACACGGCACCTTAAGGCCAACAGAGGCCAATCTGTAACAATTGTTTATTTTTCTATTTAAGATGTTTTAGTATTAGGATGCGTATTCTACTTTTGTGTCTTCAAGCTCCTGGATCTTCCAGGTATCATTGAGGGGGCCAAAGATGGCAAGGGCAGAGGTCGACAGGTCATCGCAGGTGATAACCATCAGTGAAGCATCAGAACCATACACAAACTACATGTGATAGTTTAGAGCACACATGTGCCACACTCACATACCTTGAAGGTAGTTTGTAACTGTGGTCTTTCTCTTCCCAGTGGCTCGGACCTGCAACCTGATCCTCATAGTGTTGGATGTTCTGAAGCCTCTGGGCCACAAGAAGCTGATTGAACACGAGCTGGAGGGCTTCGGAATCCGCCTCAACAAGCAGCCGCCCAACATCGGCTTCAAGAAGAAGGACAAAGGAGGCATCAACTTCACCGTCACAGTACGTGTGTTTAACACAAAGGTTTCACGTCCAGCTCAATCTGTCCCCATTTCTCTCTGTGTCTCTGTCTCTTTTTAGAGCTGGCTTACTCTGGTGTTATTCCTGTCTCTCTCCTTCTCTCCAGTGTCCACAGAGTGAGCTGGACGGTGACGCAGTGAAGAGCATCCTGGCCGAGTACAAGATCCACAACGCTGACATCACCCTGCGCAGCGACTCCACTGCCGATGACCTCATCGACGTGGTGGAAGGAAACCGGTAAGCAGCTGAGCACTTCTACAAACTCAGGGATGTATCTTCCTGATTAAGCAGGAATTCATGTTTTTCTGACATAATCCTCCATTCATCTAGAATTGGGTCTGACCTATACCCCCAAAAAACTTCTATACCCCATTCCAAAGTATGGTCAACGTTCCCCTACAGACCTGCTGACATACATGCTCTGTTTAATCCCACCAGAGTGTACATCCCCTGTATTTATGTGCTCAACAAAATTGACCAGATCTCCATTGAAGAGCTGGACATCATCTACAAGGTACCCCACTGCGTGCCCATATCTGCCCATTCCCGCTGGAACTTTGATGACCTACTGGAGAAGATGTGGGACTACCTGCACCTAGTGCGCATGTAAGGAGGCACTCTCTCAACCTAACAGACCCTAGAAGAGACATATAGGGTTATTGGAATCCATATTACACTGCTTGGGTAAATGTGTGGTTTGTGTCTAAATTAATAAATGATTTGAATATGTTGTCCCCCAGATACACCAAACCCAAAGGCCAGCTTCCTGACTACACATCTCCAGTCGTTCTACCTACTGAACATACTGCAGTGGAGGACTTCTGTCTGAAGATTCATAAAAGCCTCCTCAAAGAATTAAAATAGTGAGTACTATTAGCTAATGGCTTTTGTGCTTCTTGTTGATGTTTTGGAAAAGACTGAGGTATACCCACCCCAGTATTTAACCGATTAAAGCAACAATCTGTAAGAAATCACAAAATGCACTTAGCTGCCACTAGGTGTCCAATGATAACGGTATAATTACCCTACAAGGGAGAGCACAGCACACAGACACATATGACACAATGTTGCACCTGCCTGGCATTTTTCTAACACTCGGTCTTCCTGTCCTTTCAGTGCTCTGGTATGGGGTGCATCAGTGAAACACAACCCCCAGAAGGTGGGAAAAGACCATGTCATGGAAGATGAGGATGTAATCCAGCTGGTGAAAAAGTAAAAGTCTCCTGACTCTCTGCATCATGGACCCCCCCCCCCCCCCCCCCCCAAGCATATCCACGAGAACATCTGTCTTCGTTGTTCTCAATTTTATGTTGGAATTTTCTAACTGAAAATAAAAATGATATGAATGTCAATGTTACATTTCCCTCCCTCATTTACGCCCGTATGTGATTCATAACATCCATCGAAGAGGTTTTGAATAAAAAAATAATATCAAATAAACGCCATAAAAATGACTGACCTTTTTAATATGGAGTCATCGTCTTTTATTTTAGATCATTATAAAGGTAATTGGGTTTGTACCTGGAAAGATGCAATGTTATTCATGTTGAACAAATCTGAATTAACATAACTTCATAACATTCACATTTTCCTTCATATGAAATACATCCAAATCCTGTCCAAGTGACATGGGTGTGTCCTGCTCCATCTGTCTATACTTTCACTGGAGAGACAGTTCTTATGAAATACATCCTAAAACACAGTGGGTGTATTCTATCTCCATCTCCTCTGGAAGTCAAGCCATACCTCTTACCCAGACACCGTCTCACGGTGTCCAATACAACGGCTTTAAAGTCCTGTCGGCCACTGATTTATATAACATTGATGATACAGTCAGTCAGGCTGGCATCCAACCCCCTCTCCAGCACGGACAGTCTCTAAGGTTAATCAGTTCATTCACTCAGATGCAGTCTGGGGACATTCTACCCCAGCTGTTCAGAAACACCGATAACCCACAGTAGTGAATAGCGTTGCATCAGATCTTGAAGCACTTTGGTGTGTATGGATTATTTAATGCCGTTGTGTAGCAACCCAGCTGTATGAGATGGATCAGCCATTTTGTGTCAGAAGTCGCCACGTTAGCATTTTGGGGGAGGTGGGTGGATAGCATGATAGGGTCAGGTGGGAAATTTGCTCAGGACACTTAAAGTGCTGCCATGTGTTAATGATCACAGAACGTTTCACAGGACAGGACACATCTGATCAAATTTGATTTCAAAATAGCTTTTTATAACCTAATTTAGGCTACATGTCACGTTCTAGCATTTTATCTGAACCTATAAGCATACGATATCTGTCTATGATGTAGGGTGGTATGGGCATGGTATAGCCTGCTCAGCAACCGGTAATTGTGAATTTTGAATTGATCACTGCCTTTTTTTAAATTTGGCCAGAGTAAAGTCATAACTGAACACCATTATTACCAAAGCATACATACATTATGACACACACCCTTATTGCTCACACAAAATATTTACTTTTTCAATTTGAAATGTTTCCACGTTTTGATTATTGTTTAGCATTTTTTTTTATAACAATGTGTTCACTCCACAGTAGCATTTCTAAAAATGAAAGCAATCAATATATTGCTTTAACTTAATTTTTATAACAGGGGACTGAACACATCCAATAATAACAGATCTAACCAATAACACCTGCTTGATCAATGTTTTTGTGGAATTAGGGTGTACTTGCAAGAAAGTATTATTTTCAATTTGATTAATGTTCAGGTGAAGGACAAATCTGCACATAAAGGGAAACCTGGCATTTGCCCTCAACACTTCCTGCAACCACTCTAATGGCTTGAATATGACTTTATCTACAGTGTATTCAATGTTGGAGTCTCCAATCTTTTTAGAGACAGAATGGCCACTTTCTGCAGAGGTTTAGACAGCCGTGGCTGGCTGGAGCGGCAGGAGCGCTGTTTCTCAGGACAACGCCCCTCCCCCACCCCATTCCCCCTTTAAATTATAGCAGCACTTTAGCTAATGAAAGAGTTGAAGACCGGGCACTAATAAAAGCCATTAAGTGAATAAAGCACTTCCCCCTCAAACGAAATTAAAGAATCTGCCCCTTCGGAGAGGGGCGGACTCTGTATTAATATTTATGAAATGCGGAAACAACCCCCCCCCCCCCATACCACATTCAATCCCACCCTGCCCGGGTCCTTCTCGCCAGTCCACCTATCCCAGGAGAAAATCCCTAACCCCTCCTAACTTGAAGGAGGGGCCGGAGGTACGGGCTTGGGGGGTGTTGGAGGAGATGTAGTCAAGACAGTCTGTCTCCAGTTGAGCTTGGTGGTACTAGAGGCGAGACAACCAGCTCAGAGGAGCACCCGCTCTTCCTCACGACCCTCAACTACCCCACCAAGCTGGGCGTCCCACCATCGGCTATGGGGCGAGAGGATTCATGGACAGACCAGTTTGGAGGGAGTGACTTTCCAGTGACAGCAGTCGGAATGCTTCAAAGACGGCTGAGCTATAATGGATGGGTGAAGTATAACGGGTGAGGTTTATTGAAATTCAGAATGTTTTAGTTTTATATTTGCCGAATTTTCTTGATATCCTCTAAGTTGACTACCTGAATCGTGGTCCACAGTACCCCTGGGTTGACAGCTATTTGAGATTTCTGTCATGCCTTCAATGGAAGAGGACAAAGATGATAGTTCATGCAAGTCCTATGAACGGAGGGAGACAAATTAAACTTTCTCCTATCTCATATACAGTGTATTCTATAAATGGTGAGGTTTCAGCTTAGTTTGAAAGACCTTAGTTTAGGACACAGATACATTGACATTATTAAAACAACAAAAATCCACCAAATGAAGGTAAGATAGCATGTATAAATCAAATGTCCATGGATAATAACCATAACACCATCCCACCGACCATGATACCATCCCGCCACCTTTGTCCATCTGAAACATCATCAAATACCTGCAAGGACACCTCTGTTTTTGTAGGGACGTTTTCCCTGCACACGTCAACATTCCATAGACAATCTTTCCTTATATTTTCACGACTAGTCTGTTAACCAAACCCCATTGCTCATCGCTCTATACACTAGTTGTCAGTCACTCTCCCATGCACACATATCTTTTCTCATTTCATCACACAAAGTGGTTCAGTTGTCAGAGCTTAACTTCATTATCACTGAAACTCTTCCAATTTCAATAAGGGGAAATGGAAAGGATGGAAGTAACAAGATTTCCAAACCCACTGATGGGACTGTCCTCACAGGTCTTTCAGAGAAATCATTCGTTATCCATCTGTGGAGGTCATTATTTCTTACTGACTGACCGTTGACTTTGAGTCCAGGTGACAAATAAACAGGTTTGGACCATCATTTCAAAAGCAGTTGAGTCTCAGGTCTGATGAGTTACAAGTTACATTTTTGCAAAGTTATTAAATATTTAAAAAAGAAATACCTTATTTACATAAGTATTCAGACTCCTTGCTATCAGACACAAAATTAAGCTTCAGGAGCATCCTGTTTCCATTGATCATCCTGATATGGCTGTATCTGCTGTTCCCGAGCTGTTCCATCTGCCCTTGGACGTTTAGACTATTCTTTGTCCATGGAAGACCTAAGAGCTGGTCCTCTTTAGGAGATATTGATGTTCTTTAACAAGATGACCATCTTTCTTCCAAACTCTGTTTTCATTGATTCCCCGTAACACAGTAGTAATTTCATTAACAAACTCTTCTTGTTGGCCTGTTTTTATTCATATTATGTAAATGTTCTAATCTTTCACCATTTGAACTGTGTAATTGTATGTGTTTTATGTTTTTTTTTGTACGAAGGTATCTGATGGGGTGGGGTGCGAAGGATGGGAGGGCGGAGTTTTGTCGCAGTTTATGCGCAGGAAGGGCGGTGCCCGCTTTTCACCGCAGTGAGAGTGTGACCTATGACTAATTATTTTTTGTAATTTTGCAGATAGCCGCACTGTATAACGAACACTGCCCTTATGTCTCAATCGTATGTAAGGCGGTGTCATTTGGGTCCATCACTCCCCAGGTCTGCAACCCTCCCTGATGCCAGTGGACACCCACCACTTCTCCTCCTGGGCTATCAATGCCGTAGAGCTTTGGTGTTGTCCTTGAATCACAAATGGAGTTGGAAGACCAAAGGATCAAGAAATAGCATATTCTGGTGGCACAGTCTTCCTTTCATGATTTTAGAGCTGATTACCATATTCTCCATGATTTTGGGTATGGATTCTTATTTTTTTTTTACAGGATTCTAATTGTGTAGTTAAGATAATTGAGCTCTACCATCCCACCTAAATCGACCAGATTGATCCTGGTCCAACATAACCTCCAATGGCTGTATATCTCTGCCCAGGACCCCATTGTGCTTGATCTAACCATGCAGTACTTCTCCTGTCCATGGTGGTGCCAAGCACTTTGGAGGCTTGCGAGCACTCTCCACACTGCATCCTTAATTGGATGTAAAAGATCCTTACATGTAGTGCCTTCGGAAAGTATTCAGACCCATTGACTTTTTCCACATTTTGTTACGTTACATCTTTATTCTAAAATTGATTACATTAAATTTTTTCCCCTCATCAATCTACACACAATAGCCCATAATGACAAAGCAACAACGTGTTTTACGATTTTTTCATAATTTATATAAAATAATAAAATGAAATATTACATTTACATAAGAATCCGGACCCTTTACTCAGTTCTTTGTTGAATCACCTTTGGCAGCAATTACAGCATCAAGTCTTCTTGGATATGACGCTACAAGCTTGACACATCTGTATTAGGGGAGTTTCTCCCATTCTTCTCTGCAAATCCTCTAAAGCCTTGTCAGGTTGGATGGGTGTTGCTGCACAGTGTTGCTGCACAGCTATTTTCAGGTCTTTCCAGAGATGTTCGATCGGGTTCAAGTCCAGGCTCTGGCTGGACTTGTCCCGAAGCCACTCCTGCATTGTCTTGGCTGTGTGCTTAGGGTCGTTGTCCTGTTGGAAGGTGAACCTTCACCCCCGTCTCTGGAAGGATTTCTCATCTCCACAGAGGAACTCTGGAGCTCTGTCAGAGTGATCATCAGGCTCTTGGTCACCTCCCTGACCAAGGCCCTTCTCCTCCGATTGCTCTGACATGCACTGTCAACTGTGGGACCTTATATAGACAGGTGTGTGCCTTTTCAAATAGTTACCAATCAATTGAATTTACCACAGGTTTACTCCAATCAAGTTGCAGAAACATCTCAAGGAGGATCAATGGAAACAGGATGCACCTGAGCTCAAGTTCGAGTCTCATAGCAAAGGGTCTGAATAATTACGTAAATAAGGTATTTCTGTTTTTTTATTTTGAATAAATTTGCAAACATTTCAAAAATCTGTTTTTGCTTTGTCATTATGGGGTATTGTGTGTAGATTGCTGAGGATTTAAAAAAATGTTTTATTCCATTTTAAACTAAGGCTGTAACGTTACAAATGTGGAAAGGTCCAGGGTTCTGAATAGTTTCTGAAGACACTGTATTTATCTATAGTTATCACAGAGCTTTGCCCAATTCTGATTCTCACCCCTTTTCCCTGAGGTGTGCACTCATTCACCCCTCCTCATCGATTTAAAAGGATTGGACTGGTGTCGAATCAGAGTTTCATGTTTCTCACACCATTGGATGTTTTTGAGTCCTTGAGGGGAAACGAGTGCAAACTTTAAAGAGAAGGAGAATTGTAATTGGGCTCCGTTGATGCTCCAGTCTAGTGTTAGGTCAAAGGTCACAACTGCCCATTCTCTTTTTGGTAAGATCTCAGTAAATTTTTGATGATTTGATGATTCCAAGTCCAATTTTTTCACTTCCTCTTCTGACTAGTACAGTGATTCTGGGAGTCCAAATAAATGTTTCTAAAAGACTGTAAATCTTTTAAATGTATTTGACAACTTCATTGTTGTATAGGCCGGGATTCGATGAGAGTAAAGACAAAAGGAGCGGGAGAAAAATTATTGTGCATGAAGCAGTTTTGTGGTTTCCCACAAGCTGGCTGCAACGTGACAGATTTATGGCCACAATCAATTAGTGTAAGTGCTCCCAGCATTTGACTGAGGCACTTAATCACCACCAGTAGATGTCAGATGTTACAGAATCTAAGTACTCAATTAAGACTGTGGACATATTGGCTCTAAAAATCATACTGCTGAGACATTAATTTACCACATGAAATCAGGCACAATGTTGCTTTCACCATCAAGTTTTCAATCCCACCCAGAGATAATGGGCATATAGACTACCTTCAAATATGTATTTTACACTTTCTTTTGATCCTGAATTCACAATGGATGGCATTTATTACAGTCTCTGGGTGGTGCAATTCCATTCTCTAGATCACATTCACTAAATCAAATACATTGACCCAGATATGCTTGAATAGTATTGTCAGCCTCTGATGTTAAATGTTCAAAGAAGTTCTAATCTAAAGGATACATGTGTGTACATATGTGGATAGATGGTAGCATTTGCGCAAAACAAACCACCGTATTTAACCACTGTGCAAGTTGACTGGGAATATGGTCGAATACAAACAGTGTAGTTATTCCCTCTGTAAGGCAATCAATCAGACAAAACGTCAGTACAGAGACAAAGTGGAGTAGCAATTCAATGGCTCAGAAATGAGACGGGGTCTACAGACAATCACGGATTACAAAGATAAAATCAGCCACGTCACAGACACCGACGTCTTGCTCCTGGACAAGCTAAACACCTTCTATGTTGCTTTGAGGATGAGACAGTGCCACGACATCCCTAGCAGTGTCCTCAGAGTATGCGCAGACCAGCTGTCTAGAGTGTTTACGGACAGATTCAATCTCTCCCTATTCCAGTCTGCTGTCCCCACTTGCTTCAAGATGTCCACCATTGTTCCTGTACCCAAGAAAGCGAAGGTAACTGAACTAAATTACTATCGCCCCGTAGAACTCACTTCTGTCATCATGAAGTGCTTTGAAAGGCTAGTTAAGGATCATATCACCTCCACCTTAACTGACACCCTAGATCCACTTCAATTTGCATACCGACCCAATAGATCCACAGAACGTATTCTCAATCGCACTGCCCTGGACAAGAGGAATACCTATGTAAGAATGTTGTTCATTGACTATATGAAATGAAATGGTCCACCCACACAGACAGTGTAGTGAAGAAGGCACATCAGCGCCTCTTCAACCTCAGGGGGCTGAAGAAATTCGACTTGGCCCCTAAGAACCTCACAAACTTTTACAGAGGCACAATTGAAAGCATCCTGTCGGGCTGTATCACCACCTGGTACGGCAACTGCATCGCCCGCAACCGCAGGGCTCTCCAGAGTGTGCTGCGGTATGCCCAACACATCACCGGGGGCACACTGCCTGCCCTCCAAGACACCTACAGCACCCGATATCACAGCAAGGCCAAAAAGATAATCAAGACAATCAACCACCCGAGACACGGCCTGTTCACCCCGCTATCATCCAGAAGGTGAGGTCAGTACAGGTGCTTCAAAGCTGGGACCGACAGACTGAAAAACAGCTTATATCTTAAGGCCATCAGACTGTTAAATAGCCACCACTAGCTGGCCACCACCTGGTTACTCAACCCTGCACCTTAGAGGCTGCTGTCCTATGTACATAGACATGGAATCACTTGTCACTTTAATAATGTTCACATACTGCTTTACTCATTTCATATCTATATACTGTATTCTATTGTACTGAATTTTATCCTAATATTTATAGATTTCTTAATTCCATTATTTTACTTTTAGATGTATATATTGTTGTGAATTGTTAGATACTACTGCGCTGTTGGAGCGAGGAACACAAGCATTATTCTACACCCGCAATAACATCTATTAAATATGTGTATGTGACCAATAAAATTTGATTTGATCATGTTCTTCAGACTTTTAGAATATTGGTTTCCCCCTCCAAAAACAGTACTGAGCACAGTACTGTCAGACAGGGAATGTTTTACTCACCCACTAATCCAGCATGCCATAAAAACCAAACCTTGTTTTCTTTGTCTGGGAAATATGACCTTGTAAGCAAACGTGATCTGAACATGTGTTTCCTTTTGAATAGCAAGCTGTGCTCTTTTCAGTAGATTGCGGATGCCATACATCATCACACTGCAAATCTACTGTGGCTGGCATGATGTGGCATTTGTACCGTTCAACAAACTGTACCTGCTTCAGCCACCTGTTTCCATATGATATACTTTATATGTGATATACTGTGATTTCATAAGAGAGGACAATAGTGGGAGATTTCCATAACGATCGTTCATTTTGCCAGATAAGTACATTTGTGTCCTGATAAGATTTAGATATTGGGTCATCTGTTATATGGGGCAAGGTTAGTGTTTGGACATAGACAGACACACTGACCAGGTTACACATCCACACTCCATTCCCCCAGGGGGCAGCAGCAACCTTGTCCAAGTGCTTAGCCTACTTGATAAGCACATCAGGTTCTGCCAGTTAGGGCGATCGTCTGTCAGTGTCCAAGCTTCCAGGCAGTGAGGCTGCTGGTTTGTTTGGTACCCTCCAAGATCATCATTAAGCTCGGGGCCCTTGGTCTGAACCCCACCCTGTGCAACTTGGTCCTTGACTTGCTGATTGGCCGCCACCAGGTGGTGAAGGTAGGAAACAGCACCTCCACAATGCTGAACCTCAACACAGGGGCCCCACATGGGTGCGTGCTCAGCCCCCTCCTGTCCTCCCTGTTCACCCATGACTGCGTGGCCACGCAAACCTCCAATTCAATCAAGTTTGCAGACGACACAACAGTGGTAGGCCTGATTACCAACAATGATGAGACAGCCTATAGGGATGAGGAAATTCATTCGAATTTGACAAATTATGTCTGTGCGCAACGCTTCTAAAAATGATTCTTTCATTCAGCTCTTCACGTGCGCCCAGGCATAAAAATGTCAAATTTAAATGACACAAAATTATACTGAAGTGAGACTTTGTCCTTGGGTTTCTTGGCTATTTACATTATTTTGTTCACAAGCTGGGTCAATCTCACAGGCACAAACATGACCCGAGTCACATTACCACGGTTACCTTAAAAAGTGGCAGGTGAACATTGGGTCTCTTTTGTTCTATTTTGGTAATGAAATTAACAATATACCACATTACTACTAGTAATGTTTTTGCCTTCTGAGTGATCTGAGTGACTAGTGGATCAAACAGTACATTTTATGTCCTGGTTCATAACCCATCAGTTGTTTTTCAGGGGGCGTTGAAGCCATTGTACAAAAACAAAATAACACATCCAGGAAGGAGCAGCTTGGTATTGAAAGAGTAAAAACCACACAACTTACAGGAATGACTCCTGGGTCAAATTCCTGTTATGCAGGCACAAAACAGGATGCTCAGGTGGTATTTGATGAAAACATTGGCACTACACTTGCTAAAGCAGGTGAACTAGATAATGACCCGTTATAAACTATTTTAAAATACTTTTTCACTAGTTATAGTGTAACCAAAGATTAAGGCAACATACAGTATACTTCAAATTGGTTTATTGAATCATATTAGTTGCTCAATTTCAACATGGAATCATACAATGACAACTAAATTCTTGCCAGGTTCCATAAATTTTCCCAATTCTTTTTAATCAATATATTTTACACAATTTCTAAAGGAATCAACTTCTGGAAATCATATCCAAGGTGGTAAACTGCATGTTGAAAAAAATATATAAACAGTATATTGAACACACAATTGTAGTCTAGAAAGGGATAGCACACCAAAGTGTTACAATCACCAGATTTACATTCTCATACATTGCATACAGTAGTTCAATATAGAAACCAAAGTTTTATGCTCTGCATACACATAGCTGACCATCACTAAACAAACACTCAACTATAGGGAATTCATTTCCTCTCACATGTACAATATATCAAAACACACCATATGCTGACAATCATATACTGCGGACAGTAAAACAATTTCTTCACCTGTGTGTTTATCACAAAGATAAGAGTAGGTAAACGATCTTTTGTTATTTCAGACTTCATGGGAGTAAGTTATCTTAAAGGCCCAGTGGAGTCAAACGTGTGTTTTATAGCATACAGTACAGCAGCCGATGAAACTATCAAATGTTAAAATTTTAAATTAAATTTAAAAACATGAGTTATTTCCTGATAGTTGCTGGTTGAAAATACAATCTACACGGGGCCTTCTAATCAGGTTTGCATGAGCGGGAGTGTGAGCTTTCCTTAGTGAGATCACCATGCTGTAAATTGGTTAGGAACTCTTGTTATGCACGTGTCTGCCAATAGCAGCTAGACCACTCCCAGATAGTCCTAGCTAAATTGAGTTTTTTTTTGCCCATTTTAAAATAATCTATTATAGTAAGGTACAGTTGTTACCCAGAAATGATTTGATATGTGGGACCCAAGGAATTACAAAAAGTGCCCCTTGGCATTTGAATGTATTGAACTATGGTATCTTTTCAATGCAACTTCAATTAATTTTTACATTTCTATCTCAGTATTTGTGACCTACCAACAATCCGTTTTCATGGAACTGTAGTCATGCATGTATACTGGTACCATAAATGAATGAAACTTTGCCTGGAAAATTCTCTGTTTATACCAATATCAGTAACAGGGGGAAAAATGTACATACAGAAAAGGTGCTCCTTCAATTGTACCAGATTGTCAAGCTGAGCAGAGAATTCACACATGCCCCTTACTCCAGTGAGTCAAACAGTTAATAAGATTAGGTCTAAGTAGTTTGCAGAACCATTTACATATCAAGACTGGGGGGAAAAAAGTATAAAATGCAATAAAGATTACACATACACGCATGATTTTACTAAACCCTTGCCTTCCAAAGTTCATCAGTAATAGAAAAATTGATGCACTACTTTCACTGTTAAGGTACAGTAAGAGTTTAGCAAACAAACATATTCCTCTGTAGCGCAATCTAGCGAGCATTCGGTTTTAATCATGTCTGTTCCATAACTTTGAACTTTGAAGTTCTCAGTAAGAAACAGTATTTCAGTCATATCCATTCAATTGAAATACAGATAGTTTGGTGGCACAAGAAAACACACTTTTTTTATTACATATTGTTTTTTGATAAGGACATTTTAACATGGACGGGAACTGCAATGCGAGTGAAATAAAAAAACATCAAGCATTTGTACCATAGTTACTGAGGACTTTTGCAGTTACCATAAGACACCTTGTGGACAGGAAGACACTGGTAATCTTCAGAAGGCTGTTAGAAGTGTCGTGACCTGGCAGTTTAAAACACAGACAAGGCGTGACAGACAAAAAAAGGTTAGAACCTCAGTTCTGCAGAGAGCAAAACATCAATCCCAAAATGTGAAAGACCACAAGAGCCCTTAAATCCACTTGTCTGTGGAAGTCAATATGCCAGGGCATTCAGCTCCAAAGCGTGTTCCTGATATCACAGCGGGTTTAATTATTGATGTTCTTCTTTCTCTGTTGTATGAAATAACTATAGGTATGTATTTATGCAGCGAAGCCTTTACAGTGAGATATTTAAGTGCTGATGTGACCAGATAAGGGATCCAAACAAAGTGGCTGGAAGAAACTAGTAGACATGGTGGATGGAGGGAGAAAATGCTTTGGCAACATCTCTATAGGGGTAGTATTTTTTTTAGCTGTCTCACTAGTTGGTGAAGCAGATAGTTAGCAAAATGAGGCATGAGGATGTTGGCTGTCTAGTACAAGTGTAGCAAAGACAGGAAGTCCCAGTGAATATCCTCCTGGCAGCAAAAGCGGAGTCCTTTCTCCGAAGGACTCAACTGCTTGTTGGTACAGTCCATGCTGTTCATTACAATTATGTTATCAATAACCAGTCTGTGGAACAAGTACTGAATATCTTCAACAAAAGTATATTCCAGTTTCATTATATCCCATCCACCCTTGTGTCCAAAAGCTTGTGAGTTTGGAGGGTTGTTGTATGTGAGCAGGTGCAGGTTAAATCAAACTCCCCACCACTGCTAAAAAGACATGGTCCCTTAAGCGTAGATTTGCCCAGGGCGAGTGTTGTCCCCAAGGCGGTCCTGGCTGGGCTGGTGCTTGGTGTCATTGGACTTTATGACACTGGCATAGTCGTAGATCCCTACCTCCAGGTTCTTAGCCCTAAGGGCTGCAGTATGTAGTTTCTCCAGAAAGTCAGGCATACCTATGAGGGAGGAGGGCTACATTTAATAACCAGGACTGAGGATAACATACAACCACATGGAAAACCACCATCATCTGATAAGAGACTGTAGACCATAATGACGTATTTATATATTTTTTTTTAAAGAAAAAAGGGTTTGACTGAATAGGCCCCAAGATGACTTTCCATCCAGATAAAAGTAAATCAGACCAAGAAACAAAGCACTGAGCTACAATACCAGCAGATTCAGCTTGTTGGGCATGTTGAATCCGCCAGTTACTGTACCCCAGCTACCTCAAGCTAAAAATAAAATGATCCCTGGCTCATTGAGTTAGGTCTCAATAATTGTGCATAGTCAGTGGCTGCATTTGATTGAAAGATCAGGATTTGACTTACTTTTGTGCCATACTGCCCTTCAGTGAAGCAATTCTATGTCTATTCAGATAAATATGTTTTTTTATTGTTGATATTCCAACAATGACTACATCCAGTTTACACCTGGGGATAATCATTAAGCTCCATGAAAAGAAAAGAGAGCTCACCACTAGACACCATCCAGCTCACACAGTAGCGGGGAAAGGCAGTCTGAGGGTCGTCGCTGTAGGTCAGAAGGTAGTCAAAGCCATTCTGTGGGACAGGACGACATAAGGTCAGATACTGTAATTCAACATGCACACACATAACTAAATATTGCCCAATTATGACATTATCTAAGTTTTATGATAAACTCTTTACACCTCATCAAAGGTCTTGTGAGGTCGGATGACCATCTTGGACTGGTATAAGTGGACTCTGACGTAGTCCTGAGTTTCCGGGACTCCAGGATGTTGAACCGCTCTAAAATGGCACAAAAAAAGGACGGGAGAAAAATAAATAGTATTCCAAGCATAAACAAATCAAATTTACACAAAAAGTAGTGCTGGGCAATACGACCAAAATATATCATGGTATTTTTCAAATTTGACAGTATTTTGTTTTAGAAAAATTTAAAGTTCTACATTTGCTTTAGGAGTACTTTGTGACCCTATGGTGGCAACATACCATCAAAGTGAGTTCAATGGGTCTTTCTCCATTCTGATTGTTTTATACTGTTCAGTTCAACCCAAAATAACAACAGGTACCGGCCTTAATGCGAAATGCTTACTTACAAGCCCTTAACCTGTTGATTGTAGGGGGCAGTATTTTGATGTTTAAATGAAAAAACATACCCAAATGAAATTGCCTATTTCTCAGGCCCAGAATATGCATATAATTGTCAGATTAGGATAGAAAACACTAAAGTTTCCAAAACGGTCAAAATATTGTCTGTGAATATAACAGAACTGATATTGCAGGTGAAAACCTGAGGAAAATCCAACCTGGAAGTGCTGTTTTTCCTGAAAGCTCTCTGTTCCATAGCCTGCCGTCGCTCCATTTAAAAGGGATATCAACCAGATTCCTTTTCCTATGGCTTCCCCATGGTGTGAACAGTCTTTATATGGTATAAAGGGATAGTTCAGGATTTTGTCAATGAAGCCCTTTATATTCTTCCCCAGACTCCGATGAACTCGTGGATACCATTTTTATGTCTCTGCGTGCAGTTCAAATGAAATTACTAATGTTTGTGCAATTGCTAACTAGCATTAGCGCAATGACTGGAAGTCTATAGTAACTGCTAGTAGATGCCACAGACTGTCACTGCGCTAACGCTAGTTAGCATTGGCTCACAAACTACCTCACTACCTTCATACTGGATGCAAAGATAAAAATGAGTTAATCGGACTCTGGGGAAAATGGCTTCATTGCCAAAATCCTGAACTATCCCTTTAACTAGCTCGCTACTTCTGTGCAAATGTTTTTTTTCTTGTTATCTAAAGAAACACTTGGGAATGTGTTTGTGGTTGAAATTTCTGTACGTTTTCCAAGCTAACCAAATGAGAAAATGTAGAATGCCATCGCTGAATGCCTCTAGATTCTACTCAATTTCACACAGATTTTAAAATCAGAACAGAACTTCCATTCCATTTAGCGATTGTTTTCGTTATAGTTCTCAGGTCAAAAGATTTAAGCAAATTATCCCCATTCGCTAGTAGGTAGAAGCTTGACTAGTTCATTTTGAAGAACAGATCAGAAGAAAAATATAAATATAATAGCTAGCTGAATGCTATTTTACATTAACCTGGCTGATGTTACTGGAGTTTTCCTCCCTTATAATCAAAATATATTATATCTACAACCCAATATGGTTTAAAATGGAAACATCTTTAATTAGGGTCGTATTTGAACAATCACAAATGTGATTAATCTTAGTTACCAACAGAAAACCATACGATGAACTTAAATATTTGTATAGCTTTTGACAGCCTTCATTTCAATATAACTACTTGACATGAAGTCACTCACCTGGAGATCAGGACCATCAGATTATTCTCCACATCAACATCATAGCGACGCACATAAACATAGTCTCGTGAGTACATGGGATACTGTGAGAAGACAATACAACAAATCAAAAATGTAGGATAACTTATTGTTGTCATCTGTAGACTATGACACAGCCCTTATTTCAGGGAAACATTGTTTTCTTCCATAAAATACAACACTGTATGCTTGCATATCTGTAATAATCAAATCGAGAACACATGAACAAGGCAAAAACATGCAGAACTCAGTCTAGAAATGTTACAATGTAACAGAGAAACCACTGAGGAAATGAAAGCATATTGCAAGTGCATGACTTTGATAAGCACGAGTTCTGCATTTCTAGTGTGTGAGTTGGCAGGGGGGAACTTACAGGGAAATGCGTGGCCCAGTGTACAACCTCTGAGCCTGTGTTGACGTCCCTGTCCACCACCTCCAGCTTAAGAACTAGAGCGTCCCACTTTTTCCTGTACTCAGTGTCCAACTGTGGCAAAGGGCAGTGCGTGAGACGAGAGGAACAGAGGCTTAAATTTAGCACACACATACAACACGTAGAGCTACATATCTCCACACAAACAAGGGCATTTGGGTAGACAGACACATATGGCAATAAGCACACAGACACACAAAGGGAGTGTTTGAACATACAGGACTTCAGGTGCTGAATGTACACACAAGCCACTTGCACATTTTCTACTGAATCATTTCTTAACAGGTTCATTAGCTAGGTTTCCATCCAATTGGCGACAGACTTTCATGTGAATATTCTAAAATCCGCATAACAATATAAACTTTTTCCCCACAGAGATGCTTTTCCATTAAATTGACTTGTTGGGGATAAAACGCTGTGTGTGACATAGCGCACATCAATATCTTTTTCACTTACATTTCCATGAATAATACAAATTAAATTCGTTTCCATTGCCTTTAACACTGATGGTTTGCTCACACATTTTGTTCTGCATTATATAGAGAGTTCTGTTATTGGCACATGCACTCTAGCCAACAGCTCGCAGATACAGTGAGATTATTATAGACAAAAGAGCGATATTATTTCTATTTGTCAAATGGCAGCCAAGCATCAATGATCCTGTCACCAGAATAAGACCATTCATATTTATTGGAAAGAAGCATCAAGCTCATAACCTTGAACTTTCACCACCCTGTGAAGTTCATAACTTATTTCATCTGTACCCTACTATAACACATTCTTTCCTGACAAGTTGTAGTGAGAGGACCACAATACATGTCACCAAGTTCACTTCGATATGATGGTTATTATATCAATATTGGCGCATAAAAGCATTTCTCGCATAATATGTATTTTACCAACATCAAAAGTATCCCACCTTGTCTAGCGTACTTTGTATTGTCGACATTTGGAAAGTCTACCGACAAATGTTCTGTTTTCATCAGGCGCGTCATTAAATTTTTTAAATACGACGTATACTACACTCGCATAAAAAGTTGCGATGGAAACTTGTGGTTAGTGAAGGTACAAGTTCTCTTGCACACATTTTTTAAACATAAAAAATTTAACTATTATACCAAGTCAAGACAGTTTGCATAAAATAAACCTGCTTAGTACCTGAACATTGAAGAACTGTCTGGGGGTGACATCGTTGTAAGAACCCAAGACTGTGAAAAGATTAGAGGGAAAAGTGTGTTGAGTGTTAATAATGACACTCCGACATGTAGATGATGATCATGGCAATAAGAAGAGGGAAAAGAGTGCAAATGTACATCAAAAAGGTTGATGAAATTATGACATGCCAGATAGAAAAGGTACCGGGCATTCGGAAAGTATTCAGACCCCTTGACTTCACATTTTGTTAAGCTAAAGCCTTACTCTAAAATGTATTATATTGTTTCTCAATCTACACACAATAGCCAATAATGACAAAGCAAAAAGAAGTTAACATTTTTTTGCGAACATATATATTTAAAAAAATCTAATTTACCCAAGTATCCAAGACCCTTTACTCAGTACTTTGTTGAAACACCTATGGCAGCGATTACAGCCTCGAGTCTTCTTTGGTATGACGCTAAAAGCTTGGCTCACCTGTATTTGGGTTTCTCCCATTCTCTCTGCAGATCCTCTCAAGCTCGGTCAGGTTGGATGGGGAGTGTCGCTGCACAGGTATTTTCAGGTCTCTCTAGAGATGTTCGATCAGGTTCAAGTCCGGCTCTGGCTGGGCCACTCAAGGACATTGAGACTTGTACCGAAGCCCCTCCTGTGTTGTCTAGGCTGTTTGCTTAGGGTCGTTGTCCTGTTGGAAGGTGAACCTTCATCTTGAGTGCTCTGGAGCTGGTTATCATCAAGGATCTCTGTACTTTGCCTCGATCCTGACTAGTCTCCCAGTCCTTGCCGCTGAAAGACATCCCCACAACATGATGCTGCCACCACCATGCTTCACTGTAGGGATGGTGCCAGGTTCCCGCCAGACGTGACACTTGGCATTAAGGCCAAAGAGTTCATTCTTGGTTTCATCAGACCAGAGAACCTTGATTCTCATGGTCTAAGAGTTTCTAGGTGCCTTTTGACAAACTCCAAGCGGACTGTCGTGTCTTTTACTGAGGAGTGGCTTCCTTCTGCCCACTGCCCAGGCCTGATTGGTGGAGTGCTGCAGAGATGTTGTCCTTCTGGAAGGTCTCCCATCTCCACAGAGGAACTCTGGCGCTTTGACAGAGTGACCTTCGGGTTCTTGGTCACCTCCCTGACCAAGGCCCTTCTCCCCTGTGTAAGGACTGACGCCAGAGATCAGAAGCAGGTACGGGGAGTCAACATTTAATAAGGAACAGACATGAAACAAGACAAGTACAGCGTCAGCACACAGGCAAAACAACAACATTCTTCAATCACTGCAGCAGCAGGGAACAGAGATGGGGAACTGACAAATATAGGGGAAGTAATAATCAGATGATTGAGTCCAGGTGATTCCAATAACACGCTGATGCGCAAGACGGGGAAAGGCAGGAGTACCGATGGTGGCAGGAGTGTGTAATGCTGGGGAGCCTGGCGGCTTCGAGCACCAGAGAGGGGGAGCAGGCGTGACACCCTGATTGCTCAGTTTAGCTGGGTGGCCAGCTTTACGAAGTCTTGGCGGGAACAAACTTCTTCCATTTAAGAATGGGGGCTACCAGACCTTCAATGTTGTAGATACTCTCTGGTACCCTTCTCCAAATTTGTGCCTCAACACAATCCTGTCTCGGAGCTCTACGGACAATTCCTTCAACCTCATGGCTTGGTTTTTGCTCTGACATGCACTGTCAACTGTGGGACCTTATTGACAGGTGAGTGTCTTTCCAAATCATGTCCAAATCATGTCCAAATCAATGGAAACAGAATGCCCTTGAGCTCAATTTGGAGACTCATAGCAAACGGTCTGAATACTTTTGTAAAGTTTTTTTATTTATTAGCAAACATTTCTAAAAACCTGTCATTATGTTGTATTGTGTGTAGATTGGATTAAATAAACATTTCCTCATTTTAGATTAAGGCTGTAACAAAATGTGTAAAAAGTGAAGGGGTCTGAATACTCATTCTAAGTGTCAACAATCAATTACATTTATTTATAAAGACCTTCTTACATCAGCTGATGTCACTACAGAAACCCAGCTTAAAACCCCAAACAGCAAGCAATGCAGGTGTAGAAGCACAACAAAGCTATAAGTGACAATGCAGGCTGACCTCTGTATTCCCACAAGTGGCTTCCCTCGATGGGCCGCCTCCACACTTTGAAGTTATTCTTCTCCATGACAACCTCCCAGCCGGTCTCGACCTGCCCTGCAGCCTTCTCCTTTTCTGAAGATGCACTCAGATTCTTCACCTTCTCCAAAGCTTGGAGCTCTAGTCCACATCTGGGGAAGTGTGCAGTGATAGAGATCTTAACACGGTAATATCACAGTACCAAAATGTCATGATACCAACATTTTGGAATACCGTAGCACCATTTCATATGATACTGACTTTTTCCAGCCCTAGCGATCTAAAAAAACTGTTACAAAATGTTTATAAATTCAGTTGAATTGAAGCAACAGCCACTAGTCTCTGGTATGCACAGGTCCAATCATATTCACTTCCATGCTCACATCACGTGTAGCAGCTGTAATCAGCCAGCATAACCCTCTACCAGCCCTCCCTCACATGCTTCTCTCCTTCTGCTCTTCATGCACATCCTCAGTCAGTTAAAACAAAATATATACATTTAGCAGTGATGGAGAGCAGGGATGCAGACCCTGATGAGTCTGTTAGATTTGTAAATTTGTTACATTGGAGCAGCGCACAAAGCGAGCAATGTTGATACATTGTATGATTTCAAATAGCCTGTTATAACCAAGAGCACAGACCAGTCTGAGTTTGAAGTTCACTGTCATGCAGCCTCAGTGTCAGAGGGGTAAAATGGAGCACTGTTTGGCGACAGGCCTGCTTGCAGCTTCACAGCAAAGAAAAAGGCTTGTCTCGAGCCTATATGGTTTTTAAAAATGTGACCCATATTACTGGAGATACCTATTTTAAAATGGGATTCGTGCACATTGATATAATTTTACAAACATGTCGCAGGCTGTGTTGTACTAATCCCGGGTTCGCTAATTATTGGTTTGATAAGACTGTTCGGTCATGTTACCTAGCTAGCTAACAACCTGGTAACTTGACAGTAGGTTCAGGCAAATGTAATTGGCACAGGAAGAAAGGCAAAGGGTATGCTACTCAAAAAGGTAGGAATCATACGCCTAATGTAAGCCTAAACTACAGTTGAAGTCGGAAGTTTACATGCTTAGGTTGGAGTCATTAAAACACATTTTTCAACCACTCCGCAAATGTCTTGTTAAAACCTCTTAGGGATAGTGAGACGCTAGTGGCCAATAGCCTCGGGAAATGCATAGCGCCAAATTCAAATAAAACGCGATAAAACTCAAACTTTCATTAAATCACACATGCAGGGTACTCAATTAAAGCTACACTCGTTGTGAATCCAGCCAACATGTCAGATTTTAAAAATGCTTTTCGGCGAAAGCATGAGAAGCTATTATCTGATAGAATGCATCCCCCTGAACCACCTGAACGAGTTGTAAACAATAGAATTAGCATAGCCGGCGCTACACAAAACGCTGAAATAAAATATAAAACATGCATTACCTTTGACGAGCTTCTTTGTTGGCACTCCAATATGTCCCATAAACATCACAATTGGTCCTGTTTTTCGATTAATGCCGTCCATGTATAGCCAAAATGTCCATTTATAAAGCAGGTTTGATCCGGAAAAAAACTGTTTTCCAAAACACAACACATCACTACAAAACATTTCAAAAGTTGCCTATAAACTTTGCCAAAATATTTCAAACTACTTTTGTAATACAACTTTAGGTATTTTTTAACGTTAATAAATTGATCAAATTGTAGACGGGGCAAACTGTATTCGATAGAGAAAGTAAACTAAACATGCCCCTTTTTCCCTCTTGCGTAACTCTCAACAGTGTAACGTTATTCCAGGGTGTGCCTCTTCTTCGTTTCACCAATGATTAACTTCAACCTAATTCCAAAGACTGGTGACATCCTGTGGAAGTCGTAGGAACTGTAAAATGGGCACTATCTAATTTCAACTGAGGGAACTGTCAGAGGATAATTTTTTTTCTGAACAGTTTTTCCTTGGAGTTTTGCCTGCTACATAAGTTCTGTTATAGTCACAGACATGATTGAACCAGTTTTAGAAACTTCAGAGTGTTTGCTATCCACACCTACTAATCATATACATATAATATATTCCTGGCATGAGTAGCAGGAAGTTGAAATTGTGCACGCTATTTATCAAAAAGTGGAAATGCTGCCCCCTATCTCTAAGAAGTTTTAAGGTCCATGTGCTTATTGATTGTGACCCACAGATGCCTTGTTCATCTTCTTGCCCGGGCAGAGACTGAAGTGTGAGCTTGTTTTTCCCAGTTATTTTTACATTTTGTTCACGCCTACATGAATAATCATTCTATTTTTTAATTTATTTTAAAACATTGTAAACTTTATTTTTGGTCCAGTGGATGATCGGTCTGTGGCCATGACTGTCTGAGTGGTTGCATTTCTCCACCCTTAGCTCTTGACTGTTTACAGGAACAATGGTGAGGTGTTTGCTCTGTCCCTGTACTATAGATTGCCCTTTAACCTTTGTAGCCTTCTGCCTGGTGTGTTTAACTTGTCTAAAGTATGGTATCTTTAAAGATATTTTTTTTCTTCTTTTTTCTAGTTGAGTATATTATTTATATTGCTTTGTGTTGTCTTGTCTGTCTGTGTGTGTAAAACTTAATAAACAGAGTTTAAAAAACAAAAGAAAGAAAAAGAAAATATAGTCCCACTAAGCGCAAACCAGATGGTATGGCGCAAGTGTGTCTTGAATTCTTAATAAATTAGAATGTTACCAGCAAAGCACCCCCACACGATCACACCTCCTCCATGCTTCAAAGTGGGAACCACACATGCGGAGATCATCCGTTCAACTACTCTGCGTCTCACAAAGACATGGAGAGTGGTACACGGAACCAAAAATCTCCAATTTGGACTCATCAGACCAAAGGACAGATTTCCACCGGTCTAATGTTCATTGCTTGGGCCAAGAAACACGAGCAAGTCTCTTCTTACTGGTGTCCTTTAGTAGTGGTTTCCTTGAAGCGATTCGACCATGAAGGCCTGATTCACGCATTCTCCTCTTAACAGTTGATGTTGAGATGTGACTGTTACATAAACTCTGAAGCATTGACTTGCGCTGCCATTTCTGAGGCTGGTAACTCTAATGAACTTATCATCTGCAGCAGAGGTAACTCTGGGTCTTCCTTTCCTGTGGCGGTCCTCATTTGAGCCAGTTTCATCATAGCGCTTGATAGTTTTTGCGACTGCACTTGAAAAAAAATATCAAATTTTCTGGATTGACTGACCTTCATGTCTTAAAGTAATGATGGACTGTCATTTCTCTTAGCTTATTTGAGCTTCTTGCCATTATATGGACTTGGTCTTTTACCAAATAGGGCCATCTTCTATATACCTACCCTACCTTGTCACAACATCGGAATTTCTTTCCTTTTCAGAAATTAACAAGGCATACCTGTTAATTGAAGTGTGTTTCAGGTGACTACAACATGAAGCTGGTTGAGAGAATACCAAGAGTGTACAAAGCTGTCATCAAGGCAAAGGGTGGCTACTTTCAAGAAGGTAAAATATAAAATATATTTTGATTTGTTTATTGTTTAACACTTTTTTGGTTACTACATGATTCCATGTGTTATTTCATAGTTTTGATGTCTTCACTATTATACTACAATGTAGAAAATAGTACAAATAAAGAGTAGGTGTGTACAAACTTTTGACTGGTACTGTATGCATGCATGCATGCATGCATGCGTCTATATCTCAATCTAGAACAAGATTATCTATTTTGGATGCAATTTCAATGGAGTTGATGTAGCGATAGGAAGATTGCGAGAGAGTGCTTGCGCGTGCACTTATTTAAAGCAACGATATTCTTATAATAGGCTGTTTTATAAAAAAAGACTTTACAATTTTTAAAAAACAAGGTGACCTCCGAAAGCCAGATGGAGATGTGTAAATTAGAAGCGCATTCAGTCTTTATATTACTGTAGTATAGGCTATGCTGCAGCAAATGTAGGCCTACCAGTCACAATAAAAAAAAGTTAACATGAGACAGGTCTACATGCAATGTGAACTGAGCTCCATACTGGGATGGGCGGTCTGTGCCCACCCTTCATCATGCAGAGGCCGTAGAGAAGCCAGAATTATATTATTGCATAAAATGTAACAGTTCCATTTCACACCATAATGTTCATATAAATAATGAATTAAAATTGACCGGTTTCTCACAGTTATTTATCCGGGGAACAGGGAGTGGTTTGGGGCAGTAAATCTCAGTAACCAGGTTCCCACCCTTCAACCTTAGAAAATACATTTATTGAAAACGTTTTATTTATTTTTTATTAAAAAGTTTAATGGTACTGAAAAACCATCCTGTGGCTATTTTCAAATACCCCGATATACAGCATATAAGGCATACTGCCCAAGCCTAGCTGGTAGGCTTGATCACCAATGATGAGAAATCCTATAGGGAGGTCAGAGGCCTGGCAGTGTAGTGCAAAGACAAAAACCTCTCCTTCAACGACAAAAGATTGTGGCGAATAGGAGGGCCGAGCATGCCCCCCATTCACATCGACGGGGCTGTAGTGGAGCGGGTCAAGAGCTTAAGGTTTCTCGGTGTCCGCATCAATAAGGACCTATCATGTTCCAAAACACACCAACACAGTCGTGAAGAGGGCACGACAACACCTCTACTCCCTCAGCAGGCTAAAAAGATTTGACATGGACCCTCAGATCCTCAAAAAGTCCAACAGCTGCACCACTGTGAGCAGCTTGACTGGCTGCATCCCAGATTGGTATTGCAATTGCTTAGCATTCGACCGTCAGGCGCTACAGAGGGTAATACGTACGGACTAGTAAATCACAGGGTCAAGCTCCCTGACATCCAGGATGTCTATACCAGGCGGTGACAGAGGAAGGCCCTAAAATGTGTCAAACACTCCAGCCACCCAAGTCATAAGCTGTGTTCGAATACTCATACTAAACCGCACTAACCTTACTATTTCTGACGTGAATTTAGTATGTAGTATGCTTATTGGTCATAGTTAGTATGCCAAATGTTCCCAGATGTTGTACTAAATTAGACAAAATACAAAGTATACAAGCAGTGGACAATATTTCCTTGCTTTTAAGGCAAGTAATGCAATTCAGAAAATGGTCGTGGCTTCACAACGTTTTCAGATTTTAAGAAAATAGTGGAAAATATGCAGCCGAAGTCCGACGAGAGCGTATACAAACTCATTGCATTATGACAAATGTTAAGGAAATGTTGAGCAATGTATAGTCGTTGTGCGTCCACAATGGACATAGCCAGAATTAACTATCTACTCCGATTTCAGAGAGAGCCAGAGCGCAGAATACCTGATGAATTTACAAACGCTAAAAACCCCATTGAATATACGGCCGGTGTCAGTAAACGTCTCCAAAAAAAGTGGAATTAAATTGTTGCCAGCAGCACAGTTACAATCACAAATGCTCTGGATAACATGAAAACAGCCTAACCAGCTCTGCTAGGGCAATTAAAAATGGTCAGATTGAGGCCTTCTCTCATTTGTGTCAGGAATTAGCAAGCTAGCCAACTAAGCTGTTAGCTTGGGTGCTTGACTGCAGAACGCTCGGCTCAACTCGACTCCTCGGCCAGAGCGTCCAGTGACGCTCTCTGAGAGCGAAACACTCTGAATTTATGAACGGAAAATCTGACAAACAACGGTCTGCAATTACGAACGCCTAGAGCGCACCCTGGCACTCTAGATTGAATTTACGAATACACCCCAAATCGTAAAATGTCTAGCTAGTAATTTGTTACGCTAACAAGCTAGCAAGAAGTTGCATAGCAACAGCATCAACTTCCGGTAGACAGCCGAAGCGCTAGTATGCTCAACTGAAAGGATACAATTTGTTTACAGTATACTAAAATGAACTAATAGTATGTAGTATATACTCATTAACAACACAGCTATAGACCGTCATCTCTGCTACCGCATGTTAAGCGGTGCCCAAGCACCAAGTCTGGGACCAAAAGGCTCCTGAACAGTTTCTACCCCCAAACCATAAAACTGTCAGTAATCAAATGGCTACCCTGACTATTTGAATTGACCTCCTTTCTTATTTGCACTGACGCTTGCACTGACTCTATGAACACACTGGAATCTACCCATACATACTACACCAACACACACCTTTCAGAAAGTATTCACACCCCTTTACTTTTTCCACATTGTTGGAAAAGCCTGAATTTTAAAAATGTATTAATTGAAAAAAATATTGTCAATGGCCTACACACAATACTCCATCAATTAATCAACCCCTTTGTTATGGCAAGACTAAATACATTTAGCAGTAAACATTTGCTTAACAAGTCACGATAAGCTGCATGGACTGTGTGTAATAAGTGTTTAACATGATTTTTGAATGACTACCTCATCTCTGTACCCCACAGACACAATTATCTATAAGGTCAAATTTCAAATACAGATTCAACCACAAGATCAGGGAGGATTTCCTATGCCTTGCAAAGAAGGACACCTATTGCTAAATGGGTCAAAAATAATTATATATACAGTGGGGAGAACAAGTATTTGATACACTGCTGATTTTGAAGGTTTTCCTACTTACAAAGCATGTAGAGGTCTGTGATTTTTATCATAGGTACACTTCAACTGTGAGAGACGGAATCGAAAACAAAAATCCAGAAAATCACATTGTATGATTTTTAAGCAATTCGTTTGCATTTTATTGCATGACATAAGTATTTGATACATCAGGTACAGAAACCTTTGTTTGCAATTACAGAGATCATACGCTTCCTGTAGTTGTTGACCAGGTTTGCACACACTGCAGCAGGGATTTTGGCCCACTCCTCTATACAGACCTTCTCCAGATCCTTCAGGTTTCGGGGCTGTCACTAGGCAATACGGACTTTCAGCACCCTCCAAAGATGTTCTATTGGGTTCAGGTACTCCAGGACCTTGAGATGCTTCTTACGGAGCCACTCCTTAGTTGCCCTGGCTGTGCGTTTCGGGTCATTGTCATGCTGGAAGACCCAGCCACGACCCATCTTCAATGCTCTTACTGAGGGAAGGAGGTTGTTGGCCAAGATCTCGCGATACACGGCCCCATCCATCCTCCCCTCAATACGGTGCAGTCGTCCTGTCCCTTTTGCAGAAAAGCATCCCCAAAGAATGATGTTTCCACTTCCATTCTTCACGGTTGGGATGGCGTTCTTGGGATTGTACTCAACCTTCTTCCTCCAAACACGGCGAGTGGAGTTTAGACCAAAAAAGCTCTATTCTTGTCTCATCAGACCACATGACCTTCTCCCATTCCTCCTCTGGATCATCCAGATGGTCATTGGCAAACTTCAGACAGGCCTGGACATGCGCTGGCTTGAGCAGGGGGACCTTGCATGCGCTGCAGAATTTTATTCCATGACGGCGTAGTGTGTTACTAATGGTTTTCTTTGAGACTGTGGTCCCAGCTCTCTTCAGGTCATTGATCAGGTCCTGCCGTGTAGTTCTGGGCTGATCCCTCACCTTCCTCATGATCATTGATGCCCCACGAGGTGAGATCTTGAATGGAGCCCCAGACCGAGGGTGATTGACCGTCATCTTGAACTTCTTCCATTTTCTAATAATTGCGCCAACAGTTGTTGCCTTCTCACCAAGCTGCTTGCCTATTGTTCTGTAGCCCATCCCAGCCTTGTGCAGGTCTATAATTTAACCCTGATGTCCTCCCTGGTCTTGGCCATTGTGGAGAGGTTGGAGTCTGTTTGATTGAGTGTGTGGACACGTGTCTTTTATACAGGTAACGGGTTCAAACAGGTGCAGTTAATACAGGTAATGAGTGGAGAACAGGAGAGCTTCTTAAAGAAAAACTAACAGGTCTGTGAGAGCCGGAATTCTTACTGGTGGTACGTGATCAATTATGTCATGCAATAAATTACTTAACTCATACAATGTGATTTTCTGGATTTTTGTTTTAGATTCCGTCTCTCACAGTTGAAGTGTACCTATGATAAAAATTACAGACCTCTACATGCTTTGTAAGTAGGAAAACCTGTAAAATCGACAGTGTATCAAATACTTGTTCTCCCCACTGTGTGGGTGTGAATATATATATATATATATATATATATATATATATATATATATATATATATATATATATATATATATATATATATATATATATATATATATATATATATATATATATATATATATATAAAAACGTTTTACATTGGTAACCAACGAAGGAAACTGCTCAGAGATTTCACCATGAGGCCAATAGTAACTTTAAAACAGTTAAGCGTTTAATGGCTGTGATAGGAGAAAACTGAAGATGGATCAACATTGTAGTTACTCCACAATACTAATCTAATTGACAAAGTGAAAAGAAGATAGCCGGTGCTCAATAAAAAGACTCCAAAACATGCATTCTGTTTGCAATAAAGGCACTAAAGTAATACTGAAAAAAAAATGTGGCAAAGCAATTTACTTGTTGTGTTCGGGGCAAAACCAATACAACACATTACTGAGTACCACTCTCCATATTTTCAAGCATTGTCGTGGCTGCATCATGTTATGGGCATGTTTGTAATTGTTAGAGGACTGGCCAGTTTTTCAGGATAAAAAAAATATTACAGAATGGAGCTAAGAACAGGCATAATCCTAGAGGAAAACCTTTCTCAGTCTGCTTTCCACCAGACACTGGGAGATGAATTCACCTTTCAGCAGGATAATAACCTAAAACAGGCCAAATCCACTGCAGTTGCTTACCAAGAAGCGAGTGAATGTTCCTGAGTGTCTCATTTACAGATTTGACTTAAATGTACTTGAAAATCTATAGCAACACCTGAAAATGGTTGTCTAGAAATTATCAACAACCAATTTGACAGCGCTTTTAGAAATTTGAAAATAAAAAAAACAGCCAAATGTTGCACCATCCAGGTGTGGAAAGCACTTAGAGCCTTACTCAGAAAGACACCGCTGTAATCGGTGCCAAAGGTGCTTATACAAAGTATTGACTCAGGGGTGTGAATACTTATGTAAATTAGATCTGTATTTAATATTCAACATGTTTTCACTTTGTCATTATGGAGTATTGTGTGTAGATGGGTGAGAAAACAATTGTATTTAATCCATTTTGAATTCCGGTTGTAACAAAATGTGGAATGAATCAAACGGGTATGAATACTTTCAAGGTACTGTAAACTACATATGCTCACACATACACGCCTATTGACGCCACTCACACGCTGCCCCTACGCTGTTTATTATACGTTGACAGTACAATATGGACACAATGTTCACATGATAAACTGGGTGGTTCGAGCCCTGAATGTTAGTTGGCAGACTGCCGCAGGGGTATGACAAAACATGTATTTTTACGTTGGTAACAAGTTTATAATAGCAATAAGGCACATCGGGGGTTTGTGGTATATCGCCAATATACCACGGCTAAGGTCTGTATCCAGGCACTCCGCGTTGCGTCGTCTTTAAGAGCTGCCCTTGCAGTGATATATTGTCCATATATCACACCCCCTTTGGCCTTATTGCTTCATTTTAAGTAACAGCATGTACCTGTGTAGTTCGTCATCTCGAACCTTCTCGTCCTCCCACATAAATACGCCAGCCAGTGCAGCCATAAGCTTCCCCGTGGAGGCGTGCTTGCTCTGGAGTCGACGCCATATGCTTCCTACCAGAGTCCACCTGGTACGCTCCGAGTACAGGTTTGAGTAGAGCTCTCCAATCTGATGAGCGCGTCGAAGCCTCTGACCGGTCACAAAGCTACAATGGTTGGCAAAAATTGACAGCAGGCCTTGCTTCTTCTTGTCAGATCTCGCTTTTTCACTCGTGCCCATCCCCGATCTCTGGAGCCATGACAACAACAGGCCAATGCGTCGTCCCATCCATGAGGTGGTTACGGATTTGCCCTTGCCAATTCCCTGTCCCAGTGCATTACTGCTTTGAAACCTAACAGCACATACACTGATTTCACATAACGCTATAGGCCGCCGTTGTATAGACTGAAACATGCTGCAGGTTGTGCAAGTTAAACAACTAGAAGTGGCCACTAATTAAAGCAAGTGGTTGAATTGGAACACTCGTTACCAACAATGTCACGTTTTGACACTGTCAATATTGACGGCAAACTACGAATAATTTACATAACTATAAGAAGCAAACCACACTGCCAAATATGCAGCTTGTGCCAACGTTAGCTGGTTATACAGCTAGGTTGTTCCTTTACAGGCCTAACAAAGTATCAAGGTCCCGTGCTCTTAGTAAACTTATGACGTTTGTCTAGCTAACGTAAGCTGCACGAGCCAAGCACTATCTACCATGGAACCGATTACCTTTGCACAGCGGGCAGATTACGTACAGTTTTTTGAATAGTTGTATAAACCACTATTACTTTTAATTGTGCGCAATTCGGTTAAATTACTAGCTCACCAATTTCACGTTTTACTTGCACATCGCAGTCAGTCGACCTGATCCCTACCTTCCACGCCCCTCGAGAGGACCCTCCTTTTTTGGATAACACAATTATTATTGGTCATTCGTCGTTGGGGTGCAATTTTCATTGGCAGTAGTTGGTGTCAATATTGTGATTAGCAACTAGCAGGTTAAGTTGTGATCCTGACGTCATTCTGCCTTGAAGGACCACGATAAAGGTGAAAAGGAGTCTATGCAAATGCACAGTTGCATTAGCAAGGTAATCAGAAATAATGCTAAACGAAAAAAATAATACAGTTGAATCATTAAACAAATACGGTCAATGAAAGCGAAATGTAATATGGACAGTAATTATATTTGCAGTCAACGATAGATCAAATTGAAACGACAGCAATTGTCCGCCAGGTGGAGCAGTAGATTTCACGCTACCTCTCTTATGCAATGATGTACAGGGCTTTGTCCATACTGAAGATTCGCCTCTCCTCTCCTGACATTCAAAAGAGAATACGTATAGGTTTCCGTTAATTGTATACCTCAGTGCTAGGTTCTTATATCATACTTTCATACTTAGTGAAAAGGGATGAACAGCTATCCTTGAGATGAAAGTAGCTAAACCACACTACAAAGGAAAGTAGCTGACTACTTTGAAACTACTTAGGTGGCTAAGCATAATAATTGTTCAGTTTTTAATAAAAGCACCAAATGTGGCACAGATAGATTTGTGTATAATGAAAATATTTAGATGTAAACAGGATAGTTCACCCAAATTCCAAAAGGACATATTGGTTTCCTTACCCTGTAAGCAGTCTATGGACAAAGTATTGTAATGAAACAGGCAGTGAGCAGGCCTCGAACCCTCAACCTTCTAGCCCAAAGTCTAGCGCGCTATCGACTGTGCCCCAAACGCATGCTCGAGCAGCAGAGTCTATATCTGTGCTTATAAACCCAGGGTCGTTACATTACTCCCTCCTTTCAAAGAGCTTGTCCTCCTACTAGCTTGCGACTCAACGTCTTATCGGCCACGCTCACTGGCCAAGCACACGCACTGTAATGGACGCAAGGTCCGATCCCACTTCTGACACCAATGTAATGAAACGGGCAGGGAGTGTAGTAGGATGTCCCTTGGGGGTATCCGTACCTATGTAGGACATGCAAGGGTTAGGTTAATAAACAGTCTGGAGCTAGAACCTCGTTGTCGTACGTCCTTATTTTAGATCATACTACATGGTGTCAGAAGTGGTTTTAAAATTCACATAAACGTGAAGGAAGTACCAAGTAAATCATACATTCAGGCTGTTTCAAAGCAGGGAGGGCACAGTGTTGGAGATAAAACAGCGCATATCATTATTTTGCTAGCTAACGAGCAAGGACTAAGTTACTGCTAAGCAACATGTTGCAAGAGGAAGAAGCTGGCGGGATTTCAGGGTTTGCGATTCCGAGTTCAACGGGCTCTGGCTCAAACACGGACAGGACAGTGGCTAGTGTTGACGGATTTCGCATTAGTCCCCCGGAGAATTTTGTTTGTATGGACATTCAAAATTGGACGAAATGGATCAGGCGCTTTGAAAGGTACAGGGTAGCATCAGGCTTAAACGTGAAAAATGAGGCATTTCAAGTTAATACACTGATCTACTCTATGGGTGATGAAGCCGAGGATATATTAAATGCTTCAACGTTGACCGAGGAAGAGAAACTTAACTACAGTGCCGTTAAAGACTGTTTTGAAACGCATTTTGTAGCGAGACACAACATTATTTTTGAGAGAGCTAGGTTTAATATGCGCAAACAGACAGTTTTATCACAGCTGTTCACAAACTAGCAGAACATTGTCAGTTTGGCGCGCTCAGGGAAAAGCTGATCGTAGTCGGAATAAGAAATGTATCACTTTCTGAAAAGTTACAGTTGGATTCCCAGTTTACCTTGTCCAAAGCTGTAAACCAGGTTAGGCAGAGTGAGACAGTAAAAAGACAGCAGACGATACTGCGCGACAGCAGCTCCTTGCAGAACGAAGACAGTGGGGAAATACATGCATTTTCATACAGAGCTAAAAAAAAAAACAGAGGGGAACACAGAACAGAGACAGACGTGGAGAAAACAATCACAGACAGCACCAGTAAGCTAATTCAAGTGTTTGTCTCAAATGTGGGAAATCCCCTTTCCACAGATGGAAAGATTGCCCAGCAAAAGATGCGGAATGCAGGAAATGTCACAGGAGAGGACACTTTTCAGCTGTCTGTCGATTAAAGCAAATGCATGAGGCTTCAGAGGAGGTACAACAGGACAGCATCTTTCTGCGAGAAGTAAAGGGAAACAATACTGGCTGGCATTCAGACATTAAACTCAATGGGGAGGTTGTGTCATTTAAACTAGACACTGGGGCAGCAGTGACAGCTATCCCAACTAGGCTGTATAGCTATAGCAGAGATGGCCCTTTGCTCTCTACAAACAAAAAACTGTACGGGCCCAGTAATAAGATTTTACCAGTGGTAGGGCACTTGGTGATTAAACTGGAGAGTAAAGACAAAAGTGCCATCCAGCCTGTCTTCGTCATTGACTCTCTAGCCAGACCGTTGCTGGGGCTGCCAGCAATTGAAGCATTACAACTCATTGAGAGAGTGAGCGAACTGGAGGACCCAGGTGAGGTTTTCAAAAATAAATTCCCAAAAGTGTTTTCTGGTCTGGGAAGGATAGAAGGTGACTACAAAATCCGCCTGAAAGAGGATGCTGTCTCCTATGCCCTTACCACCCCCCGCCAGGTGCCTATCCCTTTATTGGCCAGAGTAAAGGAAGAGTTGGGGAGGATGGAAGAAATTGGGGCGGTGTCTAAAATAGAGAGTCCCACAGACTGGTGTGCAGGGATGGTGGTGGTCCCAATGGGGAAATAAGGATATGTGTGGACATGACTAAATTGAATGAGGCACTCTGCAGAGAGAGACACATCTTACCATCAGTGGAGCAGTCACTGGCTCAGTTGGATGGCTCACAAGTCTTCATAAAGCTGGATGCCCGCTCAGGTTTCTGGCAGATACCGCTGTCATCAGAGAGTAGGGCACTCACAACGTTTATAACACCGTTTGGCCATTACTGTTTTAATGTTTTGCCATTTTGAATCGCTTCCTGTCCTGAGCATTTCCAAAGACGCATGTCCCAGCTGTTGGATGGGCTGAGTGGCGTCATAGTCCACGCGGACGATGTGCTCGTGTGCAGAAGGGACAGAGCAGAACATGATGTAAGGCTCACAGCAGTTCTGACCCGACTCCAGGAGACTGGCCTGACACTCAATGAAAAATGCACTTTTGCACAATCAGAGGTCTTGTTCTTGGGACACAAAATCAGTGCAGCTGGAATAGAGCCGGACCCAGAGAAGATCAGCGCCATCACAGATATGCCCAGACCCCAGAATGTGGCTGAAGTCAGGACCTTCTTAGGCATGGCCACATATGTGGGTAAGTTCCTCCCACAGTTCTCAGATACAACCAAACCTCTGAGAGACTTACTAGCCAAAGAGAATGACTGGTCATGGGGTCACATGCAACAGATAGCGTTTGACAAAATCAAAGGAGATCTGGCCTCACAGAGAGTGCTGGCCCAGTACCGTCCCCACGCTAAGACAAAAGTATCAGCAGATGCATCATCCTTTGGTCTAGGGGTGGTCTTCACACAGATGCAGGATAACATGGAGTGGCGACAATAGCATACATCTCCCGAAGCTTATCCGACACAGAGCAAAGATATGCTCAAGTGGAGAAGGAGTTGTTGGTTATCACATGGGCATGTGAAAAGCTCAGCCAATACCTTATTGGCCTGCAGTTTACAGCAGAGATTGACCACAAACCACTGTTGGCTCTGTTAGGGACAAAAGCACTGGACGACTTGCCTCCCAGAGTTCTGCGCTTCCGCCTCAGATTACTGAGGTTCACTTACAAGATGGTGTATGTGCCAGGGAAGGCACTGATCACAGCAGATGCACTCTCCAGGGCCCCAATTAAACGTCCATTATCAGAGGAGGAGCAATGTTTAGAGGGTGAGGTACAGGTGTCCATTAATGCAGTAAGAGACAGTCTACCTGCATCTCAGACCAAACTGCAGCAGATTGCAGAGGAGCAACAACGAGACCACATCTGCTAACAGATAGTGCAGCAGTGCAAAAAGGGATGGCCCAGGCAGGAGGAACTGCCTCAACTGCTGAAGCCCTATTGGGTGCACCAAAGTGACTTCCACTGTAATGGAGACCTTCTCATGAAAGGACAACGGATAGTTATCCCAGAGACTCTACAACCAGAAATGCTAGACAGAGTGCATGATGGACACATGGGGATAACCAAATGCAGACTGAGGGCTCAACAGTCAGTGTGGTGGCTTGGTCTGAGTACTCAGATTGCCAAGCTAGTGGCCCAGTGTGAGGTCTGTACAAAATATCAACCTTGTCATCCGGAGCCAATGATGGCAACGGAGCTGCCAAAACGGCCATGGCAAAAGGTAGGGGCGGATATGTTCTATTGGAAAAATGACTCTTATCTGCTAGTGGTAGATTACTACTCAAGATACATTGAAATAGCAAAGACACCCATAACCACATCAGCTGGTGTTATCAATGGATTAAAGTCTATTTTTTCCAGGCAAGGGGTTGCTGAGGTCCTGGTTACAGATAACGCTCCCCAGTTCTCTGCGAGCTCCTTTTCTGCTTTTGCCGCAGAATATGACTTCATACATGTGACCAGTAGCCCCTACCATGCACAGAGTAATGGTGAGGCAGAGAGAGCTGTGAAAACAGTCAAGGGACTGCTGAAAAAGAACAAGGATCCATAGAGGGCTCTGTTAGCTTACAGAGTTACACCACTGCATCATGGGCCGGCGCCTGCCGAGCTCCTGATGGGCAGGAGGCTGCGTTCCCCATTTCCTGTCTCGCCGGCTCAGCTTAAACCCCGATGGCCTACCTGGAAGGCCTTTCAGTTATGCTTCAGTGGTTATGCATGTTGAGTTCTTGTTCATGGGAGAGGGGAAGATGTAGTAGGATGTCCCTTGGGGGTATCCGTACCTATGCTAGAACCTCGTTGTCGCGCGTCCTTATTTTAGATTATACTTCAGGGAGCAGGTCTCGAACCCTTGACCATCTGGCCATAAGTCCAGCGCGCTATCGACTGTGCCCCAAAAGCATGCTTGAGATATCTGTGCTTATAAACCCAGGGTTGTTACACTATGTTTACAAAAACCCTGCCATTGTTCTGCTGAGCGAGAGAGAGCTGATGGGTAAATGATGTATTAGTTGTTGCTCAGAGTTTTTTTGTTAAGTATTGTGTAGCCGCTACTTCTGAGGTATGCGTGTGCCAATAGGATGCAGTGTTTTTGATTCTTGAAATTGATTACTTACATTTGTATTATTCTGTTTCATTTGTTCCCAGGGGGGAAGGGGAAGGCACCTAGGGAGTGCATAGGCAAGAGGCCTGCAGGCATACATAACTCGTAGTAGTTTGCTGTCTATGCACACTAGGTAAGACCTGGGCGGACCACCCACTGTATTTTGGTTAATGCACCAGGTAGTGCTAGTTAGGTAAGTAGTGGGTAGGCAGGTAAGGTAGGAGAGGGGGCTTTGACATTTACTTTCTTTGCTTTGGTTCCGTCCAGGCCCTTTTCCCCAAATTTACCGTGTGAAGGAATACGTTCTCTGCATTTGTCATCCTTACTCGCACCTACAGTCCCATACCTCTTTCACTCCACGGGGAGTTGAGTTGTAGCAGGGTGTTCCGTTCCCTCTTCCTAGATTCCTAGAGGTGTACGTAACAGTGTCTGTATAGAGCAAATGTATATAATGTTATTTGTTATAACTGCAGACACTCAAGGTCTTTTTCATAACCTTTATGGTGTTATTTTCTGTCCATGTGCTTATGAACATTCCTCCTCTAGTTCTGTGTAACTTGTATGCTAATATAGCTTTGGAGAATTGGCAATCGTACTGTTGGTCCATTTTGAGACACTGTAGCCAGTCTCAAACGTCCTCAAAATAGTCACAATTAGTCTAAGATAACTCAAGAAATCAGTCATACATTTTTACGTTTTTGCAGAGGCAATATTAGTCGCTCAATTTTACAGCTAAGATGTTTGGTGCTGTATTTCTCAATGAAAAAAATGTGTATAAAAACGAGTCGTCTCTCGTTGAATGACGACAGACTTTATTGAAGAATCCCTATTGTTGACCAATCACCAACAAAGGGGCATAGATTTCGGCTCCTGAACTTTGGCTGGCCTTGAGAGAAAAAAATGTTTGCACGAACAGCTGACAAAACCCTTAACGAAGTCCAAAACGAACAAAAACATCACAAAATGTCATAATATATGCACAAACTCTTCCGAACTGTTTCGGCTGGGAAGCATATGGACTATAGGTCAACCGATTAATTGGAATGGCAGATTAATTAGGGCCGATTTCAAGTTTTCATAGCAATCGGTAATGGGCATTTTTGGACACCGATTATGGCCGATTACATTGCACTCCACGAGGAAACTGAGTGGTAGGCTGACTACCTGTTACACGAGTGCAGCAAGGAGCCAAGGTAAGTTATTAGCTATCATTAAACTGATCTTATAAAAAACAATCAATCTTAACATAATCACTAGTTAACTACACATAGTTGACATTACTAGCTTATCCAGCTTGTCCTGCGTTGCATATAATTGATACAGTGCCTGTTAAATTATCATCGAATCACAGCCTTTGGGTGATGATTTAACAAGCGCATTTGCGAAAAAAGCACTGTCGTTGCACCAATGTGTACCATAAACATAAATGCCTTTTTTAAAACCAATACACAAGTATATATTTTTAAACCTGCATGTTTAGTTAATATTGCCTGCTAACATGAATTTCTTTTAACTAGGGAAATTGTGTCACAGAGTAAGTATATGCAGCAGTTTGGGCTGCCTGGCTCGTGGCGAACTGTGTGAATTCCATTTCTTCCTAACAAAGACAATAATTAATTTGCCAGAATTTTACATAATTATGACATAACATTGAAGGTTGTGAAATGTAACAGCAATATTTAGACTTAGGGATGCCACCAGTTAAATAAAATACGGAACGGTTCCGTATTTCACTGAAAGAATAAACATTTTGTTTTCAAAATGATAATTTCCGGATTTGACCATATTAATGACCTAAGGCTCTTATTCCTGTGTGTCATTATATTATAATTAAGTCTATGATTTGATATGTGATAGAGCAGTCTGACTGAGCGGTGGTAGGCAGCAGCAGGCTCGTAAGCATTCATTCAAACAGCACTTTCCTACATTTGCCAGCAGCTCTTTGCTGTGCTTCAAGCATTGTGCTGTTTATGACTTCAAGCCTATCAACTCCCGAGATTAGGCTGGCAATACTATAGTGCCTATAAGAACATCCAATAGTCAAAGGTATAAGAAATAAAAAATGGTATAGAGAGAAATAGACCTATAATTCCTATAATAACTACAACCTAAAAGTTCTTACCTGGGAATATTGAAGACTCATGTTAAAAGGAACCACCAGCTTTCATATGTTCTCATGTTCTGAGCAAGGAACTTAAACGTTAGCTTTTTTTACATGGAAAATATTGCACTTTTACTTTCTTCTCCAACACTTTGTTTTTGCATTGTTTAAACCAAATTGAACATGTTTCATTGTTTATTTGAGACTAAATAGATTTTTTTGATGTATTATATTAAGTTAAAGTAAACGTGGTCATTCAGTGTTGTTGTAATTGTAATTATTACAAATATATAAAAATCGGCCGATTAATTGGTAGTGGCTTTTTTGGGGTCCTCCAATAATCGGCATCGGCATTGGAAAAGCATAATCGGTCGACCTCTAACATGGACGCCTTTTTGGCCTCTTGCTTAAAGCCTTAGGCCTGTTCATTCTATAGCTATATTCTACTATTCTTATGGCAGTTATTATTTTGCATTAGTGTAATGTTGTTTTATTGTTATATCAAGATATTTTGTTGTAATTACTAATCATTCCTCTTTATTCTGTACTTTCAGAAACCATACACTTATGGTGTTCAACATAATTTGCCATTAAACATCATAAGTTTTGTACGACAAGCAACATACAGTGAATGCACACTCCTTTACAGTATGACAGCAATCCAAGCATGGATACTTACAGGCTAAGGAAACCAATGTAATTTTGTAATTTGGGTGAACTATCCCTTTATTAATAATTATAAAGAATTATGCAAACTCCCACAACAGTTGTTTAGATTTTCTAAATGTCAGACTGTTCTGATAAAATGTCACTAGAGGCAGACTGGGAAGGCAGGAGAACCATGTTTACACTGGAAAGCAGTAGAGGTGGCACAGATTTTTCTGGACATCCCTCTCTGGGAACACAGAGGGGAACAGTCGTGAAAAAAGCATTCATTTGTCATACTTGAGTAAAAGTAAAGATACCTTAATAGAAAATTACTTAAATAAAAGTGAAAGTCACCCAGGAAAATTCTACTCGAGTAGAAGTCTAAAAGTATTTGGTTTTATATCTAAAGTAAATGTAAGTGGTCAAATATACCTAAGTATCAAAAGTATGTAAGTATGAATAATTTCAAATTCCTTATATTAAGCAAACCAGATGGCACCAACTATTTGAATAAAAAAAAAATGTACGGATAGCCAGGGGCACACTCCAACACTGAGACATAATTTACAAAGGCAGTAGGAATGACCAGCGATGTTCTCGTGATAAGTGTGTGAATTGGACCATTTTCCTGTCCTGGTAAGCATTCAAATGTAACTAGTACATGTCAGGGAAATGTATGTAGTAAAAAGTACATTATTTTCTTCATGAATGTATCCAGGCTGTATCACAACCGGCCGTGATTGGCAGTCCCATAGGGCGGCGCAAAATTGGCTCGGCGGCGCAAAATTGGCTCAGCGTCGTCCGGGTTTGGCCGGTGTGGGCCGTCATTGTAAATAAGAATTTGTTCTTAATTTACATGCCTAGTTAAATAAAGTTTCAATCAAAAAAATAGTAAAAGTAGTCAAATGTAAATAGTAACGTACAGATACCCTAAAAATGACTTAAGTACTACTTTAAAGTATTTTCACTGAAGTACTTTACACCACTGTAGGAGAAAATTTGGCAATGCACAATATTTGCAGCAAGTGCTGTTGAACTGCATTTATGCCCACATGCTTTAGCTAGTGCAGTGCCAATGTCTGGCGTTCACTATGAATGAAGTAACGCTTCCTATATTTTCTATAAATTTTCCACGATTGGTGAGTAAACGTTTGCGCAAAAATAAAAAAAGTTGTATAAACAGTGTTGACATTTGTTTATCCAGTATACCACGGATCAGAACATCCCCTCCCTTGTTTTGGGCCCACATAATAAAGGTTGAATAAAAATAAATACATAATGGAAGGGGCATATTAATCTTGATGCAACATTTGGTGCTTTTATCATCAAATGAACGGTCATTATGGAAATGTCTGTTTAGCCACCCCACTATACTGTACACTTAATGACAAATACTGTAAGATTTGAATAAATATTAGTCAGAGCTTAAATATAAGACGACAAAGAAGGTATGTGACTCCACTACAGATCAACCCAGAGGAAAATTGTTTATTTAATTTTTAAAAACACAACACAATTTATTGAGAATTCATAACAACATCAGCATATCAATCCGCAGTCACGGGAAATAATGCATTGTTTACTCAGAATCCAAAAAAAATTTAAAATCTTGGGATGCAGCTTTGAAAAAGATACTCCACTCACTGCAAAATGAAATTAGTTCAACTTGGCCTACCACATGCTACTGGAAAATGTGCTGCTTGCCTGTTTTTTAGTTTTTACAATCTATGACATTACATTTTGTGTGGGAATGTGCCATGAAGAGCCACACACAACCAAGTAGTGAAAATTGTCATCAATGAATAATAAGCATACGTTGTAGCTCGATGATTGACAGGTATATCCAGTATGGGCATAAAGGGTGTAACCAAAGCACCACCCTCCGATTCTCCATAAAGACAAGCACCGGCTCGTGACTCAATCAAAACTAGCTTTTACCGGAACTATCAAGAGCTGATGCGCCTGGTTTTTACGCTGAATTTATATGAATATAACTAAACGGAAAGAGTAGCTACGTTCATATGGTTATTTAGCTTTCCAAAGCTAGTTAAATTTGTTAAAGTTCAAACTAATCGTTTCCAGTGACTGTATATTTCATGATCCCGCGCACTGGTTATATATTTGTTAGTCTTCCTTTTCATCATTGACTACTTTTGCGACGTGTGGTAAGTTAAAATTGTCATTATTTTCAAATTCACAAATTGTTATTTGGTACGTTTGTAAAACAGTGCGGTTTCAATTTGTAATTAACGTTTGCTCGTATTAAGTACTTTGACTGACTTATTACTAGGTAACTTACTAGTTAGTTCCAGATAAACATCCCTATAACTAACGTTAACAAAAATGTCTAAGTTACTATGGGAATATTTCCATCACATTGACAGTACGTTGGCTAACGTTACATCGTGATGATTATGAAATCAGATAGCAAGCGCTGACTAGCTGTTAGCCGTAACGTTACTAGCTTGGCTAGCAAAGCTAATATCATTCATTAGAATAATTAACGCAGCGACGCTAACAAAATATAGCGATTACGAAACATGGCTTGTTAATATGGCTAGCTAGCATGACTTATAATAGTAATAGTATTGACTATTACATGTGTGAACTAGCGCATAGACACATCAATGTGGATGGCTAGCTAACGTTAGACATGGGTCGTGTTGCTAGTGCAAGTCAAGATTGAATGAATGACACGTGATATGCGTCGTTTAACGTTAGATTTCTCGGTAGCTGGCAAACTTTGGATGACTGTTAACCATGTTAAATGTATATCTAGCGAACTTGTGTGTGTGTATTGCATCGTCGTGTATCAATGTTCTGCTACGTTACGTTGGCAATTTCTGTTATGTGATCTCGCTAAAGTTAGCTTTGGTGATTCTCTTCCTACGAGTGCATCCCCAAAATGGCTTCCTTTATTGGCTTATCTTGTCAGGCAAGCCCGTCTGTACGGTAACCATTGTCATTGCACAGCGAGACATGATTATGGGAAGGAAGTTGGCTCAGTGTCGTAAAGTAGCTAATACAAAAGGTGAAACACAGGCAGCTCATAGTTTGCTAACTAGGTAGTTGTATTTATGCTTGACAGAGCAAAGGTTGATGTTAAAAATAAATAAATAAATACATGTGTTTTCATACTGAAATTCTTACTGATTGCCCATAATTAAATGGCCTGGCCACCCTTTTTTAATTTCTATAAAAGGGAGGACATGGTCAGACTGCTATTTTGAGTAGTTTTGCTAAAGTGTTAACCAAGCGTGGAGTGGTGTAGTTAAGGGATGCTTTTTTTTCACGAGAGTTGAACCCTAGTTGCCGTTGTAGGATTTGACTATCATAAATTGACCAGCAGCAGGTCTCTGACTCCTATTGTATAGTCATGAATGGATGTGTTCTGAGGCACACTGATGTGCTAAAGTTGGAAGAACTAATTTTGTTTTCGATTGGAAGTGTTTACATAACTAAGACTTTCTCCAACTGTTGTCTTTCAGGATGTTCTGCCATTCACCTACATTGACTGTTGAACAATGGGTGACTGTTTGGTCCGCATGATAGCCCAGAGCCAAAGAAACCCTAACAAAGATAGTAAAATTACAGGATAGCAATACGCCCACACTTTACTTCACCATAATTTATTTCTGTTCAGTCCGGGACAACTCATAGGCTACACCCAGTGAGTTTAGTTAACCCTCAACCCCCTACGGGTTAGGGTCTTGAAGAGAAGTTACTGTATACACACATTGATACCTCATTTAATTTTGCTGTTTGCGAACATCACATCTATTTTCATATACATTCCCTTATATTGTGAAGCAAATCAATCTTTAGAGAAATCAATCACGCACAATGGTTTCGACAACTCTCGCCACTCTCACCCTGACGGGCACCACACTAGGGATAATGGCCCAGGTCACTGGTGGACCACTGACAGACTACATGTGGCTCCTCATAGTTGGCTTTATCATCGCCTTCATCCTAGCCTTTTCTGTGGGGGCCAATGACGTGGCAAACTCGTTTGGCACGGCAGTGGGCTCTGGAGTGGTCACCTTGCGGCAGGCCTGCATCCTGGCCACTATCTTTGAGACCGTTGGCTCTGTGCTTCTGGGAGCCAAGGTCAGCGAGACCATCCGCAAGGGCATCATCGATGTTGGCATGTACAACGGCTCTGAGCACGTGCTGATGGCTGGCTCTGTCAGTGCCATGTTTGGTGAGTGTTACAAATGTATAACTTTTTTTTGTATGTAAGAACATGGGTTTTATGCCATCTGGATTTCTTGTCAAATGTTTTTACTTGTATGTAATGTTGAAACAATGCTTTGTCGCTCCCTGTTCAAGTTATCAATTTGGCCTTTTATGCTGATTCTCAGGTTCTGCGGTATGGCAGTTGGTGGCCTCTTTTCTCAAGCTGCCGATCTCAGGTACCCACTGCATTGTGGGTGCTACCATTGGCTTCTCTCTGGTGGCCAGAGGTCAACAGGGGGTCAGGTGGCTGGAACTCCTCCGGATTGGTGAGTCCGCAGCTTCCGTTATCCACAGCTTACTTTGACGTTATCGTCATTGTCTAAGTAAAATAGACGGCTGCCTTATGTTGCATGTTTTCCAGTCAGACATGTTGTTTGTGCAAGTAATGCCAGTGTCTGGTTGTGGTGAGCGATTAACCAAAATGTAGTTTTGTTTCAGTTAAATAATTGACCAAGTCCATTTTTTATTTAGTTCTTTTGTGAGCCCAAGGTGCCGTTTCTCAATAAAGAAATCAAAATCCTTCACGAAAGAAGTCAAGAACTATGTTGGACAGTGGGCTGAGGGAGTTGTAGTTTTCACTAAGCAAATATAGCACCTATTTCAGCACAGAAACGTGATAATTTACGACAATGACCATTGTGCACCTGTTCTTTCTGGCTCAGAGGCGCCTGCTACGTTAGGTTGGATACACACAGAACGCTTGAGAGAGGAATGTACACAATGATGAGAGGTGGATAGACAGTTCGCAAAGTATGCCTTATAAATTTTGAAGAACTAGTCAAATGAATGTCCGACTGCTCTGCAGCATACTTAGGCAGGCTAGCCTGGCTAAATAGGATGACTAAAGTCCATATCGTATGTGGAGCAGAGATGACGTTGTCTTGCCGGTTGTTCCAGCCTAAGCTGAGATGATGACTTTAATTAAGGAATGAACATATGTATTAGTGTGCCATTTTACAGTGAAATGTTTGCTTATGAACCTTCTCAACAATGCAGTTAAAAAAATGTAATAGTAACAAACACGAGGAATAAAATAACGTACACAGGAATGGAACTATATAAAGTACCAGTTAAAAATGAAATAATTACAAGCAATATTGTTATTTCTGTCTACCCAATGTGGACCTGACAGATAATGGAATATTTTCTAAGTTATATATAGCAATTGATTGTTCACTCTTTTGGCTCTGGAATTCCCTTTAAAAATCTCTTAGTTTCATAATGCATTTAACGTTTAAAACACTAATTGCTTGGTGCTAGTGTCTGGTGTTCTTCCTGAGAGCACGGTGCAATGCTAATTGTTCTAATCTCCGCAGTTGTCTCCTGGTTCCTCTCCCCCCTTCTGTCTGGCATCATGTCAGGTGTCCTTTTCTACTTTGTACGTATGTTCATCTTGCACAAGGTAAGCTGAGTAAAATTCACTTATCTAAGTCTAGATGTCCTAACAAATTGTATGAAGCTTCCTGTTGGAAATTGTTGTTGGCTATGTGCCAGACCTTAAATGATGTCCCAAGCAAGGTCATTAGAATAAAGCCATTCCTTGTTCTTTGGAAAGAAGTGTCACTCTCCATGTAATCTCACGGGCCATCAATTCATATCAAATTTACCTACAACCCTTTTCTGCCATCAAATGTAACCTGACAGTACAATAGAGAGCATAGTGTTTCTGACTGTTCTGTTTGTCTCCATGCAGAAAGACCCCGTGCCCAACGGTCTGAAGGCCCTGCCTGTCTTCTATGCTGTCACCATGATGATCAACCTGTTCTCCATCATCTTCACTGGAGCTCCAAGTGAGTATCGTTGGCACACTCTGCCTTCACCTTGCATGCCTGCAGCCACGGAGTAAAATAAACTGCTCCCTCAGCCAGCCAACCGGATCCCCACACTTTTTCCAAACTGTTTACTGTTCTCAGAGAAGGCCTGTTTATTTTAACCTGTTGTGTTTTGGCACTTTTCTTGAGTGTGGTGTGGGTCATAACAGAATGAAATTGCAGAGAAGAGCACTGCACAACAGAGCTGGAAATAGGTTTCTCTTACTTCAATGTCTGTCCCTTTCCCACACGGAGGAGGAAAAATGGAAGTTAACTCGGCCATTGGCAGTCTTTTGATTCTCAGTAGTGTCCTTGAGAGCACTGCAAATGTTTAGGTCTGCTATATTGTTAACTTTTTAGGTTTTGCAACTCTTATTAAATGAGCAACCTTTGCTCCTTTTTGTTTTCTTCTACCTACAGGACCGAACAGTTCAAGAAGTCAACTGGCCTGGGCCATTAAATGAAGGCTATAGGCCAGAGTATGCACTGTGTATAAATGCACACTCAGAGGAGACCACATGCAATCAGTCACATACTGTACTGTTATGTCACACCTACGTGAGTGTCCTGTACGTGGGGACATTTTAGTCTGGGGTACCTCACATGAAGTTCCATACAGCGATTGCATTCCAGGAATCCTGCTGTTAAATGAATTCCCACACAACTGAGAAGAGATCAGAGAGTGATTTAATAGTAGATCCAGATATTACATACTGACATGTTGGCCTACTGTAATCGCACACACTGAGGAGGACGTGTATCCTTACACGTACTGGCACACTTTTAGACTCTGGCCACTGCCTGTAACTGGAGCCAGCTTATTACGAGGCTAATCCTGATCTTTAGCCACACCTGGTCAGTCACTTCCTCATGTTATACAATGCATTTGGAAAGTATTCAGATCCATTCAATTTTCCACATTTTGTTACGTTACAGCCTTATTCTAAAAGGGTTTAAATAGTTTTTGCCCCCTCACCAATCTACACACAATCCCTCATAATGACAAAGCGAAAAAGTTTTTAGAAATGTTAGCTGATTTATTAAAACATTTTTTTAAAGATACCTTATTTACATACGTATTCAGACCCTTTGCTATGACTTGAAATTGAGCTCAGGTGCATCCTGTTTCCATTTGTCATCCTTGATGTGTTGATGTCCTTGATGGTGTTTCTGCAACTTGATTGGAGTCCACCTGTGGTAAATTAAGTTGATTGGACATGATTTGGAAAGGCACACAGCTGTCCATATAAGGTCCCGCAGTTGACAGAGCATGTCAGAGCAAAAACCAAGCCATGATGTTGAAGGTATTGTCTGTAGAGCTCCGAGACAGGATTGTGTCGGCACAGATCTGGGGAAGGATACCAAAACATTTCTGCAGCATTGAAGGTCTCCAAAAGCACAATCGCTGCCATCATTCTTAAATGGAATAAGTTTGGAACCGCCAAGACTCTTCCTTGAGCTGGCCGCCCGGCCAAACTGAGCGATTGGATGGGGGGGGGTGGGTTTGGGTAGGGAGGTAACCAAAAACACTATGGTCACTGACAGAGCTCCAGGGTTCCTCTGGAGATGGTTGTTCTACTGGAGGGTTCTCCCCATCTCTGCAGCACTCCACCAATTAGGCCTTTATGATAAAGTGGCCAGATTGAAACCACTCCTCAGTTAAAGGCACATGACAGCCCGCTTGGAGTTTGCCAAACGGTGCCTAAAGGACTGACTATGTGAAACAAGATTCTCTGGTCTGTTGAAACCAAGATTGAACTCTTTGGCCTGAATGCCAAGTGTCACGTCTGGAGGAAGCCTGGCACCATCCCTATGGTGAAGCCTGGTGGCAGCATCATGCTGTGGGGATGTTTTTCAGCAGCAGGGAATGGGAGACTAGTCCTGGTCAAGGGAAAGGTGAAAGGAGCAAAGTACAGAGAGAGCCTTGATGACAACATGCTCAGGGCCTCCGACTGGGGCGAAGGTTCACCTTCCAACAGGACAACGACCCTAAGCACACAGCCAAGACAATGCAGGAGTGGCTTCGGGAGTCTCAATGTCCATGAGTGGCCCAGCCAGACTTGAACCCCATCGAACACCTGGCGAGACCTGAAAATAGCTGTGCAGCGACGCTCCTCTTTCATCCTGACAGAGCTTGAGAGGATCTCCAGAGAGGAATGGGAGAAAAATACAGGGGTGCCACGCTTGTAGCGTCATACCCAAAAAGACTCAAGTCTAATCGCTGTCAAAGGTGCTTCAACAATGCACTGAGTAAAGGTTCTGGATACTTATGTAAATGTGATATTTCAGATTATTTTTTATGCAACAATTTCTAAACCTGTTTTTGCTTTGTCATTAATGGGGTGTTGTGTCGACTGATGGGAAGTGAAACAACAATTTAATCCATTTAAGATTAAGGCTGTAATGTAACATTGTGGAAAAAGTCAAGGGGTCTGAATACTTTAAAAATGCCAGTGGCTGAATTTAAGAATTCAAAATGAGACCCGAGTCCATGATTAGTCTCTTTCCCCCATTTTTATTTTTTGCACAGATCATTCCGGTGCAATGTATCTAAGTGGGTTATACTATTTCAGAACACATTTCAGCTGTGTGCTCTCATTAAATATTTTGTCCTTGGAGGAACCACTGTAATCGCAGGATAAGTAATGGTTAACACCAAAAATATATATATTTTTTGCTGCATTTCTACCCCAAGTTGTAAAACCGTGTAGTGGTGACTGATCTGCTAGTCTAATACAGCCCGTGTTAAATTCAATGGGTGATTGAGGGGGGCGGAGTCAAAACAGAACTGTACATTTGGTCTCCTGTTTTAGAACCACATGATCCTCTGGTTTTACTTTAACATGGAGGTGTAAAAGCACAAACAATGTAACATGACTTTCCTATACACTTTTAAAGTGTTTTAGTCAAATAATCTGTTTGGGCTTCTTGCGGTCAATTTGTAGTCTGCTAATTAGAGTGCGGCTGAATCTAGTTGATGATCCCTGTAGAAGGGCCATAGATTGAAAAGCTTCGCCAGCAGAGGAAGTCGACATCATTAATGTATATGACCATGTCAACATTGACTACATTTGATTTTTAGGAACCAGGCAAATACTGGTCTTGTTACAGAAATCTATTTTATTTCTTCACTTACATAACCGGCCTGACTTTCACTACCAACTGTGTACTTTCAAACAACATCCATTCCAAAAAAAAAAAAAGTGATCCAGTGGACCCCCCCCATGTCCCTGCATTTCAGTATGCGTTAGCTGGAATGTACATTTTCTGCTTCGGTTCCCCTTTGAAAAACAAACGGCTGGTGGCTTGGTTGCTTAGGGGACACACAGAAATCAGTAAAATAGAAATGTGGAGAAGCAGAGAAGGGGTTTATTGAACTGAGCTGTGATTCAGAATACATGTGGTGTGTATGGTACTTCAAATTACTAATTATAAACTGGTATATGCCCAGTATACCACACCCTCTCAGGCCTTGTAGCTTAATTAGACCCTAATAGGCAAGCAACAGTAAGTTAGTGCCGCTGAAATAGTTTGAGTAGCCAACTTTATCTTCGTACAGTTAGGAAAAGCTGAGTGCAATACCTTCAAAAGTATCTTCATTGTTACTTTTTTCAGTCTCTGTCAACATTTCGTTTATTCAACTAGTTTGTAGGAGTGACAGACTGGGACAATGAAGAGGACAATTTGCCAAAGCCACCAGCCTAAATATACAATGAGTCATAAATGGTTATTTAACTATTGCTGCCATGAGGGATGGGGCTGAAACGCTGCTGGAAAATGACAACAAACCGTGTTATTGTGTAAAGTAGGCCACGGGATGCAGAGGTTACACGGGAGGGGTTTGGAACGCAGACGTGGTTAAATTCCACTTCCTGAGCCCTAATTCATCCCACTGCGTAAGCTGTGGTGTAGACGCCCCTTTGTGTGGCTCAGTTTTAAATGACTGGGTTGGTGCTTTTAAAAATAAATAAATTCTCTGGAGATGTGATTCACAAAAGGCCATCAACATGGAAATGTTCTTCTGCACATACTGAATAATACAGACTCCATTCTCTCCTCTTTGGGGGCCACTTTTTGCCCACTCTTAATTTGGCACCAGCCCCCCCCAACAAATGTCTACCGGCCGCACCTGTTTTGGGCTGTCCCACAGCCAGCCATTCGAGACTAGTCTAATGAAAGAAGCCTCAGCCATTCGTGCAGGAGAAATTATATCACCCCCTTCTCATTCCCTCTTCCTGGAGGGGGGTGAGTTTGTTGCGTAACTAAATACACATTGCTAATGTGCCATGGCCTGTAGTCTTCTCTCGCCGAATGTGAGGGTGAGTCAGTAGACTACACAGGAGAGCGCATGGCACACTCTGCCCTGTAACCAACACAGACTCACTGTTGTCTCTGGGCCTTGGCCTTCATTTCCTTTTGTTTGTTGTTCAAATCCCAGTCTAGAGTTATTTATTTATATTACGCGTGGTCAAGGTCAACTTGAATTTTCACGGAGCACTTGTTTTTTTTTTTTCTCTGACCATGTTGCTAACTCTCCAACATGTCGCTGGCGGCTGTTCCCCAAGGGGGATCTGTAATGGTCCTCCCTGCCAACAGCATGCACAAGACTACGTTGACAACCTCACACACACACACTACTGCAGGCTTGGCACCCGATGCCCTTTATGCTCCAGCGGACACTGTTAAAGTAAATTTGAAGGCCTCGTTTTTTTTTATCTCCTCCCCAAGTCCTCTCATCTAGCCTTCTAAGGCAATCACTCACTGTCCATGTGCAGTTGGAGGCAGGGGTCCATTTGGGTCGCTGCGACATCCCTTGTCATTCACATGCTCTCCTCCATGCGGCATTGCGTAACTGCTGTGGCTCATCCTTGTAGCTAGTGGTGGTGTATGTGTTTGAGGTAGTACTTAATTTTCCCCTGGAAATATGACCATGTGCAATTAATCGAAGAATTTGCTTCCAATTGATCATTCTAGCATTTTACCGTCTACATTTAAATGTTTTTTTTCTCTGTACTCAACATATAATTTAGAAACATTTTGTAATGTAAATATAAGAACAGGCTTTTGTAGTTCTACCACTTATAGATGTGGATCCAGATAGACTGTTTAGTCACAATGCCAACTGTTTTCTTATTCTTTAGGAAGGTAGTGCCTGCTGACTTGTTTTTCAAAACTATCTTTCCTCTCTCCGTTTCCCCTTCTGTTACTCCAGTGCTTGGATTTGACAAGGTCCCATGGTGGGGCACACTGCTCATCTCTTTGACCTGTGGTGTGCTTACCGCCCTGTTGGTCTGGTTCATTGTTTGCCCACGTCTCAAGAAGAAGATTGAACGTAAGTCTCAATTTGGTTTTTCTTTTGTTTTGGCACCCTTGTTATAAATTGTTTTATTTTAGTAAATAAGTTTTGAGTGTAGTTAGATTGCTGCATTGCATTAGGCACTGAACAAATTGTGAAATTTCCCAACTACATTTTCATCTCCAGGGTGACCCCAACATGAACTTATACTGTGTGTGAAAATGGCTTGTTTTTTAGTTTTTTTAAAATATGGTGGAATAAAAGTTAGATATTTAACCAATTATGGGTAGGCATTGCCTACTAATTATCTAATTGCTTGATGTCATTGGAAACGCTTACCTTTCTGTCCTTTTTATACAAAACATGTGCTATTTACACATGTTGGGGTGGTGCTGGAGATTAAGTAGACAAACTGAAATGTTCCTTTTAATACTGCACGTGTCTGGCCTCTCATTCATGCCTATTGTTTAATCCAGCAAATTCATTCAGGGCAGCAGATATATTTATCTTTTACACATTAATTCTGTGGTGACTTGTCTTGGAACCCAAAAATGACAACTTGTAAGGTCAGCCTGTTTTTATACTAATCTTCTTTAAATTGATATTGAGCTTAAAATGCAGGCGGATAGTTGTGCTGGTCAAAAGTAGACCCTTCTATTAATAGTACAAGTCAATCGCGTCACATGGTGTTCTGAAAGCCAGGATTTTAAGTTAAAAACCCTTTCTTAAATAGCCTCCCTTTATCTTAACTTTACTATAAATGGTGCATCTTGTGAAAGGGGAAATGCATGGGATGCTGAGGTCAATCTGGCTGACCATGAATGAACTGTCTGGGATGGTTCTAGTCCATCAGACAGAGAGGCAGCCTAATTGGATCATAGCGATCCACTAATGGGCCTTTACCTCCTTGACTAGAATAGCCATGGGTTGACTTAAGGCATTGACGTGATGTTAGCACTGCATCACAGGGTTAAGACTGTGCGGGTGACTCGACTGACGTGGCTCTAGTCAAATAAACGACTAGCGTCTCTGGGAAAGTTTTGCTGATGCAATAAGGTCAACTGGCTAGGTAGCAGACAAATGATCAGATGACCACGCAGTGGCCATATGTTTGCATTGAGTATCTGATTTGGTCTAAAGCCATAAAGTAATGCATGATACATCTCAGACCTTATCTACATAGGCCTGCCTGTGAAGGTTTTAGTCGGTAGCACAATGTAAATATAAACACGTCATTGTCAAATTTTATTGGTCATATACACCTATTTAGCAGATGTTATTGCAAGTGTAGTGAAATTAGCCCTGGTTATGCAATTCCTATGTGAACCTTAAATGCTGAGGCGTATAAGAACCATACGTGCTCTTTAGGGATGTAACGGTGCGCATTGGTCCTCGGTTCAAACCTTTTAAGATACAACTGCATCAGTCCGTGGACCCCAAACCGTTCCAGAAGTAGCATGCATCGGTCAGAAAATGTATACACAAGTTACAATTCACGTTTTGTTGCTCACATTACTTTTTTTTTTTCTACCTTTCGAATATAACTAATCTTTTGTGACAACTGGTGCATCCTCTCCTTCGGTGACGAGCTAAGCATGTAACTGTGTTGACAGTCATTGATCGACAAATCATTTTGCATGCCGAACAACCCTAGGGACCATCAGTAGCCTAGTCAGACTGCGCCCAGCTTCACGCGCTTACTAATGCAAGGTAGGCAGCCTGTTCCTGGTATTCCACATCTGCATGTCACCTTCAGCATTCAAACACTAAAATGGCCTGTGACATTGAGCTTTATTAGTTGAGTGGCAATTTTTTTGTTATCTATGCGCTGTTGAATTGTTTTACTGGAATAGAAGTAAGCTACCAGAGACTACTCATCGGGCTATACCTGCTTACAATAGATTTAATTTAGATTGTTCAGGTTCACCATCGGCAATAATTTTGGTAGTTTGTGTAAATCCAATCTGTGCATATGGTGTTTTGTTTTTTTAATATACAGGGGGAAATTGATAATTTCATGGTGCTGAGGGAAACATGTAAATTTTTATAATCAATGTCTGTTCACTCACTTGAATTCCATTTAGTTTGTTTTTGTGAGCCCAATGTGCCGTTTCTCCAGAGAAATCAAATAGTTCTTGACTCATGAATTATGTCGTACGCTGAGTTGAAGAGTTGTAGTTTTCATTAAACAAATATTCAACCTAGTTCACCGCGTAAATGTGGTAATTAACTACAATGACCATAATCACTGCGCTTGTTTTTTTCCAGCTCGGACACTGTTTATATGCATAGTCACTTTAACCACACCTACATGTACATTATACCTCAATTTGCCTGACTAACCAGTGCCTGTACATGGCCTCGCTACTGTTATTTTTCACTGTCTTTTTACTATTTTTATTTCTTTCCTTATCAAATGTTCACCTAAAGTTTTTTTTTTTTTAAAGAAAGAAAAAAAAAAGAACTTAAAATGGCACTGTTGGTTAGGGCCTGTAAGTAAGCATTTCACTGTTGGTTAGGGCCTGTAAGTAAGCATTTCACTGTTGGTTAGGGCCTGTAAGTAAGCATTTCACTGTTGGTTAGGGCCTGTAAGTAAGCATTTCACTGTTGGTTAGGGCCTGTAAGTAAGCATTTCACTGTTGGTTAGGGCCTGTAAGTAAGCATTTCACTGTTGGTTAGGGCCTGTAAGTAAGCATTTCACTGTTGGTTAGGGCCTGTCAGTAAGCATTTCACTGTTGGTTAGGGCCTGTCAGTAAGCATTTCACTGTTGGTTAGGGCCTGTCAGTAAGCATTTCACTGTTGGTTAGGGCCTGTCAGTAAGCATTTCACTGTTGGTTAGGGCCTGTCAGTAAGCATTTCACTGTTGGTTAGGGCCTGTCAGTAAGCATTTCACTGTTGGTTAGGGCCTGTCAGTAAGCATTTCACTGTTGGTTAGGGCCTGTCAGTAAGCATTTCACTGTTGGTTAGGGCCTGTCAGTAAGCATTTCACTGTTGGTTAGGGCCTGTCAGTAAGCATTTCACTGTTGGTTAGGGCCTGTCAGTAAGCATTTCACTGTTGGTTAGGGCCTGTCAGTAAGCATTTCACTGTTGGTTAGGGCCTGTCAGTAAGCATTTCACTGTTGGTTAGGGCCTGTCAGTAAGCATTTCACTGTTGGTTAGGGCCTGTCAGTAAGCATTTCACTGTTGGTTAGGGCCTGTCAGTAAGCATTTCACTGTTGGTTAGGGCCTGTCAGTAAGCATTTCACTGTTGGTTAGGGCCTGTCAGTAAGCATTTCACTGTTGGTTAGGGCCTGTCAGTAAGCATTTCACTGTTGGTTAGGGCCTGTCAGTAAGCATTTCACTGTAAGGTGAAAAGTATTCGGTGTATGTGACGAACTTTGATTTGGTCTGAGTGGATGTTGCGAGAGGTTTCGCTCTTGACAAAATCAGTCCAAAATGATTGTTTAAAATGTACCGTTCCTGTATCGGAGCCCATGTATCAAATCGTCATGAAAGGGGAAGATGCACATCCCTAGTGCCATCTCATGTTCCCTTACTGTACCGTATTTGTGTTTGGACTTGGCCCAGGCAGTCTAATTCCATCTTGTTCCCCTCCAGGAAAAATCAAGTCTTCCAGCCCCTCTGAGAGCCCACTGATGGATAAGAGGGAGCTGAGGGAGGAACCTGTACCCTGTACCATCCTGAAACCTGTCCCTGAGGAGCCCCCTTCACCCCCCTCCCCCGTTGACCCAGACTCCCCCTCCCAGCTTCCCCAAGAGGAGCGCAGGGTAACCTTTGACATTGGAGATTCTGATGATGGCGACAATAAGGAAGGCAAGGAGTCTGAGAATGGTAAGTGTGAGTCATGGGGAGGTTATGGCTGCCTTGGTAAAGTGAGAAAATTGGATAAAAATAAAATCTGTAAATATTAAGTAATTCATTTTCCATGACTCACTGACTACAGAGCTTGCTTGCACTGTTCCTGACTTTTACATATTTTTATTCAGTCCAAAAAGTGCAGTTCAGTAATGATGTGCAGTTCAGCAATGGCCCAGCCCACGTCCCCAGCAACGGTTACAGCCAGTACCACACTGTGCACAAGGACTCTGGCCTCTACAAGGACCTGCTGCACAAGCTCCACCTTGCCAAGGTAGGTGACTGCATGGGCGAGACTGGCGACAGACCCATCCGCCGCAACAACAGCTACACCTCTTACACCATGGCCATCATCGGCATGCACGGGGACTTCCGGCCCAAAGAGGGCGAGTTCCACGCCAGCGAGGACAAGGGTACAGAGGAGAAGAAGAAGCGTGTACGCATGGACAGCTACACCAGCTACTGCAATGCTGTGGCTGAGCACGGGGCTCCTGAGGGCATGGGGGAAGCAGAGGTGACTCTGGAGATGGGAGAGGAGGATGCTGGCAGCAGCCGCAGCTCTCTGGAGGAGGATAGGCAGGACCGGGACCGCCCTGAGGTCTCTGAACTTTTCAGGTTTCTCCAGATCCTCACTGCCTGCTTCGGATCCTTTGCCCATGGAGGCAACGACGTCAGGTAGGGAGATGTTCTATCTTGGATGAATAGTAATCTATATATATATTTTTTATATTTCTGGACAGGCAATAGGGTTAGTGTGTTCATGTAGAGGGACTTTTTGTACCTGATTTAATATTTTAGTAACCCAGTCTCTTTTCTCCTGCAGCAATGCCATTGGTCCTTTGGTAGCTCTGTGGCTGGTTTACAATAGTGGTTCAGTTAACTCCAGCGCCCCGACACCCATCTGGCTGCTGTTGTACGGAGGAGTTGGCATCTGCCTCGGTCTCTGGGTGTGGGGTCGCAGGGTTATCCAGACCATGGGCAAGGACCTCACCCCCATCACTCCCTCCAGGTATGTGCCAGACATCACAGAACTGACTAAATCAAACATTCAAATGGCACCCTTATAGCATAACATTCCCCACAGACATGAGACTTCACACTATCTGTGAAATTAGACACACACACACACACACGGGCAGGACCATCTGGTGACTCAAGCCTGGTTTTCTTTCCCTTCAGTGGTTTCAGCATTGAACTTGCCTCAGCCCTGACCGTTGTGGTTGCCTCCAATATTGGCTTGCCTGTCTCCACCACCCACTGTAAGGTAAGCTGTTCAGACTCAGACACTGTGGTCTGATGCAGAGACATGAAGGGGAGTATGCCTTCCAGTAAACAGGATGTCTGAATTTGGTGGTTCAAACTGGTTCTAATTTCCACTTCTTTTTTTTTTTTTTACATTCAAACCAAGATTAAAAACTGAATCCAGTCTGCTACTGTCAGGGGAGTGTTGACCATTTCTTCTTAATGGGTCATGGATTGTAATTGGTTAACAAAGGTCTGTGTGTTGCCAGGTGGGCTCTGTGGTAGCGGTTGGCTGGCTGCGCTCCAGGAAGGGTGTGGACTGGCGTCTGTTCCGGAACATCTTTGTGGCCTGGTTTGTTACTGTGCCCATTTCAGGCCTGATCAGCGCTGCCATCATGGCCCTCTTCACCTACGTCATCCTGTGAGCCTAGGGCTGCCTGCACCCCATAACAGGGGAGGAGAGAACAAGTGCCCACTCGTGATGGGGGGGGGGGGGGGGGGAAGGTGGCTGTAGCCTGCTAACCCCATGCCAACACACCGAAGGAGGGGAATACATAAAAGATGTGGTAAAAGGAAAAAAACGGACGTTGTGATATGGGCCTGTGGTTCTTGGCTGCATAATTTCCAACCTTAAGTTATGATTGTGTTCGTTTATGCGCCAATCACTTCCAATGGGAACATTTTTGTTTTCTTTGTCATTGTTTTTTTTTTCCTGACTTGGCAGAATTTCTTTTTCAATGCTCATGATCTTGTAAAAAATAGCTAATCAATTTTTTTTTTTTTTTTTCTATACTCCACAACTTTTTTTTTTTTTACCGTGTAATTATGTACATATACCATGTTCCTGTTTTTATAATCTTATTTGACAAGTTTGGATGACAACAACAATTACAACACAGTATTAGCCTTTAGTGACGCTTCTATTTCGCCTGTCATACATAACACATGCTCAGAGTAACTTAGAATAAACAGTATTTTTAGGTTGAAAGTGAGGTTATTGGTGTTCTTTCTCTACCTTTTTAAATGCCATTGTCAAGAGAATGTGTTTGTCTTGTCACTAAACAATTTTAAGAATTGTGTGTACTTGGAACTGGTTGCCTTGTTTTTCCTTATGTGCAGGGGAGTTTCAGTTTTCCCCTTGCCATTTGCTGAATGAACTGAGTTTGACTGTTACTCAGCCATTCTACAGAGCCCTTGGTCTGTAGATAAGTACAGGAAATGATGTGCACGCCCCTCAGAGCTAATTCTCTCAGCTTCTCCTCCGCTTTCTCAACTTGTTACAATGATCCCTCAGGTTTTCTGTACTTTCACTATATGGTTCTTGTGAAAGTTATTCTAAAGAAATTACACATTTTATGTAGTGTCAGGCAACCTCATTTAACTGAAACCTGCTCAACAGGAAACCAGACTGTGTAGAGGCTGCATTTGACAGGCAAATCTATCCCTTCCTCATTGTAGGTCAACAACACAACACCCGGTTGTGGATTAGACCCCTTTGTCTATCCAGTTACCATAATGCTTTTGTTTTGAGCATAGATGGTGATACTAGGCGACCTGACCTCTCACATTACAAAGTTGAGCTCCCACCACCCTGGCTTTTGGGACATCATTATTTAATTGGGAAAATGGCTAAAATGTCTTCACGACATGTTTATAAATTGTCTGAAACAGTACAGTCTATTTTTAATCTGGCAGGTTGATAAAGACAATTGTTTTTTAATGGGATCATTGTAAAAAGTTTAATTTCTCAACCTTTTCCCGATTGTTTTGTTTTTCTGCAAGAAAAATATCTAGTACCATAAGTATCTATTCTGGGTCTGCTTTGGTGTTATTGATGGTGATGGCAGACCTTTTACCTGAAAACAAGGTAAATCTGAATAAATGGAATGTTGGTAAATGTGGGGAGAGACACTTAAATGAGGTCCTTAGATTTCCTGTTTAAACTTGATTGCATCAAACTAGATGGTGTAATGCGTTAGTTCTGCTCAAGCCTTCTGTAGTCTGTTTTGCAATTTAGCTGCGGAATTGTAATTTGCCTGTACTGTTGGTCTGAGGAATGTGTACTTGCCAACACATCAGGTTGCTCTTGCCACCATCTCACAGCTATGTTTTATGTGTGGTTGATGAGGTTAGTGTGAGAGACATCAGGTTACTACCCTGAACCTGATGTTTTTGACTGTGTGTGTGGACCTTGCCCTGATGCTCTGTTGGAAAGAGGGGGGCATGTATTGCTGCTGTGATGCCACCAAGAGTTGCGGTACTGAGCTGCTGCACTACTTAACTCATTTAGAGTTATAGTTGCCTTAATAGTTTTTTGTTTTTTTTTAAGGCACCAAAGAAAATACTGGTTTGTTATGCACAGACAGAATACATTTGGAGGAAAAAATAAATAAAAATGGAAAGCTATCATGTTTTTGTATTTTATGTATTCAAGATGTTTGAAAGACTCACTTTTCAAACCATTACATTCTAAATAAACCTCAATGGCCTATTGCATAAGTACGGAGTCACACAGCAGTGAAATAGAATGGGGAGAGATATGTCTCTTTATTAACGGTTAACTGTTTCGCTGCACAATGTTCTTCGGGTTCTGTAATAGAAGATGGGGGTAGGTCTGCAAGTGCTGCCTCCTCACATGATGCCTCCGGCAGGCTCACTCTACCTCAGCTGTGACGCAGAAAAAGTGAGAATTGATTCCTTTTGTTTTTATGAGCATCACACACACACAAGTATCCTACTCCCCGCAGGACTCTCAAAACCATTCTAGCACAGAGTTGCTTAGGCTGTGAAAACCATTGACTCAATAACACAAGGGCCCCTTTTATGCCCAGTGAAGTGCATTTTTCAGGTTAACCCGGTGATCTAGAAACTAGTTGTAAATTATTACACAACATGATACTAATTCGTTTTCAGGGTTCAAGATCCAGAGCCTTAAGAAGATGAAGTGCTGAACATGCAGATAAGGACCTTGATTATTGACCTTGGTCCTACAGTTTGTCAAAAATGTGCCTGCCTTGACTCACGCCGTTCCTTTCCTAGCCTGTATCTCGGGTCCAGAAATAACCCAGGACACAGCAGATGATACAGAATAAATCAAGCACAGATAAGCATTTGGGGACAGGTGTCTTGGAGTGCCCTAGATGTCTGTCCTAGATACACTAAAAGCAAGGGTGCCAGCATTCAAACAATCAATCACGTTGCCAGTGTCCTGTTCAACTAGTTTGACATCAGTGACTCCATGGTCTGGGTCAAAGTCTCTCCATGGAGTGCTTTGGTTATGAGGTCAAGTCAATAATGTCTAGCTCTATGATGTGATTTTCCTCATCAACTCAAAAATAACTATTGACCTTGAACATGTGTATAACATTCATATTTTTATGCGGACTCTGACTGGCATAGTTCATAAAATGTGTTTTTGCTGTCTGTCCATAAAATTAGCTTGTTAATCACTATACACTATCACTATACTACTGTTATACAGCTGTGGTAAAGAAAGTTATGTGTTTATTGTGTATTGTAAGTTTCCTGTTTTATCAGATGGAAATGTTGAGGGGAAAGCCATGATGAAGCCCTTTCCTTTACATTTTATGAGCAATGGAAAATGTTCAACAATTTCAACAACAGCTAGAGCAAACACATTTTTATGGAAGATGGATACTAGCCAGGTAAAATTAAGAAATTTTCACTGTTTTTGGCTATGTCCTCGAGCTCATTTGTGAAGAGAAAAAAAGGGGGGATATTATATAACGTAGTGTATGTATCTACTACCAGAGTCAACAAGACCATTGTCAGTTGTTCAAAAATATTTACAAACAAGTAGATATTCATATCCTACCTAGATTTGTAGTCTCATCTGCTTCTTCAACGTTGGCTTCAAGGTGTTCTAGGAAGGGACAGAAGATGTGAACATATTATTGTATACCAGTGAGTGAATGGCTGGTATTGTGTTTCATGTGAGTTTCAAATGTTCTTTGGATATTTTGTGTTACTCAGAGAAGATGATTCTATCAATGTAACTTGCGATAACATGAGACTCTGAAGGTTCTATGCGTACCTCGCTTTTGCCTCATACCTGTAAGGAAACAGAGAACCCAAGGTTGTGAGGGTGTATTAGGAAAAGTCCTGCATGTGTTATTACATGAGACATTTTGAAAAAGACAGAGGTAATTACTCACCATCTACATCCTCATCAGACTCAGACTCTGTTGGAGAACAGGAAACTTAGGCTTATACATGTACCTGAATGAATCTAAAATATATATATATATATATATATATTATAGTTATAACTAAAGAACCAAACATCAAGTGAATGTCTTGCTAAGAAACACTCACGTCGGTCTTCTAACACTTTAGTGCCATCTACAGGTGTCTTTAAACACTGTCCGTTCAACCTTTCCTTACCATGTTGGTCTGCCTCAACGTTTCCGTCTCTGTCTGCTGGAAAACGACACGAGTAAAGTTATAAGTAATCTAAACAAACTATGGAAAAAAACGCGTGCCTGTCAGTAACCAATCTTTTCCTGTGAGTGTTGTCATATGTGCCATCTGTTCTTACTCATGTCCTCTTCCTGAGTGTCATTCTCCTCCTCTGTAAAAAAAAATACATTCAATAAATTATGAATAGGCCTACATTTACAAAAACGAATGGTTGATTAATACGTATGCTTGTCAACAGCAGACTTCAGTGATTACCAGTATTTTCATCTTGAACAGCCTCTACCATAGACAGAAAAATGACATTTGTTAAAGGAAAACAAGAGGTGAAATTGTATTATTTCACTATCAATGGGCCAAATGCAAAAACAATACAATGTCCCCTAATTAGTTTTTAGAAGGCTAGGATTCCCTGACCCAAGTACTGTACATCCTCACTGTGTGCATCATCTTTAGATGGCAATATGGAAAGTATTGTTCTTTCATTGTGTTAATTAAAATGATTACAAATGATTTGCTGGGACAATTCTAGACAGGTCATTAACCAGAATTGTTGCCTGTGTCACTGTGTGTCTTACCACTCATTTGAGCTGCTTCAAACTCCTCCTGATCTGAGGACAGAGAAAGGCAGATAAATGATGTTGATTAATGCAAGCTGTAGCACTATGAGCCATCAGTGCCCCAGAGTAGATTAAAAAAACTCCAGTTGAACTAGATTTCAGTCAAAGTCATTGCAGTTGTGCGTGGAGCAAAAGCTCTTCTATGAGTGTCTCTGAGACATTGCTCATTGTACCTCTCTTTTGCAGGTCACTTAGCTGCTCCAGCCCCACTGGAAAAAGTGAAAAAGTCACATGAGTTTTCTTTTAACACAAACACTTTTTTTTAAATGTCTATTGATACTGTGCTGCTTTTAATGTCTGTGTGTTGTGTTTTTATGGTGTATTTACTGGTCATGTACTGTACGTATTGGCTGGCGCAATAAAATGTAATAAAGTATTATCTTATCTTATTTGATCTCATGCGTTGTCAGAGAGGCATTGCGCTCAAAAACATCAACATCATCATCTTCATCCATCATGGTCTTTCTCACCTTCATCACCAAATGTGTCTTCTTTTTCTGCCGATTCCAAGGATGCGGTCAGAGCTGGGGATGTCAGCAATTTAATGTCAAATTTAATGTCAAATATTAGACAACACAACATAGATGTGATGATATCCAACCCCCCCCACCCCCCACCCCACCACCACCACCACCACCACCACCAAAGAAAGCGCTGAATTGGGGGCATAAAGAGTGTGCGGGCCTTATTGTTCTTTACTATTATAACCAGCCAACTCACATTTCCCTCTGGCATGTTATCAATTAAACATAAGGATTCAATTGAATGCCAATCACATAAAAAAGGCTGAGGGCCTTCTTTACATTACCATCGCACAATACATCATGAAACAGCATTGCAACTAGTATCAGCAGTACAGGGCTTCATCAAATGCCACAGCTGACTGATATTTAAACAGAAATATATTGGAGAAGTTTAAAACATTATGACATTGAGAAAATAGACCACACAATTCTCATACCAGTGTGGAATCCTGCTGCAGCCAAAAAGAGGAATATGGGCACTCCGACTCTCATCTTGGCTCCGTGGTTGGTTATAGAAGGTGCTATAGTGTCAGTCCAAACTGGGTATTGTGTTTTTGTCGGTCATTGGCCCATTTATACTTTCTTTTTCATCACATGCTTTGCATGGACAGGCGGCTATGGTACCATTGTCCCTCCCTACCTAGGGGCAGCTGGGTGGCACATCCCGGCCACAACACAGACGTGTCATTATTCAGGGTGTGAATGCCACCCATTGTCGGCTCTTCTGTCAGGTGCCCCTTTATTTGGGGTGCTGGTGCGTGTTTGGAAGAGGGGGGGGGGGGTCTTTCCATGTTGTCAAAAGAAAATCTAATTTCCTTTCTGGAATAACATTTTTGTATTTTTATTGTGTATCATTGAGGCTGTGTTCTGATGCGGGATACAGACCACCTCAGTGAGACAATTCATCCATTGTGCACACAGACCTGATGATGTCAATTTTGGTACAGAGCATTCCGTTTTTATTCTAATTTGTTTGGGAAAACTGAATGATATCTGTATGACATTTGAACCCCCCAGTCATATCTCGCAGTATCATTGCTACTTTTTTTCACAGTGACACATCTGTGTTATCAAGCAATATGACCCAGCTTTTAGTGACCAATGTCCAGTATTGGGAAAGCTACTTTGAAAATATAGTTTACCAAGCTACCAATTACTTCACACTGAAGAAGTTGAGCTACAGCAAATCTACTCTTAATAAAAATATACTAGTTTGTTTAACTAAAGTTACTTTGAAAAAGTAGCTCACTACATCAAAACTACCTAATGACAAATGATCATGTCTAATCTGTAATGTAATATACTACAAAGTTAAGAAACATTACTGAATGAACACATAACTCTGCAGTCAGATGTTAACAGTTTAGTGCGACCTGTGTGACAGCCAGAGATTTAGTGGGTAGTTGTAGTAGCAAGCTACACGGCTTTGTTAACTAATACAAACACTACGAAGCTTGAATTGAATTTAGTTAAACTACCACCAAGCTATGGCAAAATGTAGTTAAATTAGTAGTTGAATTACATGTAGTGGAACTACTCCCTAGCACTGCAAATGTCACAGAGCAAATGGCCTCATCTGCAAATAGAAAAATGTGGTTTGGGCTCTCAATGTCCAGTTTGTTGAAGAACATGAGGCGATTTGCATCTTCGGGACTGGCAGGGCATGTATTGAATAATTAAAGATGACATTCATCTCTTCAGTGTGTTGGCTCTTTAATATGATTGGAAACAGTGATTTCAAGTAATTTTGTTTTAGCTGAGAAGCCATAGAAAACTATGTCAAATAGAGCATAAAACATATCACAATTACAAATTCTAATTTCAAAATTGTCTACAAACACTTGTATTTGATCTGTGCCAACTTCTGGGATTCAAATCAGCTGGTCTCAAAATACTCTCCCTCTTCCATCACATATCATTTTTACATGTCTAAACATTAGGGACTTTGCTGTAAAAGTATTCTAACAAAGTGCACTATCTACTACGGTTGTACAGTATCACACATTATCACAAAGAAACCCTAAAAACATCTAAAAGTTCATTAGAAAGGCTGAACCAACTATGGTTATTCTCAAACTAATTCTAGACAAATGACAGAGAAATGTGTAATTTACCTCACAGAACAGAAGACAATTATTTTCTGAAGGATACTTGTCACTCACAGTAAAATAAATGTACTTTGTGTTCTTATACTTCACTTTGGTCCCCATGGAAGACTCGTTTTATGGTACAATTTGTTCATTGCATACATGACAAAAACATTCCAAAAACAGAGACTAAATATTTTCTGAAAGCAAGTAGAAAGGCTGATTCTCAGATGTAAAGAGCATTGCTTAGTCATTTCAAAGGCACAATTTTTAAATATCTAAATACACTACAGTACATTTTCAAACGACATCAAATGATCAATGTGAATATGCAGTCTAATTGCTTTAATTACATTTCTAACATGAAAATATTTTAAACTAGAAAAAGTACAGGTGTTTGTTCTTCATAGTTGTTTTCATCATTGTACACCACCAAAACGTTTCCAATTATCTGTTGGCCAATTAAATTGCAAAACCACAAATTTCACCAACCAATTTGCTTTACAATCTTTTCAACACTATACCTGAGGTAGAGCGCTTCAGACACAGCAGGAAGACATACAGAAATTCGTTTAGATGGTTCACTCGTCACAGGGTACATTTTCCAGATGTATTTGACACTCATTTCTAAAAGTTAGCAGTATCTAAAGCAGCTACTGTATATATTTGAAAACCCAAGTGCCTTGTCTTTTCAATCATTTTACTTTTACCCTGTAGTATAGCATAGTTCCCTATGCTGTTGTCACAGTGATCATTCTATTCAGGACAGTACAAGAATATCATCTGCTGAAAATTGTGCACTAATGTTGCAGTTGATATTATTTAAGTTGACTTTTTCAATTAAAAAAATACATCAAATACAGCGGGTCAATGGATTTCTTCAGTGTTAGATTCATAATGAGGCAGAACACCCCAGACTAGTATTCACCTGACAGGATTGTTTTACTGTGGAATATATCAGAATTATATTATTGCCATCTCTCATGATTCACTCTTCTCCGCCTCTGCTATCCCTCCCTCCCTCCCTCTTCATAGCTCTCCCCTCAGACGTGTGTAGGTCCTCCTGGTCGAACCTGCCCATGCTGGTGTGCCAACAGTGCCAAGTTCCTGGCTGAGATGGTGCTTATTTCCATGATGTTGGCTGCCCACTCCACAGTGTTCAGGTAGTACAGGCGTTCATGAAGGATGAATGGAGAGGAGAGGTCCCGCCGTGGGGTGGACTGTGAGCGGGATACTTCGTCTCCGATGATAGGAACATGTCCTGGAGCTGCTCCTGGGACAGAGGCTGAGGAGAAAACACCTTCCACACCTAGCTCTCATTGACTGGCGGGCATGAGTAGCCTGGTTGGATGTGCACGGGGTCAATGGAGCTCAGACTGTTGATGATGGAGTCTGTGGTGAGAATGTCTTGACACACTGAAGGTAGAGGTATCTCAGGTCCCCAGGTAGGACACGTTAAGGAGGCCAGTCTGGTGGAGGTGCCCAAGGTACTGGGAGGGGATAGGAGGGGAGAAGCCTGCAAAGGTGGAGAGGTGAAGCCTGTAGGCTTTCCCTTGTGGAGAGATGTGGCCACAATCACTATGTCATTCAGGGAATGGGTGAAGCCAGATTCCCAAACATAATTCACCTCCTAAAGACTGGCTGTGGTAAAAGAGGTAAAAACTCATCGTGTTTGGAGGACAAAGAATGCTGAGTTGCATCCAAAGAACACCATACCTACTGTGAAGCATGGTTGTGGAAACATCATGCTTTGGGGCTGGGACCAGGACGACTGATCCGTGTAAAGGAAAGAATGAATGGGGCCATGTATCGTGAGATTTTGAGTGAAAACCTCAAAGCTAAGGTAACTGAGCTAAACGACTACCGCCCCGTAGCACTCACTTCCGTCATCATGAAGTGCTTTGAGAGTAGTCAAGGACCATATCACCTCCACCCTACCTGACACCCTAGACCCACTCCAATTTGCTTACCACCCAAATAGGTCCACAGACGATACAATCTCAACCACACTGCACACTGCCCTAACCCATCTGGACAAGAGGAATACCTATGTGAGAATGCTGTTCATCGACTACAGCTCGGCATTTAACACCATAGTGCCCTCCAAGCTCGTCATCAAGCTCGAGATCCTGGGTCTCGAACCCGCACTGTGCAACTGGGTACTGGACTTCCTGACGGGCCGCCCCCAGGTGGTGAGGGTAGGCAACAACATTTCCACCCCGCTGATCCTCAACACTGGGGCCCCACAAGGGTGCGTTCTGAGCCCTCTCCTGTACTCCCTGTTCACCCACGACTGCGTGGCCACGCACGCCTCCAACTCAATCATCAAGTTTGCGGACGACACAACAGTGGTAGACTTGATTACCAACAATGACGAGACAGCCTACAGGGAGGAGGTGAGGGCCCTCGGAGTGTGGTGTCAGGAAAATAACCTCACACTCAACGTCAACAAAACTAAGGAGATGATTGTGGACTTCAGGAAACAGCAGAGAACACCCCCCTATCCACATTGATGGAACAGTAGTGGAGAGGGTAGTAAGTTTTAAGTTCCTCGGCGTACACATCACAGACAAACTGAATTGGTCCACCCACACAGACAGCATCGTGAAGAAGGCACAGCAGCGCCTCTTCAACCTCAGGAGGCTGAAGAAATTTGGCTTGTCACCAAAAGCACTCACAAACTTCTACAGATGCACAATCGAGAGCATCCTGTCGGGCTGTATCACCGCCTGGTACGGCAACTGCTCCGCCCACAACCGTAAGGCTCTCCAGAGGGTAGTGAGGTCTGCACAATGCATCACCGGGGGCAAACTACCTGCCCTGCAGGACACCTACACCACCCGATGTCACAGGAAGGCCATAAAGATCATCAAGGACAACAACCACCCGAGCCACTGCCTGTTCACCCCGCTATCATCCAGAAGGCGAGGTCAGTACAGGTGCATCAAAGCTGGGACCGAGAGACTGAAAAACAGCTTCTATCTCAAGGCCATCAGACTGTTAAACAGCCACCACTAACATTGAGTGGCTGCTGCCAACACACTGACTGAAATTATGAAAAAAGGAATCACTAGCCACTTTAAACAATGCTACCTAATATAATGTTTAATATAATGTTTAACTATGCCACTTTGTTTACATACTCATCTCATATGTATATACTGCACTCAATACCATCTACTGTATCTTGCCTATGCCGCTCTGTACTCACTCATATATCTTTATGTACATATTCTTTATCCCCTTACACTTGTGTCTATAAGGTAGTAGTTTTGGAATTGTTAGCTAGATTACTTGTTGGTTATTACTGCATTGTCGGAACTAGAAGCACAAGCATTTCGCTACACTCGCATTAACATCTGCTAACCATGTGTATGTGACAAATTTGATTTGATTTGATTTGATTTCCATCAGCAAGGGCATTGAAGATGAAACATGGCTGGGTCTTTCAGCATGACAATAATCCCAAACACACCGCCTGGGCAACAAAGGAGTGACTTCGTAAGAAGCATTTCAAGGTCCTGGAGTGGCCTAGCCAGTCTCCAGATCTCAACCCCATAGAAAATCTTTGGAGGGAGTTGAAAGTCCGTGTTGCCCAGCAACAGCCCCAAAACACCACTGCTCTAGAGGAGATCTGCATGGAGGAATGGGCTAAAATACCAGCAACAGTGTGTGAAAACCTTGTGAAGACTTACAGAAAATGTTTGACCTCTGTCATTGCCAACAAAGGGTATATAACAAATTATTGAGATAAACTTTTGTTATTGACCAAATACTTATTTTCCACCATAATTTGCAAATTAATTCATAAAAAATCCTACAATGTGATTTTCTGGATTTTTTTTCTTCTCATTTTGTCTGTCATAGGTGAAGTGTACCTATGATGAAAATTACAGGCCTCTCTCATCTTTTTAAGTGGGAGAACTTGCACAATTGGTGGCTGACTAAATACTTTTTTTTGCCCCACTGTAGGTCTGTAGCAGTTTGGGTCTAGAGTGTCACCCCTTTGAAGAGGGGGATGACCGCGGCAGATTTCCAATCTTTGGGAATCTCAGACGATACGAAAGAGAGGTTGAACAGGCTAGTAATAGGGGTTGCAACAATTTCGGCAGATAATTTTAGAAAGAGAAGGTCCAGATTGTCTAGCCTGGCTGATTTGTAGGGGTCCACATTTTGCAGCTCTTTCAGAACATCAGCTAACTGGATTTGGGTGAAGGAGAAATGGTGGGGGCTTTGGCGGGTTGCTGTGGAGGGTGCTGGGCAGTTGACCGGGGTAGGGGTAGCCAGGTGGAAAGCATGGCCAGCTGTAGAGAAATGCTTAATGAAATTCTCAATTATAGTGACAGTGTTTCCTAGCCTCAGTGCAGTGGGCAGCTGGGAGGAGGTGCTTTTATTCTCAATGGACTTTACAGTGTCCCAGAACTTTTTGGAGTTAGTACTACAGGATGCAAATTTTTGTTTGAAAAAGCTAGCCTTAGCTTTCCTAACTGCCTGTGTATATTTGTTCCTAACTTCCCTGAAAATGTGCATATCACGGGGGCTATTCGATGCTAATGCAGAATGCGTTTTTGTGCTGGTCAAGGGCAGACAGGTCTGGAGCGAACCAAGGACTATATCTATTCCTAGTTCAATTTTTTTTTAATAGGGCATGCTTATTTAAGATTGTAAGGAAGGCACTTTTAAAGAATAGCCAGGCATCATCTACTGACGGGATGAGGTCAATGTAATTCCAGGATATCCCGGCCAGGTCGATTAGAAAGGCCTGCTCGCAGAAGTGTTATTCGGGAGCGTTTGACAGTGATGAGGGGTGGTCGTTTGGTCGCAGATCCATTACGGATGCAGTCAATGAGGCAGTGATCACTGAGATCTTGATTGAAAACAGCAGAGGTGTATTACGAGGGCGAGTTAGTTAGGATGACATCTATGAGGGTGCCCGTGTTTACGGATTTGGAGTTGTACCTGGTAGGTTCATTGATAATTTGTGTGAGATTGAGGGCATCAAGCTTGGATTGTAGGATGGCTGGGGTGTTAAGCATGTCCCAGTTTAGGTCACCTAGTAGCACGAGCTCAGAAGATAGATGGGGGGCAATCAATTCACATATGGTATCGAGGGCACAGCTGGGGGCAGAGGGAGGTCTATAGCAAGCGGCAACAGTGAGAGACTTGTTTCTGGAAAGGTGAATTTTTAGAAGTAGAAGCTCAAATTGTTTGGGTACAGACTTGGATAGTAATACAGAACTCTGCATGCTATCTTTGCAGTAGATTGCAACACCGCCCCCTTTGGCAGTTCTATCTTGGTGGAAAATGTTATAGTTAGCGATGGAGATTTCAAGGTTTTTGGTGGTTTTCCTAAGCCAGGATTCAGACACGGCTAAGACATCCGGGTTGGCAGAGTGTACTAAAGCAGTGAGTAAAACAAACTTAGGGAGTAGGCTTCTAATGTTAACATGCATGAAACCAAGGCTTTTTCGGTTACAGAAGTCAACAAATGAGAGCACCTGGGGAGTGGGAGTGGAGCTAGGCACTGCAGGACCTGGATGAACCTCTACTTCACCAGAGGAGAAGTAGGATAAGGGTACGGCTAAAGGCTATACGAACTGGCCGTCTAGCACGTTCGGAACAGAGGGTTAAAGGAGCAGGTTTCTGGGCACGATAGCATAGATTCAAGGCATAGTGTACAGACAAAGGGAGGGTAGGATGTGAGTACATTGGAGGTAAACCTAGACATTGAGTAATGATGAGAGAGATATAGTCTCTATAGAGACATTTAAACCAGGTGATGTCATCGCATATGTAGGAGGTGGAACAACATGGTTGGTTAAGGCATATTGAGCAGGGCTAGAGGCTCTACATTGAAATAAGACAGTAATCACTAACCAGGACAGCAGTGGATGAGGCATATTGATATTAGAGAGAGGCGTGCGTAGCCAAGTGAACATATGGGTCCAGTGAGTGGTTGGGATGACTGGGGACACAGCAATTCAGACCGATGTTAACACGCTAACAGTTAGTAGGTCGGGGCTAAACAAGCTAGCAGTTAGCAGACCGGGGCATGGGTCTGCCCCTGCTAGTGACACCACCTCTGGAGACATCACACCACACATTTTGCAAGATTAGTTCAGTTCCCTTATGTTTTCAATAGTGATGTGAGTTTGTGAACAATTACTTATTTCTGAACTACTCTTTTTACTGACTCATTGTTCATTTGAGTTGTTTGTTTGTCCTGCAGGCTGCAATGAATACAGCAGGATTAATAAGTGCTCCCCCAACTCAGCGGCTCCAGAGACGTGCTCCGACCACCAACTGTCTATCAGTGCGCACAGGAAAATGTATAATGCAGCAGGCAGCATAGAGAAGAAACACTGATAATTGATTGCATGGTGCAAGAATGACTGCAATTAATTTATTATTGAATGTTATGATGGACACAACTTTGTAGAACTAAAACATAGAGCCTGCCTCTCTGCTCAACAAGCTTGAACGCGAGAACAAATCATTATTTGGGGGGCTGCAGCGAACGATATTGTACTAATCCCTTGCGGTTTGTCAAGCAATTGCATTCCGCCAAGAGTCATCCACAATCTAGTCCGGTTGCTGACACATCTATAGACTTCATTTCAAAGGTATCAAGAAATATTGTATGTGTATGCCTAGCAATCACAAATGTAGGCCTACATTGTTAGAAGCACACTTTTATAAGTCTTAGTCCAAAATGACAGCTCCAATAAACCCGTGCTATGGTGAACAAGGCTTGTAGAATCATTATTGTTTCAGGAGGGTCCTGCGTGTTCTGGGCAATACTGAATCAAATGAACTAAATGAGTCGTTCTTTTGACTCAACAATTTGAAAGAAAAAAAGGGCCGAACTTCCTGTCACTAGTTTTCATTGGATGGCCACATAAGAGCACTCGAAACCACTTATCGAACTTAAGACTTTTGTTAAAAACGCACCCTGAAAAAACACTGGTGCGGACACTTTGGCCATAATTCACAGGTGCCACGACGTCGTTGAGGAAGCTCTGAGAAATGTCCTCCCCCAACATGGCCTCCTCCAGCATCTGATTGGCTAGTGTGAGGAAACCGTCACCACCCATTGCATGCAGGAGCTTCTCCACACTGGTGAAGGAGTAGCTGAACTGCTGGTAGATTCTGTAAAAACAAGAATTAAAACATCACCTACCTACAATTAGCATTCTCTCATTAATAACATGTTTATTTCATACTAAAGGTTTTGACTGCTGTACTGTAAATAGACAGGTAGCAGAAACTAAAGTCTCACCTCATGAACTTGTCCGGAACACTGTCCAACAACATTTGCATCAGCAGGAAGTTGAACCTGTACTGCTGAAGCAGGTGCAGAAAGTTCACAATAAACCAGTCAATCTCTTCAAAGGTAAGCTCCTTTCCATGGGACATCCCATCTCTGGGAAAGACCTGAGATAAACACTGGAGAAATATAGATGGGTGTCATATTAGTTAATCTGTGCACATGTACAGGAAGTGCTTCATGTGCAGGTTTAGGGTTGGAGAACTGCGCCCCCCCGTCTCGTACTCATAGCCCCCGATGTTCTGGGTGGCCAGTCCCCCCCCCCCCCACCACCACAGTGCCTGGCTCAAACACATCGAACTTCACCACTGCCCCAAACTCCTGTCTCACGAAGTAAGCTGTTGCAGTGCCACCGATGCCCGCTCCAACCACAGCTCTACAATGTCATTCAAAATCCAAGGGGAGTGAAATGATACATTCACAAGTGAAAAATTTTGTCATAAATATGGGTCCTCTGAAATATAAATACTCTCTGGACCAATGGAACTAAATTCATGGTTGTTTTTGAATCTCCCTCACTGGATACCATTGAAAAAGAAAATGGAATGTGGAGTCTGGACTGGGATTGGTTTACCTATCGTCTTGGGTGGATTTCTGAGTTTTGAAGCTGACTCTAGAGTCCCAAGAACAGGAGTGCCCTGATTACAGGGTTTTCGAAATCATCATGTCCTTTAAATTATTTCCAAGCAATGGCATCTGAGTAGAGAGTAAAGAAATCATCATTCAATGACAAAAATAACATAGGCTACATTCACAACTGATCAGTAGTCAGAAACATGTCACTTTAATACGATTGTGTGAATTGCTGAATCAATTTAGGACAGATAGCATAGCCTGCTGGTGGTGGTAGGATGGGTAGTAGACCTATCAAGTATTTAAATATCTCTGTCTGGGGTCAAAGGGCAGCACACAGTTGATATTTTGAGGAGCAGTCTTGCATGGTTATTGGCAGAAAATGTGTGATATTTTAAATTATTTATATTATTTTATTTTAAAACATCTATATCACCCCACTTAGTTGGCTAAAATCAACAATTAGAAAGGACTGATAAGTGTGCACTGCTCACCATTTCAAAAGTCAGTAGAGGAAGATATTCTCAAGGAGTTCACGATTAAGCTTTACTACGAGTTTACAAAGGATCTTTAAAACGCATCATGCTATTTACTCATCTTACTAGTAATTTAGCCAAAGTCGTTGAGAAAAATATATAGAATAAGCACAGTGTTGTAAAAGTTTAAAGTTAGGACTTCAAACTAAGTGGGGACTTCGGTCAAAGACATCTATAACTAACTCTGCTTCGGTCACATCGCGACCTTATTTGGAACCGGAAATTACCAAGATAATCCCGGAAGCTAGAGCGGATGTGATGTAATTGCCACCAGAACGAAGAGGCATGGTTTCACGGAGGTGACCTACAGTTTGAAACAGTAATGTAACAAGGCTTGCGAATCTTGCAATAGCATACTGTATGTCATTGGTGTGGCTGTTATTTAGCTTTGCAACGTAGCCAAACCGTATCTTCTAACAGTTAGAATTCCGTTTGAATACCCACGCTACTGAGAGCAACGTTTGAAATGGCAGAGGCGCATCAAGCTCGTGTACAGAAAACCATAGAGGATATGGTTCAAAGTTTAGAACGGGACCACATCCGCAAGATGCAAGTAAGTGGTTATGGAAATGCAATTTCAGCTACGTCCAATACATACAATGCAATCCAGTATATTGTGCAGTGCATTATCTACAAACTTTGGTTTTACAAATCACCCTCTTTCTCCAGGCATAGATCATTTGCCACCTTTTATTGTCAACACTTAGGCTTATATCAGATGCACAGTTCAAATCTTTCTTGTGAATGTATCCAGGGACTCATGTTCAAGTGCAGTGCAGAGTGCTGTGAGCGCTCCACAGACTCCATGTCGCAGGTGCACAATTGTATTGAACGCTGCCACGCTCCTCTGGCGCAGGCCCAAGGACTAGTGACCAATGAACTAGAGAAGTTTCAGGTGAGTTTCAGAATCAAAATGATTCACCTGGCTGAATATATGTTTCTCTTGTTTTGGTATGTTTGTTTTATTGCTGTTATTGGTCTGTTTAATTGTGTCGTATGCTTAATCTAGTTCTGATCACATACGCTGTGATCAGAACTAGATTAATGTGGTGTACATAGAATTTGATACATAGAATTTGTAGTGATTGATTGTGATTAACATTCTGTTTCCCTCATGCCCAGGACCGGCTGACCAGGTGCACCATGCATTGCAATGACAAGGCCAGGGACCTGTTTGACTCTGGTGCCAAGGAGCCAGCCGTGCGGGCCATGATGGAGAACTGCGTGGGAAGCTGTGTGGACGACCATATCAACCTGATCCCCAGCATGACGCACAGACTCAAAGAGAACCTGGACTCTATTCCACAGTGAGGAGGAGGGAACAGCTTACTTCATATGCATGAGACAGGTTGGACTCTATACTACAGTGACTGTCATCTGACTCAAATAACACAGAGGAAGTATAAACAGCAGACTCAAAGATGGCTCGTTATTATCACAGTGAAAAAGAGGGAGTTATAAATGGCAGATCCAATACCTCAGTGAGGGAAGGGACAGCTTGCAGGAATGAGATTTGGGTCCTGGTAAAAGGTTAATCAGGTCCATGCTGTCGGAGAGGGTGGGGGATATAGCTCAGCTCAGAGTCTGAAGAAACTACACATCCCCTGCAAACTGACTCTGTGTCTTTATAGCACTTACTGTTTATTGGTTGAACCTACAGACCAGACAGGCCAGCTGAACTTACTCAGCATAACTGTCTAACATCAAAAATACCTGTGTCTGTGAACTGTGTGTAAAGGTATTTATTACATGTCCTGATAGCCTAGCTGTTGTATGATTGGAGTCTGTATTCTGCCCAGTGCTCTAAATATTTGCAACCTGTTCCTCTCTCCTCTAGCATGATCTCTGTGCTGTTTGTTTTGTGGGAACCATGCATGTTCTGTGATTCTTTCACTCATCACTATCAGTTTTTATATAAAAATGAAAGCAAATGGTGAAAACGGATGGAATTGCATTTTTATTGCCTTTTTAGCCTGAATTTTCCTTTATCTAGCTGTCTTCTGGCAATTCATCAGAACTTTTTCACTAGAGTTGAACTTGATAGTAATGCACCAAACACACCTTATTAACATCCAGCTTTTGAAAATACAGGTTTTAATAACGATAAGCATGGTGGAATAATCTCTGTATAATGTACAAATGGATGCACAGACACCAATGGTAAAAAAAATAATGAATTGACAGTAAATCTGTGAGGCTATTACAGCATATCATGAATGACTGCAAAGACGAGTAGCCTAGTAGTTAGAGCATTGGGCCAGTAACTGAAAGGTTGGAGGATCGAATCCCCGAGCTGACAAGGTAAAAATCTGTTCTGCCCCTGGATAAGGCAGTTAACCCACTGTTCCTAGGCTGTCATTGTAAATTAGAATTTGTTCTTTAACTGACTTGCCTGGTTAAAAAAAGACAAGTGTAAAGGTAAGCCTTCACTGTAGATCATTACACTATTGCTATGCCAAAATAAATATTTGTTAAACTCACTTTACAATATATTATGGCATGTTTATTACAATTATATCCAAAATTGAGATTAAACCTATGGTTTGAACAAAAAATTGCCCCTTCTAAACATTTTTATCAACTGAGGATGCTTTTACATTCACCCTCCTGGCGACCAGAGAAAACCATCCCCTTCCTGTGGGCCTGAAAGCAAACAATGTAAAAAAAAAAAAAAAGTCGGGTCAAAAGACACATCTCAATATCAACTGTTTGAATTGCTGCACAAACCACTAAATGAGAAGAAGAGACTTGATTGGGCCAAGAAACGCGAGCAATGGACATTAGACGGGTGGTAATCTGTCCTTTGGTCTGATGAGTCCAAATGTGAGATTTTTGGTTCCAACCGCTGTGTCTTTCTGAGATGTAGAGTGGGTGAACGGATGATCTCCACACATGTGGTTCCCACAGTGAAGCACGGAGGAGGAAGTGTGATGGTGTTGTGATTTATTTAGAATTCAAGGCACACTTCACCAGCATGGCTACCACAACATTCTGCAGTGATACGCCATCCCATCTGGTTTGCACTTAGTGGGACTATAATTTGTTTTCCAACAGGACAATGACCCAACGCACCTCCAGGAGGTGTAAGGGCTATTTGACCAAGAAGGAGAGTGATGGAGTGCTGCATCAGATAACCTGGCCTCCACAATCACCCTACCTCAACCCAATTGAGATGGTTTGGGATGAGTTGGACCGCAGAGTGATGGAAAAGCAGCCAACAAGTGCTCAGCATATGTGGGAACTCCTTCGAGACTGTTGGAAAAGCCTTCCTCATGGTTGAGAGAATGCAAAGTGGGAAAAGCTGTAATCAATGCAAAGGGTGGCTACTTTGAAGAATCTCAAATATAAAATATATTTTGATTTAACTTTTTTTTGGTTACTACATTATTCCATGTGTGTTATTTCATAGTTTTGATGTGTTATTCTACAATGTATAAAATAGTACAAATAAAGAAAAACCCTTGAATGAGTCGGTCTCCCAACTTTTGACTGGTACTGTACACTAAACAAACATACAAACAACATGTAAAGTGTTGGTCCCATGTTTCATGAGCTGAAATAAAAGATCCCAGATCCCAGAAATGTTCCATATGCATTGAAAGCTTATTTCTCTCAAATGTTGTACACAAATTTGTTTACATCCCTGTTAATGAGCATTTCTACTTTGCCAAGATAATCCATCCACCTGACAGAAGCTGATTAAACGGCATGATCATTACACAGGTATACCTTGTCCTGGGGAAAATCAAAGAACACTTTAAAATGTGTGGTTTTGTTACACAACACTATGCAACAGATGTCTCAAGTTTTGCGGAAGCATGCAATTGGCATGCTGACTGCAGGAATGTCCACCAGAGCTGTTGCCAGAGAATTGAATGTTCAGTTCCACAAGCATTCTGGCACATGTTGACTCCAATGCACAACCCAAAAGGGGTGGACCGTTCTTGACACACGGGAAACTGTTGAGAGTGAAAAACCCAGTAGGTTTCAGTTCTTGACACAAACCAATGCACCTGGCACCTACTACCATAACTCATTCAAAGGCACTTGTATATGTTGTCTTTCCCATTCACCCTCTGAATGGCACACATACACAATCCATATCTCAATTGTCTCAAGGCTTGAAAATCCTTCTTTACCTGTCTCCCACCCTTCATCTACACTGATTGAAGTGTATTTAACAAGTGGCATCAATAAGGGATCATAGTTTTAACCTAGATTCACCTTGTCAGTCTATGTCATGGAAAGGGCATGTTATAACTTCTAATAGTAATTGTATCCACTGGAGAATTGGGAGAGAGTGAGGTGACAGCCATCTAAGAGCCAACTTTTTTTTTTGCTGCATTGCTGCCTGCTACCAGTAATCACCTCTGATTGAGAGATTCAAGGGGCATTCATCGTTAAGTAATATAGTAGATGCAAAGCATGGAATATTTACATTCATGCACTTCGAAATACATTTTGTAACTTTTTCCCAGAAGCATTTAACTGCAGGGCAGTACCACATCATATGAAGGAATGTGCCTACCTGATTTAAGGGACACAGTGAACAGTTGGCAGTTTGGGCCAATTTCATCATAAAACATTTTTTGGGTGTAAAATATAGTCTGCGGACAATCTTAAAATGTATAAATTGATGGTTCGGATTACGGGATGCCAAGGTTATATTTTCCATATTCTGTTCCAGTTAAAGAGTTGTTCAGATTCACATATCTGTGAACCATTCTTTTTTAATGGCTCGCTCAGAATATGAGCTTCCTAAAGTTATAAACTTAGCAAAAAAGAAATGTCCTTTCTTCAGGACCCTGTCTTTCAAAGATAATTCATAAAAATACAAATAACTTCACAGATCTTCATTGTAAAGGGTATAAACACTGTTTCCCATGCTTGTTCAATGACCCATAAACAATTAATGAACATGCACCTGTGACACTAACATTTTACATACGGTAGGCAATTAAGGTCACAGTTATGAAAACTTAGGACACTAAGAGGCCTTTCTACTGACTCTGAAAAACACCAATAGAAAGATGCCCAGGGTCCCTGCTCATCTGCGTGAACACGTCGTAGGCATGCTGCAAGGAGGCATGAGGACTGCAGATGTGGCCAGGGCAATAAATTGCAATGTCCGTACTGTGAGACGCCTAATACAGCGCTACAGGGAGACAGGACAGACAGCTGATCGTCCTCGCAGTGGCAGACCACATGTAACAACACCTGCACAGGATCGGTACATCCGAACATCACCCCTGCGGGACAGGATGGCAACAACAATTGCCAGTTATACCAGGAACACACAATCCCTCCATCAGTGCTCAGACTGTCCGCAATAGGCTGAGAGAGAGCTTGTAAGCTTGTTGTAACGCAGATCCTCACCAGACATCACCGGCAACAATGTCACCTATGGGCACAAACCCACCGTCGCTGGACCAGACAGGACTGGTAAAAAGTGCTCTTCACTGACGAGTCGCGGTTTTGTCTCACCAGGGGCGATGGTCGGATTTGCGTTAATCGTCGAAGGAATGAGCATTACACCGAGGCCTGTACTCTGGAGCAGGATCAATTTGGAGGTGGAGGGTCCGTCATGGTCTGGGGCGGTATGTCACAGCATCATCGGACTGAGCTTGTTGCCATTGCAGGCAATTTCAATGCTGTACGTTACAGGGAAGACATCCTCCTCCCTCATGTGGTACCCTTCCTGCAGGTTCATCCTGACATGACACTCCAGCATGACAATGCGACCAGCCATACTGCTCGTTCTGTGCTTGATTTCCTGCAAGACAGGACTGTCAGTGTTCTGCCATGGCCAGCGAAGAGCCCGGATCTCAATCCCATTGAGCACGTCTGGGACCTGATGGATCGGAGGGCTAGGGCCATTCCCACCAGAAATGTCTGGGAACTTGCAGGTGCCTTTGTGGAAGAGTGGGGTAACATCTCACAGCAAGAACAGGCAAATCTGGTGCAGTCCACGAGGAGGAGATGCACTGCAGTACTTAATGCAGCTGGTGGCCACGCCAGATACTGATTGTTACTTTTGATTTTGACCCCCCCTTTGTTCAGGGACACATTATTCAATTTCTGATAGTTACATGTCTGTGGAACTTGTTCAGTTTGTCTCAGTTGACTCTTATGTTAATTCCAATATTTACACGTTAAGTTTGCTGAAAATAAATGTAGTTTCTTTTGCTGAGTTCATAGAGATCAGTCCTTTCGGGAGCCCAGATCATTAATAAATCCCATCATTGGATGGTTTGGTAGCAGGGTTTCCCCAAGGGCCTCTATAGGCCAACATAGAAGACATAAGTTGTAAATATGGGAAATTAGTTGCCTGGTAATGTTGTTTCAAATCGTGGAATGTTCTCAAACCATTACTGTCCATAATATCAGCAAGGGTATGGATTCCACATTTGGACCAATGGTGGATGCAAATGGCTGCCCTCCAGATCGCAAGGCATTATTGCGAAATTTGAGAGTATGGGCATGTCATTTTGATTCCAAAATGTTTTCTTAAAATTTTCCACCAAATAGAAATGGTGTGAGCAATAATAGGACCAAAGCGTAGTTTACATTGTTTAAGGGCTGTATCAGTAAGACCACCTCTTCCAGGACAATAGGAGACACAATTTGTATCTTTATACTCAGCCAGGGGGCAGAAGATTCATGTCTAAACCAATTAAGGATGGGATGAAATGCAAGTGCCTGTAAATACAATTTAAAGTTTGGTACGGATAGTCCTCCTACGTCTTTCCCCCTTTGCAAGTTTGTTAAGATGGAAATACGTAGGAGGGCTATCCGTACCAAACTTTAAAATGGATTTCCACTAGCAAAAACAGCACCATTTTCAGTCGTGGGTATTTGAAATTCAAACCTAATTTGGACACTACTATAGTGGCCGACTTACTCTTAATTAGGATAGTAATGGATGTACAGAAATAGTAACAGATCATCTCCTGTGAGAGACAAGAGAAGGTCACATGCTGCTGATAGCACCACAGCCCACTGGTGTGGACAATTTATTGGCAGGTTAAGTTTTTTTCTTCTTCACTTTTTCTTTAAAAAAAATGTTAAATAAATAATACAAAAAATGTATGAATGTTATAAAAAAATTATATTATAAAATGAAAGCCGAAGAATTAAAAATATATTTTTTAAACTAACAACGTATCCCAAAACACACTAGACTGAGCTATAGAGCATGCAGATGCCAGGGTTGTGTTTGGGGGGGTAGAAGCTGTGGGCCACAGCTTGAGGTCAGGATGTCAGAGAGGGGCCATGGAAGATGCGGGTGTGGGGCAAGGATAGGATTAGCCTATATTATAAAGGGGAGTGGTAAGGGAACTGGGCTGAGGGTGTGGAGCTGGCATCAGGATACACTGCGGGCGCTGCTCTCTGGTTCAGGGGAATCAGGACAGCGGTCCATATGAGGAGATGTGTACTGGAAGTTACAGCACACATAGAGGGGGAAGGACAACAGCCGACTGTCCAGGTTCATCACCACATACTCCTGGTAGGAAGAAAATAAAAAAAGAGAGAATAAGAAATAGGGGGAGCACAGAACGTACAGCAATACTTATATAGTGATGTGTTAATTTCAAGAGGGGAGGAAAGTTTCAGAACATGTGGATTACGTGTGGTCTGACTGACCAATAGACATTAAAACCAGTAGATAGCGCTGACGTCATTCCACGTTTTCCTATGGAAAACTCCTGATGGCGTAATGAAGTCGGAAGTATTCGAAACGCGCAATATTGCTGACGCGACCCCCCCCCCAAAACGGCAGTTCTGGTGATCGTAATTTACAAAAGCTTTCTAAAGCAGACCAGGGCTTTTATGCACCGCTGAGTTGCTACGCAGTAGCTGAGTTAATACGCAGTAACTTCACACTCCAGACCGGATACTGTGGGACTGACCTGGTCTTTCTCCAGGGTGAGTAGCTGGTAACCAGTGGATCGACTACACACCAGCTTACCACTGTTATCAAAGGAAGCCAGGCGTAACCTGAACAGGGCGAGGGAGAAACATTGAGTGAGATGTGAGGGGCTAGTCAGGCCTGGTAGAACACAGGTAAATCAAATACTCAACAAACTGGATGCAGTCTATCACAGTGCCATCCATTTTGTCACCAAAGCCCCATACACTACCCACCATTGCGACCTGTACGCTCTCGTTGGTTGGCCCTCGCTTCATACTCGTCGCCAAACCCACTGGCTAAAGGTTATCTACAAGTCTCTGCTAGGTAAGGCCCGCCTTATCTCAGCTCACAGGTCACCATAGCAGCACTGGTCACCCCCAAAGCCACCCCCAAAGCCAATTCCTCCTTTGGTCGTCTTTCCTTCCAGTTCTCTGCTGCCAATGACTGGAACGAACTGCAAACATCTCTGAAGCTGGAGACTCATATCTCCCTCAGTAGCTTTAAGCACCAACTGTCAGAGCAGCTCACAGATCACTGCACATAGCCCATCTGTACATAGCCCATCTGTAAACAGCCCATCTATCTACCTACCTCATCCCCGTACTGTATTTATCTTGCTCCTTTGCACCCCAGTATCTCCACTTGCACATTCATCTTCTGCACAGCTACCATTCCAGTGTTTAATTGCTATATTATAATTACTTCGCCACCATGGCCTATTTATTGCCTCAACTCCCTTATCTTACCTCATTTGCACTCACTGTATATAGACTTTTTGTTTTCTCTTGTTCTACTGTATTATTGACTATGTTTGATTTATTCCATGTGTAACTCTGTGTTGTTGTATGTGCTGAATTGCTATGCTTTATCTTGGCCAGGTCGCAGTTGCAAATGAGAACTTATTCTCAACTAGCCTACCTGGTTAAATAAAAGGTGAAATAAAAGAAAACATGGCCGTTATACAGAACAGAATTATATCATTACTACTCCACACACAATGCAATGCCTACATTTGAAATCTGTAGCTATGTGTGTTGTGCTGACCACAGCCTAGGTCGTGTCAGCAGATTGGAACACTAACCGGTATGCTAGATGCCTCCGAGGCTGCATACTCACAGCTCCCCCACATGGCTGGCTCAGTGTATTCCTCTTGAACACTATGAAGCGGTTGGTGTAGGTCACCAGCAGGTCAAAGCCAAAGTTGAAGCCTGTCCAACGCCAACAGTACTGAGAATATAAAGTTAAAACATTCTCTTTTGTGATGTTTTGTTTGAAGTTCTTATAGTGTGATTGATGTCCTTATTACACAGAGACTAATAGTCTGACTCACATCACCATCTTTGGTCAGTTTCCTGCCACATCGCATACTACTTGACTCAAACTCCTCCTTGTTGGCATCCTGTGGGCTACAGACACACAACAACACACGCCTTACTATTCAAGCGAAAATATATTTTCAGTCACTGAAAATCACAGAATGAATGTTGTCATGGAGTGATGTTGCTGGTTTGGAGCTCCAGTTCTCACCCATTGTCATTGTCGTGCTCTGTCCGTAGCATGGCAAACCACTGGCTCTTGTACACGGAGGTCAGCCAATCTGGTATGAGGAGTTTTACAGAGGAAATAAAAATTACTACTAAAACTGTCACAAGTGAATGTGAAACATAAATCACTATCCTAATCATCACCCTTACCGGGTGGGAGAATGTTGTCTCTCTCCAGGATGCGTGCGGAAGCCAAGTCATTGATGATGTATTGAAGGCGCACATGTCTAAAGACAGGAGTAAAGGGGGCGCCGTCCTCTGCTTTTAAAAAGGGCTCCTCCTCTCCCATCTCTGCAACAGCATGCACATAAGAGCCATTAGAAAAGACTGGTCAGTCAGTGTCTGTGTGTATATTCTACAGCCCTGTGTTCAGATAGGTGTGTAGCTAGCTGTGGACATGCCCTGTGGAACAGAACGTACCAGTCCTGCATTTGCAAAGCCAGGCGTCGGCATCAGCCAGCAGCTGCTTGATGGGACCGTCCCAGGATGGATTGAGCTGCAGGAACATCCACTGAGGAGAGAGTTACAAAGAGAGGGTATGAATGAGAGAGAAGGGATAGGGAAGGGGAGATAAATCAACGGTCTACAAAAACAGCCTTTAGAAACTGTCCCAAAGGCAGTTACAGTAGTACCTTTTTCAGAGCGGTGTAGACGTCCATCTCCACCTGCATGACGAATAGGTCAGACGACTGGATCAGCAGTTCGATCACATCCACTCTGCAAATACAGCACAGAAACACACACTGCTCACTGACACCAACCACACAACACTTTGACTATTATGAGTATGTATAAATTCTATGGAAAAATAGAAAAACATTGAAGATACACACCCCAGCTCCTTCATGAGGTCAACATTCTGATGGGTCATGAGGTTATTGAGGAGCCATTCCAGACACCTGCAGGAGACACACAAGCATATGCATGTAGAGTGATAAGAACAACTGTATTATTCGATTAAATAATATTACTCAATAGGAATGTAATGATGGGGCTTACTTCTTCATGACAGAGTCAAGGCCGTAGATGCTGGCAGAGGAGTAGTAGACACACACAGTTTTGACACCAACGTTCTCCTTCATGGTCTCACCACACTGCTGGATCAGACCATCCTGCAAAGACACACAGGCATATTATGGCCTTTGATTATCTATTCTCGTTCCGTAAATTGCATTCCAGCAAGTTCAACTTCCAACTCACACATATCACCATCATCTCAACATTCCATGTAAAGATCCTGTAGTGTGATATGATGATAATCTACTGACCAGTTGGAGCATACAAGCTGCTGCTAGGATACTGACGACCCTGCTGGGCTTGATCAGAACATCATCCCGGTACAGAGATCCAAACACTACCTGCAGAGCTACACACACACACACACGGACAAAATCAAGATAAATGTGTATAGTAACTGCAAAAAAGGAGTTCAGTGACATAAACAAAGCAATTTGTAGTGTTTTATTCCTGACAGTGACTGAAGTCCTCACCCTCTGTGTCGATGTTCTGGTCTGGGATCTCTAATGGAATGACCATCATGTTGGACTCCTTCCAGGAGCCGCTGAACATGCTGGAGAAATACCCTGACTACATAAAGAAGAACATCATGGGGGGGATGAGTCAGAGGCATTGTAGATCATTTTTATTTAACCTTTATTTAACTAGGCAAGTCAGTTTAAAACAAATTCTTATTTACAATGACGACCTAATAAAGTGTGTAGTGTACACAGAACAATGCACTAACCTGGCACAGGTACACTTTGTGCAGGTTCCACTCCTGCCCCAGGGCACAGATGCGGATGTCACTGTTCTCCCCGTTCAGGAACAAGGTCTGATAGATGTACTTAGATGTGCTTTTCAGCTTCTTCCTGTTACAGTTCCAAAACAAACCAGAACAACGCAGGCCAAGGTTAGACACAGGCTGGCCATATGAAAGACATGAAAGATATGTGAATACCTCACCTGTTCTATAAGTGTGTTTGTCTCTTACTCCGGCCTGCTGTGTCTGTTGGTTTATGAAATTGTGTGTATTTCCAGTGTGATGTGTGTGACTCTTCTCACCTCCGTGGTGTGTCCAATAAGGCGTCTTCTTCATCAGGCTCACTGTCGCAGTCGCAGTGTGCAGTCCGTTTCCTCTTTCTGCATTCACATCCATGCTTGCCACTGGCACATGTAGTCTCAACTGCTTCCTCAGGATCCTGGGAGGAGGTATGTAACCGGCTGCCCTGGGTGCCCATCTCTCCCCTGCACACTACACACAAAACAAAATCATCTGCAACATGAAATGGATGGATCTATTGTAATTTATATGAACTTCATTATGCAGGGGTATACAATAGCAGGTCACTTTTGTTGATGAGTAACCATTTCTGAAAGTTATTATTAAGGTTCAGACCAGGAACACTCGCGTAACAGTTGTTCATACATGTCAAAAGCATGAATTCGGAACACAGGTCCTGTCCTCAGGTCTGGCAACAATAACCTAACAACCTCAGGCACTGTGTTCAGCTAACCTATCATTACATTGTTGTGATTGCAACAGTTGCTGTGGTAGATAGCTAGAAAGCTAAACTAGCCAGCTACCCACACAACAACTAGTAGCAACCCATAGCTTGTGACCGGGAAGATAACGAATGAAATAGCTTGCTAATGTATTGTATTACAGAAACGTACCTGATGTATCTACAACGCACAAGGCTAACTGGTCGGTTAGCAAGTTGTGTTGTCAATTAGGTGGCCTAGTTTGCTAGCCAGATCAACAGTGACAAGTTACTAGAAGTAAACAACAAGCCTTATCAGCTATGTTGCGTTTAAAAGTATTGAACAAAGACAAGAAGATATTTCCGCGCTAACGCGAATCCGATCTACCAATAGCTGGAGCATCATTATGAATATTTCAAAGGAGATCTCAAGAACACATTCCAAGTTGTCTTTCAATTATTCATACAACAATGCAGATTAGAGTCCACAGGCTAGCTAGGTCCATGTCTTCTTCTAGCGTGCTAACTATAATGTTCCTCTGCGTATTATTGCCATCTACTGTAGTAGTGGCGATATGCCAACGTGGACAGGCTACCTGGTAACTACAGTAGGGATGTTTGCATTGGAGGATTGTTTAGCCAGATGTATAGATCTTTGAAAATGGGTCGGTGACCACTCCCAGAAACAATCCAACGAGGGGATACGATTATCAAACCCGGGTTACCCCGGTGGGTAGTTTGCACTGGGTGAAAAGTGATTGCATTTGTTTTGGAACCGGGCTATCTTTTATCTCTCAGGCAAAATCCAGGTCCCCGTTCAAAACTCACGGCGAAATCGGCACATAAAAACCCCGAGTGACATAGTTTTGGGCTAGGCTAGATTAAGCACGTGGAGTAATTAATATGATTATGTGTTTTCACATGCAAAAGTGATTGCTTTTTATAAAAACGCTATATCTGCCTTTCCAATGAAAACTAGTTTGAAAAATTCAAACATATATTTTATGTTAAAGAGATGTTTTTGAACGATGCACTATGCTGCCTTGTTGACAATATGACCGAGCGGTGCAGATTACTGTTCGATTTGAGAAGGGCGCTCCTCCCTCACCGTTTTTGCCCGTTCACTGTCCATCGTTGCGGACAAAAACCGGGGGCACGGTGTCGTCACTAGTTAACACAGCCACAAAGTAATATTAACCCCGCCTATTTCTACATTTTATGTTGTTAAACTCTCATTTTAAACCTAACCACACAGCTAATATATATTAAATTAAGACCAAAATCACGTTTTTGTTTCCATACATTTTTACGATATAGCCGATTTTGACATTGTGGCTGTGCTTTTTAGTAGAAACCGGTGCACCACGGCTCAGGTTAAAATAACTTCCTCCTTAATTCAGGAGGTAAATATGTTTTTCCCAACTAAAGATCCTTGGGACGTCCCTACCCTACCATAAACCTTAAACCAACCTAAGGTCGATGTCCGAGCCCCCGCAGAAATTGAAATAACAAAATATCAGTTGAAAATATATGTTTTTTTGCATTGGTTATGTCTCAATGGACATTTAAAGATTTTTTCTTAACTGACCTAGTTAAAGGTTCAATATAATAAAAAGAGTGTGCAAAGCTGTCAAGGCAAAGGGTGGCTACTTTGAAGAATCAAAAACACTTATTTTGATTACGTGATTCCATATGGGTTATTTAATAGTGAAGTCATCAAAACTATTATTCTACAATGTAGAAAATAGTACACATTTAAGAAAAACCATTGAATGAGTAGGTTTAGCAAACTTTTGACTGGTACTGTAAATCTATATATTTTTTGATAAATACTTTCGGTTTTGTACACCAGCTTCATGCCTTCTACATTAGGTTATTCTCATCCCAACCGCTGGGGGCATACAATTTCCGGATTGCTACTAGGTGTAGTTTGTCTCGTGGAAAAAACAACCAATAGACTGAGCACTGTTTCAGGTTCCCTGTCGATTTTCCAGACAACCTTCCTTAGGCTAGTACACGGACTGACACGTACCCAACGGTTTATGTGTGTTGAATATCTCATTGGGGTAGGGACAAGGAGGGAAAATTGTACCATTAGGGTGACATCCCTGTCCAAATAGTGTATATATATATATATATATATACACACACACACACACACACACACACATATATATATAGTTTTGCTTAACCGAGTTGGAAGCATGGAAGCAGGGGCGTGCGACAATGCAGGTATGTAACAAGGGACAGCATTGTTGTGGTTTTGTAACCATTGATCAGCTCTGCTTTCAGTAAATTGTTACAGGGTATATAGTAGTCAGCATACCCGAACCGCTTGCTTTCAAGCTGCGCTAGGGTCGGACAGCATTCTTGTGTATAGTGACTATTTATTGTCTACCTCCTCACGCCATTTGCACACACTGTATATAGACTTATTTTTTTTCCTATTGTGTTATTGATTGTACGCTTGTTTATGCCATGTGTAACTCTGTGTCGCACTGCTTTGCTTTATCTTGACCAGGTCGCAATTGTAAATAAACTTGTTCTCAACTACCTTACCTGCTTAAATAAAAGGTGAAATAAAATCAATTAAAAAGACACCAAAGGAGCCTGCTTGGAAAAGAGAACGTACCTCAATCCAGGGATGAGAAATGGCTTATACTCCGAATTGTCCCATTATCCCAACTGTTACACCAATAAGATTGAACTATTCGTTTAAATAAACTACAGTTTTCCTTCTTATGCTAGCAAGCAGTGGCAACCTCAGCCAGAATGACAAATTGCGTTGAACATATACAGTGGGGAGAACAAGTATTTGATAACCTGCAAACCCGGCAGTGTTTCCTACTTACAAAGCATGTAGAGGTCTGTCATTTTTATCATGGGTACACTTCAACTGTGAGAGACGGAATCTAAAACAAAAATCCAGAAAATCACATTGTATGATTTTAAAGCAATTAATTAGCATTTTATTGCATGACATAAGTATTTGATACATCAGAAAAGCAGAACTTAATATTTTGGTACAGAAACCTTTGTTTGCAATTATAGAGATCATACGTTTCCTGTCGTTCTTGACCAGGTTTGCACACACTGCAGCAGGGATTTTGCCCCACTCCTCTATACAGACCTTCTCCAGATCCTTCAGGTTTCGGGGCTGTCGCTGGGCAACACAGACTTTCAGCTCCCTCCAAAGATGTTCTATTGGGTTCAGGTCTGGAGACTGGCTAGGCCACTCCAGGACCTTGAGATGCTTCTTACGGAGCCACTCCTTAGTTGCCCTGGCTGTGCGTTTCGGGTCATTGTCATGCTGGAAGACCCAGCCACGACCCATCTTCAATGCTCTTACTGAGGGAAGGAGGTTGTTGGCCAAGATCTCGCGATACACGGCCCCATCCAGCCTCCCATCAATACGGTGCAGTCCTGTGCCCTTTGCAGAAAAGCATCCCCAAAGAATGATGTTTCCACCTCCATGCTTCACGGTTGGGATGGCGTTCTACTCATCCTTCTTCCTCCAAACACGGCGAGTGGAGTTTAGACCAAAAAGCTCTATTTTCATCTCCTCAGACCACATGACCTTCCCCCATTCCTCCTCTGGATCATCCAGATGTTCATTGGCAAACTTCAGACGGGCCTGGACATGCACTGGCTTGAGCAGGGGGACCTTGCGTGCGCTGCAGGATTTTAATCCATGACGGCGTAGTGTGTTACTAATGGTTCTTTGAGACTGTGGTCCCAGCTCTCTTCAGGTCATTGATCATGTCCCGCCGTGTAGTTCTGGGCTGATCCCTCACCTTCCTCATGATCTTTGATGCCCCACGAGGTGAGATCTTGCATGGAGCCCCAGACCGAGGGTGATTGACCGTCATCTTGAACTTCTTCCATTTTCTAATAATTGCACCAACAGTTGTTGCCTACTCACCAAGCTGCTTGCCTATTGTCCTGTAGCCTATCCCAGCCTTGTGCAGGTCTACAATTTTATCCCTGATGTCCTTACACCCTCTCTGGTCTTGGCCTTTGTGGAGAGGTTGGAGTCTGTTTGATTGTGTTGACAAGTGTCTTTTATACAGGTAACGAGTTCAAACAGGTGCAGTTAATACAGGTAATGAGTGGAGAACAGGAAGGCTTCTTAAAGAAAAACTAACAGGTCTGGGAGAGCTGGAATTCTTACTGGTTGGTAGGTGATCAAATACTTGTGTCATACAATAAAATGCAAATTAATTACTTAAAAATACAATGTGATTTTCTGAATTTTTGTTTTAGATTCTGTTTCTCACAGTTGAAGTGTACCTATGATAAGAATTACAGACCTCTACATGCTTTGTAAGTAGGAAAACCTGCAAAATCGTCAGTGTATCAAATACTTGTTCTCCCCACTGTATATAAATTTCCATCATTTTTTAAATTGCAACAATAACAATATTACACATCAATACAGGGATATTCCTGTGAATACAAAAAAGGTGAAGCCCCCCCCCCACACACACACAATTATCAAATAAAATATCAATAATCCAGGACATCATTTGATTGGCTGACACTGCCATTCAAAATGGCTGCTGTGGCTTCTGCTGCCTAGCATGAGGACCAAAATGCCCAGTCGTTCAATCTTTTCAGCTTAACAGTTAGGATAATGGGACAATTTGCGGTACAACACATTTTAGTCTCTGGATTGAGGTACGTTTTCCGAACCATATCTCGCACCAGCTCCACGGTTTCTTAATATACACAGGCATATGCTTTCCGACCCTAGTGCAGCTGTAAGTAAGCGAGTTGGATCTGCTGACTAGGTTTATAAAAACGTGAGACTGATAGATGCAATGCATCTCACGATAATCAATGTATCACCGTGATTGAATTGCAATATACACATCAGCATATAATCAGGAACATCTAGTTCCTAATGACTTATAGTACACTGTGGCATAAATACTGCACACATACCCATGGCATTCTTGTGAACCGTAGGGTTAAGATGTTTCTCTGAAGTGTGAATTGGTATGCATATTTTCTGATTCTCTCTTAGGTGCTCCTTTCATTGAGCAGTCCTCAGGACAGGGAGACTTGTCTGGGAGCAGTGATGAGGGAGAAGGCACCATGGACAAGGAGACAGTACCAGCAGCAGAGAGGGCAGTGGAGACTGAGAGCATGATGAAACGGCTGTTTGGGTTTGAGAAGGAGGACCTGTCCTCCTGGCATCGCTTGGTGTGTCTCCTAAACCGCCCCACTGACCCTGCTTCTCTGGGCATTTTTCGCTTCCTGTTTGGTGAGCTCTGTCATCTCCACTAAGATTAGTTACCCTTGGTCAAAATGGCTGCAGGGTCTGGCATTTTCATTTGTGCCTGAGAATTGAATTAATCGCATTGAGATGTTGAGTTTCATATGCAAGTCAAATCATCTGCTGGCGGTCAGGTGAGTGTAGTCTTGTGCAATCTCTCTCTCGTTGTTCTCATCTTCTGTGTCTTCCCCTGTCTCTGTCCCCCAGGCATGATAATGGCTATAGACATTACACAGGAGCGAGGCCTTAGCCACCTGGACTACAAGTACCTGGATGGGGCTCCCGTGTGCCGCTTCCCTCTCTTCAGCTTCCTGCAGCCGCTGCCTCTTGATTATATGTACCTGGTCTATGTGGTGATGCTCTTTGGTAGGTCAAGTTCTGAGTCAGTGATTGGAACAGCTGCTGTATGTTGTCTCCTTTGTGCAGGTTTATGTGATAGTGTTAATATGCTTTCATCTTTTCAATGTGTGCTGAAAAGTGCCTTAGACCGAGGTCTAAGGCACTACTCCTCAGTGTTAGAGGTGTCACTACAGACCCTGGTACGATTCCAGGCTGTATCACAACCGGCCGTGATTGGGAGTCCCAAAGGGCGGTGCACAACTGGCCCAGCGTCGTTAGGGTTTAGCCGGGGTAGGCCGTCATTGTAAATAAGAATTTTGTTCTTAATTGACTTGCCTAGTTAAATACATTTTTTTTAAATTGTCTCTTTTTATAGGTGCTGTGGGAATCATGTTGGGCTGTTTCTACCGCCTTTCCTGTCTCATGTTCATATCCACGTACTGGTACATCTTCTTTTTGGACAAAACAGCATGGAACAACCACTCTTACCTCTACGGACTCATTGGCTTCCAGCTCACATTCATGGACGCCAACAGATACTGGTGAGTTGCAGAACTTTTATGAAACCATTACTATAAATTTCTTAAACATATAATATATTTGGTTGATTGAATCTGTGTGTGTTTGCCTGAGTGTATGCATGCATTTAAGTACATGCAGTATATTATTATTTTCAGGTCAATAGATGGATTACGTAATCCCCAAAAAAAGAATTCCCAAGTGCCACTTTGGAATTACACTCTTCTGAGGTTTCAGGTCTGTGCCAAATTCTTTCTATTGAGTTCATAGAAACTTTACTATATCAAGGGTATCTGCCTTAACATGTGCCTGATAAACTTTGAGGACACTACTATAATATATCTTTAATCTTTTTCCTTGGTAGATTTTTATAGTATACTTCATTGCTGGAATCAAGAAACTGGATGCAGACTGGGTAGAGGGATATTCCATGTCATACTTGGCACACCATTGGCTTTTTGACCCTTTCAGGTTAGTTAACATTTTTAATGACATTTTAGTAATTTAGCAGATGATTTTATCTAGAGCAACTTACAGCAGTGAGTGCATATTTTTTTGTACTGGTGTCTCATGGGAATCGAACCCGCAACCCTGGTGTTGCAAGTGCCATGCTTAGGTCCAGGTGTTTTTTTTCTCTTTCTACCCTGCATTACCATCATTTGACCTCAAGAGGCCAATAAGGCAACTTGTCACACAACCTGTAAATTGTCAAGTGTGCATTCATAGACCAGCTAACAATTCATGAGAAAATGTAGACTTCATTTTTTTTTGCCTTTTATTATTCACTATAGAAAAAACAAATGCTGAGGATATGGCTTTTCCAAGCAGCAACACTCAAAAAAGTAGACAATCCCAAAATGTGTGCATTCATTAACACACAAAGAATGGAGGCGCATATATTTCCAAGGAGAACTGGGTGAAGACGTTCGTTATTCTAGCTAATATAGTATATTTACTTGAACTATTCAAGTGTCAATATTATTCTGAGTAACTGCGCATTCACATGCGCTTTGTAGAGTATGAGAAGCGTATCTCCATACACTGCATTCAAGAGTTGGAGAAGTTGGGTTATTTCTATAACTTCTGAAAATAGTCAACATTTTCCCCTATCAAACCCATATGTTAAGAACTGACAACGAATATATTGTGAATTATTTTTGTTGATTGATGTTGGCTTGTTATTACGTAAGGATGAGACTGTCGCTATATCCTCCACAACCGTCAATGGTAGAAGCATTCTTAATCAAATGCTAAATTGCAGGTTTTGTAGAATATATTATCTGCAAAGAGTGCCCCAGCGGGGTATTGGCATACTTTAAAACTTTTTTAAAGCGATATTCTGATATGGAATTTATATTTTCCGGTTGGACTAATTGCCCCCTTCTTAGCTGTACTAATTGCCCCACTTTTATAACCTCCGATCAGGGATTGAGTCTGTTACGCACGCCTCTTGGTGGAGGGAATGCAACACCCCGCTACAACTCAACTCCCTGTGGAGTGAAAGAGGTATGGGATTGTAGGTGCGGGTAAGGATGACAGAGAATATTACTGTTTACAGGGAATTTATTTCCATTAACACGGTAATGTGGGGAAAAGGGTCTGGATGGAACCCAAAGAAAGTTAGAGCCCCCTCTCCTACCTACCCACCACTTATCTATTCTTAACGTCACTTTGCTCGCTAACCAAAATACAAGGGGGTGGTCCGCCCAGGTCTTACCTAGTGTGCACAGACGGAGTACATACTACGGGTATATGTATGCCCGCAGGCCTCTTGCCTAAGCACTCCCAAGGTGCCTTCCCCTTCCCCCCTGGGAACAAATGAAACAGAATAATACAAACTTAAAGTGAACAATTTCAATAATGAAAAACACTGAGTCCTATTGGCACACGCATACCTCAGAAGTAGTGGCTACAAAATACTTTCAACAAAACTGTCTCTGAACAACAACCAACACAGAACATCCAAGAAGCTCTCTTTCTCCTAAATGGAACACAGGCTTTTTAAGCTGCAGAAGGAGTTGGTAATTGCAGACAGCTGTATCTCCTGACGAGAGGGCGGGGTCAGAGCTCCAATCTGCAATGGTGCCGACCAATCAGCTGCTTGGGGGAATCCAGGAAGCCATTCCCTGAAATATACATATACACAAACCCACAACACAGAAACTGGGAAACGTAACAGAGAGGATCAGCTTGAGCAAAGTGAGGTGTAGAATCACTGATCTACAAATAGTAGTCCCTGCCAAATAGTAGGCTTTGTGCAATTAAGATTCGTATGCCACTCTTCCCCTGGTTTAGGATGCACAGCCAGACATTGAATGATTGATTGGAGATAGCTTGTGTCAATTAAAGAGAATTTCCAAGGATTTTCTGCCTGCAGCAAACCTAGTGGATTATACTGGGGAAATAGTGTCAAAGAAAACCCCATGCTCTACTAGCTGACCCACACTGGACCACACAGATGGTATTTGTCAGACTTCAATACAGATGTATTGAGGGCCATGCGCCCTCATATTTTGGAAAAGCTTATATAAAACTGCCCCATGTGGGATTGTATGGATTTCTTACCCTTTGCGTCTGTCCCACAGGATGATTCTGCCTAATGAAATGGTGAGTCTGCTGGTGGTCCATGGAGGTGGTCTTTGTCTGGACCTGTCTGCCGGCTATCTGCTGTTTTTCGATGCCACACGCCCTTTTGGCATTTTCTTTGTCAGCTACTTCCACTGCATGAACTCTCAACTTTTCAGCATCGGTGAGTCTTTTCAGTCATCATAATGAGAATATCAAATGTTACTGAATTACAGAAGCTACAAAATTCAACACTTTGTATATAGAGTCCATTGTACTCTGGGATGATGTCCCATTTTGAATAGTTGCTTGTAATTGTGGTGCAGGTAGCCTAGTGGTTTGAACATTGGGCCAGTAACCGAAAGGTTACTGGATTGAATCCCCGAGCTGACAAGGTAAAAATCTGTCGTTCTGCCCCTGAGCAAAGCCGTAAACCCACTGTTTCCCGGGCGCCGAAGACGTGGATGTCAATTATGGCAGCCCCCGCACCTCTCTGATTCAGAGGGGTTGGGTTAAATGTAGAAGACACATTTCAGTTGAATGCATTCAGTTGTACAACTGACTGAGTGTGAGTGCAAGATTATGTTATAATACTTTTATTGCATCAAATGTTTGTTTTATGCAACAGAATAGAGTATTTTGTTAACTATTGGGTGTGTGTTCTACTAAGTATGGGCCTCTAGGAGATAACACTGACAGGAGATTTAAGATGTCTTTTAAAACCCAAAGACCATTCCAGAGCATGAGTTAATGTTTCTGTTCCATACCAGGGAGAGATGGTTCCAGTTTGGAGTCAGAGGGCCAGACACTGGTCTATACAATAAACTGTTAACACAGCAGTACCTATAATACATAGCAGACAGTATCTTTCATACAAATCTTACCCTTGTGACCCATTCTATATATATGTTGTTCGTCATGTAGGTTGAAAGGGGTGTATCTTGGCTATAAAATACCTTTAGTACTTTTGTCTCGGGGCTCTCACCGTGAATCGTTGACCAGCCATCATTATCGTAGAGCACTCAATCGATTCACTTTGTTTTATTTATTTGTTTTTTATTTGACCTTTATTTAACCAGGTAGGCTATTTGAGAACAAGCTCTCATTTACAACAGCGACCTGGCCAAGATAAAGCAAAGCAGTGCGACACAAACAAAAACAGAGTTACACATGGAATAAACAAACATACAGTCACTAACACAATAGGGGGAAAAAGTCATTTGTGTGCAAATGAGGTAAGATATGGGAGGTAAGGCAATAAATAGGCCATAGTGGCAAAATAATTACAATTTAGCAATTAAACACTGGAGTGATACATGTGCAGAAGATGAATGTGCAAAGTAGAGTTACTGGGGTGCAAAGGAGCAAAAATAAATAACAGGATGGGCTATTTACATATGGGCTGTGTACAGGTGCAGGGATCTGTGAGCTGCTCTGACAGCTGGTGCTTAAAGTTAGTGAGGGAGATGTGAGTCTCCAGCTTCAGTGATTTTTGCAAATTCATTCCAGTCATTGGCAGCAGAGAACTGGAATGAAAGGCGGCCAGAGAGGTTTTCGCTTTGGGGGTGACCAGTGAAATATACCTGCTGGAGCGCGTGCTGCTATGGTGACCAGTGAGCTGAGAAGGTTGGGCTTTACCTAGCAGAGACTTATAGATGACCTGGAGCCAGTGGGATTGGCGACGAATATGAAGCGAGGGCCAGCCAACGAGATCATACAGGTCGCAGTGGTGGGTAGTATATTGGTGACAAAACAGATGGCACTGTGATAGACTGCATCCAATTTGCTGAGTAGAGTGTTGGAGACTATTTTGTAAATGACAGTTTACAGTCTAACCAGACACCTAGGTATTTGTAGTTGTCCACATATTCTAAGTCAGAACCGTCCAGAGTAGTGATGCTGCATGGGAGAGCATGTGCGGGAAGCGATCGGTTGAAGAGCATGCATTTAGTTTTACTTGCATTTAAGAGCCGTTGGAGGCCACGCAAGGAGAGTTGTATGGCATTGAAGCTTGTCTGGAGGTTAGTTAAGTGTCCAAAGAAGGGCCAGAAGTATACAGAATGGTATCGTCTGCGTAGAGGTGGATCAGAGAATTACCAGCAGCAAGAGAAACATTGATGTATACAGAGAAGAGTCGGCCTGAGAATTGAACCCTGTGGCACCCCCATAGAGACTGCCAGAGGTCCGGACAACAGGCCCTCCGATTTGACACACTGAACTCTGTCTGAGAAGTAGTTGGTGAACCAGGCGAGGAAGTCATTTGAGAATCCAAGGCTGTTGAGTCTGCCGATAAGAATGTGGTGATTGACAGAGTCGAAAGCCTTGTCCAGGTCGATGAATACAGCTGCGGTGTTGTCTCTTATCGATGGCGGTTATGATATCGTTTAGGACCTTGAGCGTGGCAGAGGTGCACCCATGACTAGCTCGGAAGCCAGATTGCGTAGAGAGAAGGTATGGTGGGATTCGAAATGGTCGGTGATCTGTTTGTTAACTTGGCTTTCGAAGACCTTAGTAAGGCAGGGTAGGATAGATATAGGTCTGTAGCAGTTTGGGTCTAGAGTGTCACCCCCTTTTGAAGAGTTGGATGACCGCGGAAGCTTTCCACTCTTCGGGGATCTCAGACGATATGAAAGAGCGGTTGAACAGGCTAGTAATAGGGGTTGCAACAATTTCGACTGATCATTTTAGAGAAAGATCAACTTTATATGAAGGTCCAGATTGTCTAGCCATGCTGATTTGTAGGGGTCCAGATTTTGCAGCTCTTTCAGAACATCAGCTATCTGGATTTGAGTGAAGGAGAAATGGGGAGGCTTGGGCATGTTGCTGTGGGGGGTGCAGGGCTGTTGACCAGGGTATGGGTGGACAGGTGGAAAGCATGGCCAGCTGTAGAAAGATTATTTTAGAAATTCTCAAATATTGTGGATTTATTGGTGGTGACAGTGTTTCCTAGCCTCAGTGCAGTGGGCAGCTGGGAGGAGGTGCTCTTATTATCCATGGACTTTACAGTGTCCCAGAACTTTTTGGAGTTTGTGATGCAGGATGCACATTTCTGTTTGAAAGCCTTTGCTTTCCTAACTGTGTGTATTGATTCCTAACTTCCCTGAAAGTTGCATGTCGCGGGGGCTATTCGATGCTAATGCCGTACGCCACAGGATGTTTTTGTGCTGGTCAAGGGCAGTCAGGTCTGGAGTGAACCACGGGGTATATCTGTTCCTGGTTTAACTTTTTTTTTTAATGGGGCACGCTTATTTAAGATTGAGGAAATCACTTTCAAAGAATAACCAGGCATCTTCTACTGACGGAATGAGGTCAATATCCTTCCAGGATACCCGGGCCAGGTCGATTAGAAACTCCTGCTCGCTGAAGTGTTTTAGGGAGCATTTGACAGTGATGAGAATTCAGACACGGCTAGGACATCCGGGTTGGCAGAGTGGGCTAAAGCAGTGAATAAATGTGTGCGTTGTATTGACCTGCTCCCTTATTAATAAGTGATTAAAGATTTCGTTTAAGTATAACTCTGACTTGTGTGATAAGTTTGTCTCTCCTCATTTGATAGTAAAGAAATCAACCACCACACTAGGTATCCCCCTTTCCTTTCCCATCATTAATAGAGGATTCCATTGATAAGGAAATAAGATTCATTTTCGACTTGTACTGAGGGCAACATAATGCATGCAGACTCCTGTGGCCCAGAGAGCATTTTCAAAGCAATCTTTTCTTTAATGATCCACTATTTAAGTTAATCTATAACCCCCTATTGATCACAAATGCTACTATTTTCCTATATTTTATCTCCAGGTATGTTTGCCTACACTATGCTGGCCACGAGTCCTCTCTTCTGCTACCCCGACTGGCCCAGGCACTTTTTTGCCCGCTTCCCGGAGATCCTCAGGCCCGTGCTGCCGCTCACGTCTCCTCCCCCACAGCCCAGCACCTCCTGTGTTTACCCAGTGACCCAGCGCACATCTACGGGACTACAGGACTTGTCCCCTGCCCCCAAGGCCTCCAAAACACGGTTTAAACACAAGCTGGCAACCCTGTTCACCATTCTGTACCTGGCTGAACAGTTCTTCCTGCCTTACTCTCACTTCATCACACAGGTACTCCTGTAAAAATGGAAGATGAGTTTACAGTGACAACCTTCTTCTAATCCTTTCCATGTATTGAATCAGGAAATCAGCAGCATTTGATTTGAATGTCAGTTGTGAGTCACTGGGTGTACGGCTGTCAGCTAAAGTTATTTCCCAACAGTACGGATTACCAGAATAATTGCTCAATCAGTGTCAACACTGCTATCAGTCTGCAGTAAACAGTAGTTTAAACTAGCTTGAGTCAGCAGAACGGTGGGGGTTGCAGAGGGGTGTGGAAAGAGGCTTTGCATTAGTAAATACTGGTCCATACATCCTGCTGTCCTGATCTGGAATGCAGTTTTGTGATTGATTGGCAAAAAAAGTGATATAATACTAACATTTGATATTCCTTTAAAAAAAACTTTTTTTTTTACAAATATGTCTAGCTTTTTTCTTTTTGACCTAGGGCTATAACAACTGGACCAATGGCCTGTATGGGTACTCCTGGGATATGATGGTTCACTCCCGATCCCACCAGCATGTCAAGATCACCTACAAAGATGGAAAAACAGGAGATGTCGGATACCTCAACCCTGGGGTGAGCCATTGAACAATATATCAAATATAGAATCTGACTCATAGGAAGGGTTAGAAAGCATGTGGAAAAAGGGAGGAACTTTGGGAGACATGGGGAATGTGACATTAGGGATAATAAGCTCAAGTCGATTATATTAACCATTCAACATTCCAACTAAACAATAAAAGCGTGTTTGGTCCCACTTTAAATGAACTACAGCATACAGAACTTCATCATAAGCCTACATACAGTAGGACATTAGCGATATGAACACGCCGGGAATAGAGGTTGTTCAGAAAACCTAACATTGGGAATGGGGGTGGCTCGTGTTCATTAATTGACTTAAAATGTATCAAACCTTTAATAGAAAAAATGGATTGTATATTTACATCTTATAATTGAATTAACTTATCTGTGACAATATCTGGGAGAAGGAGGATCTGAGTACCTCATACTGCAAAACGTTTTAAAGGTGGTATGGCTGGTTCCATAAAGGTGAAGCAAAGTGAAATTGTTCTGTGGCGCACCTGTAGGTGTTCACTCAGAGTCGGCGGTGGAAGGACCATGGGGACATGCTGAAGCAGTACGCCACCTGCCTGAGCCGCCACCTGCCTCACTACAACATCTCTGATCCAGAGATTTACTTTGACATCTGGGTGTCCATCAATGAACGCTTCCAACAACGGTACTACATAGCCTTTTTGTGATCTTTTACATCCTCCACATAGATAGAAATGTTATTCGCTGTACAGTTTGGTCTTGAATTCTCTTTCCATCCATTAGTATCTTTGACCCCCGTGTGAACATTGTGAAGGCAGACTGGTCACCATTCCGTCCAAATCCCTGGCTCATGCCTCTGCTGGTGGACCTCTCTCCCTGGAGGACCAAGTTCCAGGAGATCGAGGGCTCGTTGGACAACCAGACAGAGATAGTCTTCATCGCAGACTTCCCAGGTTTGGGGTCTCTCCCTCATTGTCTTCAATTGAGAATATTTCATATGGTGATCACTGATTCATCATTCAAAGTCCATTTCAATCTAGCTCGTGTATGTGTTGGTTAATTTTTCCTTTAGGTCTCCTTCTAGAGAACTATGTCAGTGAGGACCTGGGCAACACCAGTGTTCAGGTGCTGCAGGGCCAGCTGAATGTTGAGATAGTGGATGAGAAAAAGAACTACACGCTCCAACCTGGAGAGCAGAAGCAGGTATGATCCCTCTTCAACCTACCTGCTTCAGCCAGCCTGTAATGACACCCTTCACCTGGATGACAGCTGTACTGTAGTCATCATCATGGGCTGAAACTTACTGTTAAACATAAGGTTCACATTCCAGTTGCCATGGTGTGGCTAGGAGTACTCATTGTGTGTGTGTGTGCGAGAACAGCTTCCTGCTGGGGCCTACCATAAGGTGTACACAGTGTCTGAGGGGCCGTCCTGCTACATGTACATCTACGTCAACACCACAGAGGCAGCGCTACAGAGGAACTTCACTAAGCTGTTTGAACTGCAGGAGAGGGTCCGCAACGGAACAGGTCAGGTCTTAAATATACACACGGCAGGAATTAACACATACAACAGGAACCATCACACTTGATGGCAGTGATGAGCCAACACAGCGTTTCGCCCCACAGAAACGGAACCCCTCCCTCCAGAGCTCCAGTCGCTCATCACTGGAGAAAATGAGGGGTCAGAAGCCAATGTGATGGATCCCGTTGTTCAGCTATTCCTACGGCGACAGCGGAGGATGAAAGAAGTAAAGAAGCGCAGAGAAGCCAATGTGTGCGAAAGGCTGAACCGGTTTACTGTGAAAAAGTACTACATGTTGCGTCGAGCGTGAGTGTTGTTTTCAGTGCAACTACCAAAACTCATGACAACTATGTGATTCCTCCAGTTTCCACGTGTATCCTGCAGTGGCTTGGTTTAACGTAGACATTCTCTTTGTAGGAGTAAATGTCATAGACTAAATATAAGGCACACGTGTTTGAGTATATCATGCTCTGTGTTGTAGGTTCCTGATGACAGCCATTGCAATGCGTAACCTGGCAGTGGGCCTCCCTCCTCTGGAGCAGCTGACCAGGGAAGTGGCCTTCGCAAACATGAAGGAACCAGAGACTGAGGCCAGCCAGGACCTCAAGGATGAAGTGGGCCACGATGAGCTCTAGGAGTGTGTAAAATAATTTTTATGTGAATGTGCTTGAATAACAGAAGGCGCTAGACTGTTACTATACTAGGTACACCAACCCAGTAATCAAACAAAGGATTTTCATTTGAATGGTTTTGAACATTTGGGAATATGAAAGAGAAATTACTTTAATTGTTTGGGGAGAGGTGGGGTGAAGGCTGCATTGTATTTGAAAATATGTTTGAAATTATGCAGGGGCATGTTTCTGAATGATTTTGTCTTATGACTGATCTTGCAGTTTAACTGAAAATACATTCCTAGGTTGTTCAAGATCACATTGTTCTTTTTGGTCTTATTTCGATATTTCCATAAGTATTATAATTGAAAATCCAACATGCACCTTCACAAAATGTATGTTTTTTTCTATCCCTAACTTTAATGAGGTCATTTTTTTTTGACTGACTCCAGTTGTGAAAAGTGGTGATCAACTTTATATGCTACAGGTAACTGCCAAAATAAAGGAAACACCATTTTAAAACCCCCTAAGCTCGATGTCTGTGCCCCTGCTGAAATCTAATTAGCATAATAAAAAATCGACATAAAAATGTGTCAGTTTAAGCTAGAGATTTGTTGTGTCTCAAGCCACCACATCCAGGTGACAGCATTAGAGCGGTGTTTGTCAGACCATGAGACATTCTGAAACATTCTCACACGAGTCTTGGGACTTCTGTCTGTGGCGTCTGACTAGTTTGGGCTACACATACTAATATGACCCCTCTGTTAAGTTGAGACTCTCACGTACATGTCGCTCAGAAGACTCATCTGAAGGTCCCCCGGTACCAGTAGAAAGAATATGGATGTGCAGTATATATGAAGACTGTTCAGTGACAAATAAGGGGTTAAGTACATCCCAAAAAATGTTTCCTGAGTTCTCTCAGATATAGGATAGACCCTTCAGAACAAACTTCCTTTTAGAGTTTTATTTGGGGAAAATTGTTCCATGTAGTGAATCTGTTATTCATTGCGTTTGCAGGGGCTAATAGCAGTAAGGCCAAATCAAATCACAAAATGATCCTTTGACTCTTATAGGTTAATAGGGTGTTGGGCCACCACGAGCCAGAACCGATTCAATGCACCTTGGCATAGATTCTACATGCGTCTGGTACTCATGTTGGAGGGAGGCGACTCCATTCTTCAAGGAGTTTTTGATGGTGGTGGAAAACAATGTCTCTGGCACTGCTCCAGAATCAAGTGTTCAACCTGGTTGAGATTTGGTGACTGAGATGGCCATGGAATATGGTTTACATAAATGTCATGCTCATCAAACCAGTTGGTGATCACTCATATCCTGTGGATGGGGGCATTGTCATCCATTCGGGGCATAACCACGGTAACCAAAATAACCTGCCCAGCATTTTTATACATGATGGGATGATTTGTTTAATTAACTCAGGAACCACACCTGTGTGAAAGCCCCTGCTTTCAATATACTTTATCACTCATTTACTCAAGAGTTTCCATTATTTTGGCTCTTACCTGTAGCTTTACTTTGAGGCTAAATTATGAACATTGTCACCATTTGCATTCCAAAATGCAGTTGGTACTTTGCAAATAAAGAGCCTGAACATGAAATAAATGGCATTCTCAGTGTTTGAACTTAAAAGCTCATGACCATGCATGTTTCAGATTTTGTAAACCTTAAAACATGGAAATTATTTGAGAAAAAAAGAAACCATGAAGGAAATGTCATGCTTTATTGCCATCAGTCTTAATCATGATACTTTAGGCAGAGCACAGTGATCTGTAAAGTGCTACAGTATCATTACTGGTCGGGTGTCATGGCACAAGATACATACTGTACAGGACATACATATACAAAGTAGATACAAAAACGGCTGGATTTGTCAACACAGGCATGATTTTATCTCAATGAAGTGGACAGTTCTATACATGACTGCTCAACTAACCCAAGTTCACTTCTCATTTAACAAATGGAAAATCCTCTACTTTAAAGCTAGAATCCTTAGTTATTACCAGGTGAAATCACACATCGAAATGAAAATATACTCAAACATGCTGTTTTTTTACCTATAAATGTGTGCTTTAGTATTGTTTTCTTTGGCAACTGTGGTATAAGTGGAGTAAACGCCTCTGTTCTGTACATTACCCTGGAAGAATGAACCTCGAAGGGACTGCATCATCCATTATTTCCAAGGTAATGTACTGAAAGTTGGTGTTTATCCCTTACATACCAATTAATTCTTGAAAAATACAACTTAAAAATGCCTGACAGCCGTACCCATCAGAACCCAAAATATAAGCTTGTTTTAATCCAATGTTTGTAAATGTAAATGAACTATCATCAAAATATAGCTAAAACGAATGCTGATATCAAAGATGGTCAGTCCTTGCATCCATAGCTCTGTCTATGAATTTGAGAGTGGCAACATTGCTCCTGCCCCATCCCTCAGCTTCTTACTAAAACAGATGCAGGATTACCACTGTTGTTTTAATAAAGGATTCTAGCTTTAAGTGTGTTAATGTTCACCGGGTCTCAATTCAGAGACCACATCGGATAGAAATATCAACGATGGCAGAGAACTCTAGTCAATAGAAAGTCCAGACCATCCTCATGTCTTTCAGAGTGTCTATATTATTAGCCATTCATAATTGGCTAATGAATGACAAGCGCAAAGTAATGTCAGACCAACTAAGCTGGACTTACTACGAAAAAGCATCAGCTGTGTATGAGGCTTATCAATTACACACACACAGCATTACCATATGCGGAACACTACAGCATCACGAGGAGTTTAGATCTGTACGGCGTCAGTCACTTTAAATTGGATCAAAACTGACTGGTGTGTAAATGGCCCTGTAAGTTTACAGCAGCAGTCCCACGTTCAAAAAGAGCAACAATGAACCACATTGATCTTCTTTAAAATAAAAAGGGACACACACAAAGTTGAGATAAGGCAGACCAACATAAGACATCTTATTACACTGACAGTACAAGTTCAGTTTCCCTTTTTATATTTCAGCTTTTTAATCACGTTTGAAATGTTTGATCGGTTGCCCTTCATTAATTCATAGCTAATATATTAGAGTTAAGTGTTTGACCTAGTAATGTTATTTCACCGTGTAAAACTTCAAGGTCTCACCTTAATTTGAGTGAAAGACCATTAGCAGATGGATACAGCCTGTGGGTCCATGAGGCTGAATATATGCATGATCTTAAATGTTGTCATAACATCATGACAGTGTTCATCTTTGAATAACAATCATTCAGAAAATGCATTTCTTTGAGTCGTTTCATCTCAAATATTATCAAGATATCCATTAACACAGAAACAAACCACAAAATATTATATATCATAAACACACAACTATTAGAATGTTTACTAAATTGACTCATACAAGCTGTTCATTTCTTAATCATCATGAGTTACTAGTAAGTCCTCCAAGCTGGCATACAGTAACTCTACCTTGGTTGAAGGTCTGGGAAGAATATTCCATGTATCACTCCTTCTATGACAACATTTGAAAATGTATCTATGGGGAGAAAAAAAGCTAAGTAAAACTGATTTGTTCTATACAATATTACATTCCCGCTTCAAATGATTATTGTATTTACAAGATACATTTGTATTCGAATGAGCTTCTATTTACATATTGTATAATTTTTTTTTAAATATTCTTATTTGTTGCATTATTGAGGGGGAGCATTGTGTATTCGGTGCATATGACAAATAAACTTGACTTGATTAAATATGACAAAATAGATATTTTATATTGCAACCATATTGAATGTATATGCATGGGCAGCCTGAAGATGTGTAAAGATATGTTACCGTGGGAGGACGGGAGCATGTAGGGGTCTCTATGGTAGAGCATTGCTGGTTGGTGGGTCAGTTTACTAGAGAGAGACCAGAGAGGAGAAGGAGAAGTTTCACAAGTCTAATAAAGCCAATGTCCTGACAAAATTATTCAGAATAGTTAGCAATCTGAACTTGCATTTTGACATTATACTTTGAAGTTAGCCTACAACACATTCACTACTACAAATCTAATCAACATAAAATCACTTAACAAACCTTGCCTCTTCAGATTCAAATGACCTTTAAAGAAAGAAAAATAATGCAAGATAGAAAATCAGTTTGGGGATATTATATAGAGGAACTATTTTCTTTCCCAGATGAGATGTTATAAAAGTAGCCTCACTTTTATAGGGCACATTGTATAAAAACTCACCCACAACTTTCTGTTTTTGTCAGTGAGGGAAAGTGGCGGATGTTGAGGAAATCCAGGAATATCTTTGGGAGAACTTCATTCTCCATAATTATAGTCTGTGGAATAACAGACACAAGAAAAACAAAAGCAAATGGTAGTCAGGGGAAAAAGGTCAGTGGTCCTATTAATACAAAAGATTGAGAGTGTGTGGATTCAGAATATCTAGTCAGTGTAGCCCTGTGGTTGTATTCTCATTACCTGTAGATATAGTTCCAGACCATGTCTTCTCTGCTCCAGAACTTTGGGAACCCAGTTCCGTACATGCTTAGAGGGGATCTCAGGAGGCGTCAAACTCTTCTTCAGCTGAAAGAAGCAAATATCAAATTGAGCATGGTCACAGGGCAATCTGTGGATGAGGGTAGAGGAATCTTTCAACGCCTAGCTCAAGCCGATTCCACTAATTGTCACCCCACAAACCTAGACCAGCCTTACAATATCATTGACAATGATGGCTCAGGATGTTGCAATATATGTTTAGAAAGTAAAGTGGGCTCTGTTCTTGCACCAAGAATAGTCAGTCAGTATTTTGCATGGCCGTGACAGAAAATAATCAATGGTACACAAAAACTCACTATTTTATGGAGATGATGAAATTCACTGTAGCGCTTCTTCACTGTATGCTGTCTGCCATTCATTAGCACGTCGATTTTAAAGACCTGGAGATGAAAAAGAACCAGTCATGGTTAGGAAATGTTAAATACATGTGAACGTACAGGCTGAAAGACATGACCCTGATTTGAACAAATTCACATTTGACAGTCATAGCCATTTAAAACAATACGCTAGTTGGACAAAACTGCCCTTTCGTGACTTTATCAAAATGAAACGGTAGGGAGTTTCACACCCTGTCAGGGCTACCAGTCAAAATCTGTTTTTAAGGTCGCTGGTCAAAATTCCTAGAATGGATCGCTCTCAACCGGGGTCTTCTTTACTCCCACTCGTCACGTCAAGTTTGCCTTGATAGTAGCTAACATTGTCCAAATTGAAGTAGCTAAGATACTCTTGGTTTGTTTTCAACCATATGTTGCAAACCTGCAATGCTATGATTGTGGTTCTGCGGTTTTTGCACAGGCTTAACGTTACTGGTGCAGAGGACTTCAAGATCTCTTACCGTGTACCCTTTCTCAATCGGATTGTCCTCTGAACGGAACGATGGAATGAAAATCCTGACGTTATGCATTTTGGAAAAACAACTCCAACACTAAATGCATGAAGCCCCGAGATATATATGAACTTGCAAACACATATGGAGGTTTTGGGTGCCAGCTAGCTAGCTAGTTAAATTTCGTTGAAATGGATTCTTCTTCTTGTTTTGACTGTAGCGTATGGAAGTACAATAAAGTCACACTGCTGCTCTCTACTTGGGTGGAGAGGTATTACGACCGCGAGCCTCATTAATCAATTAACCAACATAATTTGTATCTCAAATTAATCAACCGTGTGAAAACCAGCTACAATATATATCGATGGTTTAAATAAGAAAACAAAATCACAATGAATGTCACAATGATTTATTCAAGTAGATTTCCTGGAATACATCAAAACGGTGCAGTTATATGAGCTTTTTCATTGCATAAATATCAAACAAAACAGGACAAAAGAGATAGCTCGCAGACTAACCATAAGTAAAAGCATTTCACAAAACAAATGAATCCTAATTCTGTTTGAATATTTGGTTCAGAGCACAGGCACAGTATGTACAGTATCCAGTACTATATGGGAAATACTTTTACTCAGGGATGGGCAACTTGTGAGCAAAACATTTTAGTGGCCCACCTCTTGACAAAATTCCTGCAATTCTATACATTTTGCCATGGGGCGTAGAGAAAATGTTGCAGTTTTAAAGAAAGTTTTCTGCAATTCTACACATTTTGCAATGGGACTGAGAGAATATTTTTCCATTTGATAACTAATTTCATGCAAAATTTCATTTTTGGAAGTTGATTCCTGGGCCTACAAAAAACGGATCTGTGTACTGCTAATATATACCAATTTTCAAACCCTTTAATGTAATTTAAAAAATCTAAAGTGACCTTGAACTTGAGTTGTAAACATACAAGCTATAGCAAGCAAATGTGAATAATTATAGAAAGAGTGGATTAAAGTGATGATATGTTTGACGTAAAACACATACAACGATGAGGGAAATATGCCATGGTTAAAAAAAAAATTGTATCTCACCATGCGCTACATTTTGTGCTTTTTAAGCAAGCTGAAGATGGATTCCATACAATGTGGTGCTGAATATTGTAATTGATATGTAAAAAACAAGCCATTTCGAATTTTGGTGGGGTTTTAACATCTGAAATTCAATGTATTTGGTTTAGACCTTTTAAAACCAACTATAGGCTATGTAATATAGAGGCTATACTTTTAATTCTAAACCTATCAAGTAATTAGATCCATATTTTATTACCTCCTCATTGAACATACAGAATGGCTTTACAAAAACATGCTTAATTTAGGAATAAAATGAACCTTAGAGTTTTTTTTTTTACATTAACCGGAAAAATTGGTCAACTGTCAATTTGGTAAGAGTATGGCCATTTTTACATAATTGCAGTTATCCATGTGTGCTTTATCCACAAATTTTCTGTCATTTTCTGCTATGGAGTTTTCACAGAATTGCTTCTCAGTGGTTTGGAGAGTGACATCCCCCTCTTAATAGCTGAGAAGAAAATAATAAAGAATTTCATCACATACAGCACATACAGCAAAACACACAGCATAATATTTCCTGTAATGTGAGTTCTGATTATTAGATGGTCACAATAAGTTTATAAAGGATTACTGTCTGACACACTAGAGTGAATAAGATGCTAAGTAATGTGTTGAAACTTGGGCTGGTTTCCTAGACCTACTCCTACTCCCGACTCCTACTATAAAAAAGCATGCACAATGTTATGCAAAATGAGATGAGGGATTTCAAGACTCACTGTGAGACGTGACATCCTGACACATAGGCGTAGTTGCCAGTATAGCGGACCTCACAGCGCACAATGTTGTTGCTGTAGTCAGACTCTGGAACCTGATAGCTGGGGTTCACACTGATCTAAAACACAAAAAGAGAAAAAAAAAGGGTAGAAGTACAAATGTTTCATAGCGTTTCATAAAAACAACAGAAATTCTTCTTAAGAGATGGTATGGGAATGTGTGACACAGTGTTCAGCTACAAAGTGCCAATAATGTCATCTGTTTTTGTGACAAACCTTCAGGACATAGTTCCCAGGTTTCACATCTGTAATATCAATCCACTGGCAGTCGATGTCTGCGTTATAGGTATCATAACATCCTGGACTAAGGCCCTATAACCAAAGGAGCAACATGAAACCTCTGATTAGACAACAGTAAGAAGCACCTACATGCCATTACAGAGTATCAGGGTAGGGGTCAATTCCATTTCAATTCCAGTCATTTTCAAGAAGAACATTGAAATTCCAATTCCATTTATGTTCAATTATTTTAAATGAGGAACATGTGGAATTGGAATTTGGTTTACTTTCTGAATTGACTGGCATTTAAATGGAATTGACCCCAACCCTGCAGAGTATTTAACTGCATGTATGTTTTTTGCTGGACATCATACCCTGGTACTAAACAACTAGTTATACAATCTAGACATACAAGAAGAGCAAAATTGGCACTGTCCAGTTATTAGTTGAGAGACGAGATAAAGCAGGAAAATCATCCATGGTTGAACATTTATGATTTTTTTTTTTATTCGGATCCCCATTAGCCGACGGCAAGGGTGACAGCTAGTCTTCCTGGGGTCGGATTGTCAACATGACATAAAGCAACAAGGGTTGTATTGGTAACCTGGGTGTGTGAGGTGCAAGCAAAGCGTCTGTAGTAGCCGTAGTCACAGGAGCTGTCCTCCAGGCAGAAGCTGGCCTTGTGTCCCTCAGCCACACTCCTCCCACCGGAATCCAGCAGGTCATAGTGGCTGAACTCATCCATGCTGTGGTAATGTCTGGAGAGAATCAGGACAATGGAGGTTGATCAGTGTAAAATAACTGATTCAATAACTTAGTCATCACTTTGGCTGGCATTCAATCAAACATGCACTGTAGAATAATTAAAACATGTTGTTCCAATGCTGAGGAATGCATTTTTTAAGGTTTCAGGTCAAGATCCAGTCAATGAGACTGAGACTTACAAATCAGTTGTACAAAAAACAACTACAGGATGTAAGTCAATATGTTAACTGGAACTCTGCCAAATGTACCCCATACTTGATGTTAGTACATTATGTGACTTACTTCAGAGCATAGCTATGGGCTGAGGTAATGTGAAATGCAGGCGTCTATGGAATCAAGAGAACTTGCATATTTTGAATGTATACAGGTTATAGACGTCTCTCTCTGAAGGTTCTGGCTACACATCCAGAATCACATTTCTCAGGTGCAGTACAAGTTGTGTTTTGGAGTCAAATATTTTGAAGTGGAAATTGGAGTCAAATACATTACCATAAAATGTTGCAATGCTATATTTGACAGACCAATGAGTCTGATGAGACCAGTATGTTAATGATCAATAGAAGGACATTAATCTACTCTGTAAGACAGAGAAGGAAAAATAAAGAACAACACAAACGTTACAGTGTTTGTGTAACTGACAGACAGAGACAGAGAAACATACAGATCTGGAAAGTGGAAAGTCATATAGACAGACTGGGAGAGACTCACTGGTGACAACTGTGCCATTCCCAGGAGTAGCGCGGTCTGCTTGGCAGGAAGTCAGCCGTCCCCTGGTTCTTCACACGTTGTGGGAACCTCAGAAGCATGCGGCTGTCATAGTCTCTTGCTCTGTAGGCTGAACTGCCACACCAACACAACATCACAAACTGAATACACTTTGGACACAGAATTGAATAGAGTGCATTTATAATCCAAATACCTTCTTTTAAATAAAGTGTTTGGTCTTACATTTATGGGAAAGGTTTGGTACAGCGAGTAGTAATTCCTTTCGAGAAGGATATGGTTGTTTGCATTAGTTTTGATAATGAGTTTACCCGTTTGACTAGTGATGATTTCTCCATGTAAACTGAGGAGCGTTTAAACGGTTTGTTGAATTCTACCAGTCGACACTGACAACTGGCAGCAGGATTCTATTTAGGGCAACCTTAAACCACAAACGCTCAAGAGCTCCAACTCACACAATCTGACTCACACAAATGAAGTTGTTGGACAATAACCTTCTCTTTAAATCTGTAGTGTTTGTTCCAATAGTACCTTGACAAGCAGTTCTCTTCATTTGCACATCGGAGGTTGTACATAGGAACTCTCTGGACATATGCAGAGGCTTGAATGTAGTATGCATCTGGCACAAGATCAGGCAGACCTAGAGGATATGTATTTGTCTTAATCACAAGTTAATGTTATATGAAGAAAAACAATAACACAGAACTTATCTTTTTAAAGCTACATGTACTGGGAAAATAATTCTACAGCAAATGCATCTCAAATTCCAACCAATTCAACCATTCTTACCGTTCTGATGGTACCTTGTGCCATATCCAGGTCTCTCTCTGCGCCTGGGACTCTCGTACACGTCATAGTAATTATAGTAAGGATTATCTGAATCTGAGGTCTTGTATGGGTTGTAAGGATCATCTCCTGCCATCATGTCTTCTCTTCTCGGCGATGGGGACGGTTTGTCCTGTGTCCCATTCGTCGTGCCATTTGCCTTCGTTTCTGCAAGGCCACTTGGATGGGCATCCTGTTGCTGGTGCCCCTGTCCCCTAGGGGGCCTTGAAACTCGAGGTGGTATCCAGCGCGGGCGCGCTCCTGCGCCGGACACTGTGTGAATAGATGAGGGAAGCGGTCTCGATGAATCAGAGGGTTTGTTGGCTTCCCCATCGCTAATGATGGTGACAGGTCTCTCTTGGACTTGCTCTTTATCGGCGCCTCTTTGCTTTGGTGGTCGATATTCCGAGCCGTGACTCAGAAGGCTAAAAACCTTACCATTGTGCGCCCATTGTATTGTCTGCCGTAATGTACCTGCGGCTTGGTTATTTCCTGGCCTTGTCTCTGGTGGATTCCGCTGAGATTGGACAGTTTGCAGTATGCAAACGAATAAACATACGTGCGCACACGCATAAAGCGTGACAAATGAACGCACTCCCATAATACAACTAATTCAACTAAATGGGTTATGACTGATAATTACTAATATTTTACTTTATGTGGTATATCATTTTCCCGTTGAAAATAAGGTACATTCAATGACTTTTCAAAGTAAGTCTAATTTACACTACATTAAATGCTGAAAAACCTGCACCAGTATTGCTATGTTCTCCACGCAACCTCACGTCGTTCTGTCCAGAGTCTAGCAGATGCGCTAAGAGTGGGGAGGAGGAGGAGTTGAACACATGAAGTTTCTAATTCCGTTGTTAGACAAGCCCAGAATGGCATGGTGCTCACGTAACAACTGGATGGATAGGCTACTTGACGCCAACCCTCTTAATGGGTCTACTCCAGAATTTGATAATATAAAACCATGTGTTATGTTTTTCTTGCACTGTCTGACGTTATTATAACTGTCAGACATGTGCGGTGTAATTAACATGAGTTTCAGATGTGTAGCCTTCAAACTAAACATGTTAACTAACTAACTAACCAGTTAAATTACAAATATTTCTATATTAAACATTTTCAACAGGTCCCTCAGTTAGTAAAATAATCCCTATGTCACCTTGGTCATCAAGGTAGAATCACTGATGTGCGGACTTTGCTAATGACTGCTTAGGGCTTGCAAAAGCACATCACAGTATAAGCACATAATCACAGTCACAATGCCTTTCTGCAATTACCCCACCCAGGAAATAAATCTGGGAGAGAGCACACACACGCACGCACAATTTTATAAAGTCAGACTACTTAAAACAATTCTGATTTTGCAACAGCAGGCCTATTTCTTATAGTATGTGATAAGAAAATAACAAGCTCATTGGCCAGATCAGCAGGAACGCAAATGTTAGGATAAATAGCACTTACTTTGTTGGATGACCTCTGACAAAAGTGCAACCTCGTCGTGCCAAAATGGTCTTTGCACATCAACTTTCTCACAGGAGCTCTAAAATGTAAACATGTCATTGCGATGTTCACTCACATAAACAAAAACTGAACAAAAAAATTCCAGCTTCTTTCCCTTTGGTCCTTTTTTGGCAATGTGTTGCTCTTATTTTTAAGCGTAGCTATATGAATTTATGCAGCAGTTATTCTATGCAATAAACACATTGCGGTCTCTCTGTTCTTTCATTTGGGACTGTTTCAATGTTGCCTCAGATTGCAGTATGACCACGTTGATCCCTAAAGTCCTGAACATATCGGGAACTTTTAATCTTCCCTTACAGTATGCCAAAGAAAACACTTCCCTGTTGTTAACACTAGGGACATAATATATAGTTGGGTTACCTTAAATCAATGGTTTTCAATTTTCTGTCATGTCGTCTCGGAAATGTATTTTTTAAATGACTGACCACAGTCGCCACGACTGTACTGCAGTACCAGATAAATGTAAAAAATGACTAGAACGCAATACATTGTAATCTCTCAATCCACAGTCAACACTACTGGACACTATCAAAATGCATACTATGTAAAAAAATATATATATATTTCAAAAATATACACTAAGATCATATTTTACATATCCTGAAACTAAAAGGCAGCCATATTATTTCCATACCCACATTTTACACTAGGGGGCAGATTGTAGCAAACTAAAGTAATGCATCTGGTTTCTTACTGTCCCATAGTTTTGTAACAGGAATGTTTTCCATTGGGGACTGGGCACTTTCTATTAATAATGATTCATTAAACAGTATGGTACGTTGCAGTTTTTTTGGGCTAATCAATGTATCCACGAAGGCCTTTTCATCGACCACACAAAGAGACAATCTGAATGAAAATCTGGAAAAAAGTACTTGTGTATGACCTCCGATAATTATAATAAATGACCATATAATTTATTTTGTCCCTAAATCTTCTTAGAATTTGTCAGACCACACACTGTGGAAAAATCCACATTTATAGAATTGGCTGGCCAGTACTGAATTATAAAATAGTCTTCTCTGCACGTTTCAGACCAGAGTCACATGACTTGACATCATTCCTTGTGTAAGCTCTCTGAAGGCGAATCAGAGCCAAGAGGCATGATTTGATCTCCCCCAGAATGTGTCCTCCCTCCGAACGTCTTGGAATTGTCTTAGACACAGAGATGTATAGCAGACGTTTGATCCAGTGAGGTGGGAGTAGCCATCGGCCTCAGATATAATCAAGACACACAGTTCAATCTAAAATAAGAAACAATGACAACCACGGGGATACAATGATCTATTTACGTTTACAGGGCCCTCAAAAGTAAAAATACTTTCCTGTCTTTGGAAAGAACATCAAATCAAATGTTATTGGTCGCGTAAACATATTTAGCAGATGTTACTGCGGGTGTAGCGAAATGATTGTGTTCCTAGCTTCAACAGTGCAGTATTATCAACAGTGCAGTGTTAACAATTCACAACAATAAAGATAAAATAATGGAATTAAGAAATATATACATATTAGAACGAGCAATGTTGAAGTGGCATTGACTAGAATACTGTAGAATGCAGTATACACATATGATATGAGTAAAACAGTGTGTCAGTGGAGGAAAATGTATATTTAAAAAAAGAAAAATGAAAATTATAACTAGAATATAGTTGTTGCATAAGTATTCAGCCCCTTTGTTTAGGAAAGCCTACATTAGTTCAGCTATAAAATTTGTCTTAACAAATCTCATAAATTACATAGACTCACTGTGTGAAATAAGAGGGGTTGACATGATTTTTGAATGACTTACCCTTCCTCTGTCCCCCATACATACAACATCTGCAAGGTCCCTCAGTCAAGTATTGAATTTCAAGCACAGATTCAACTACAAAGACCAGGTATGTTTTGGAAAGCCTCATAAAGGACAATGATTGGTAGATGGGTAAAAATAACAAATCAGACATTGAATATCTCTATAAGCATGGTCAAGTTAATAATTATGCTGTGAATGATGTATTAAACCACCCAGACACATTCAAGATACATTCATCCTTCTGAACTGACCTGTAGGACAAGAATGAAACTGCCCAGGGATGTTATCATGAGGGCATTGGTGATTTTAAAACAGCTACAGAGTTCAATGGCTGTGATGGGAGAAAACTGAGGATGGATCAAAAACATTGTAGTGACTCCACAATAATGACCTAAATGACAGTGAAGAAATTATACAAATATACAGAATAAAAATATTTAAAAAAATGCATCTTGTATGCAAACAAGGCACTGCAAAAAAACACAGAAAAGGAATAAACTTTTTGGCCTGAATTCAATGCCTTTATGCTTGGGGCAAATTCAACACAACACAGTACTGAGTAACTGCCTACTTATTTTCAAGCATGGTGGTCGCTGCATCATGGGTATGGCTATCCTTGACATCTGCTAATACTGGGGAGTTTTTCCAGGATAAAAAGAAACGGGATGGAGCTAAGCACAGGCAAAATCCTAGAGAAACATTTGCTTCAGTCTGCTTTACACCAGAGACTGGGAGAGGGATTCACCTTTCAGCAGGACAATAACCTACAACACAAGGCCAAATCTACACTGAAGGTGCTTACCTAGAAGACAGTGGATGTTCCTGAGTGGCCAATATACCGTTTTGACTTAAATCTGCTTGAAAATCTATGGCAAGACTTGAACATTGTGGTCTAGCCATGATCTTGACAGGGTTTGAAGAATCTTTTAAAGAATAATGGACCAATATTGCACAATTCAGGTGTGAAAAGCTCTTATAGACTTACCCAAGAAGACTCACAGCTGTAATCGATGCCAAAGGTGTTTCTAACATGCATTGACTAAGGAATCTGCATACTTATGCAACAACTATTGTTTAGTTATTTAACTTTTATTCATATTTAAATAATGTTAGACTTTTTCTTCCTCTTTGAAATTACAGAGTATTTTGTGTAGATTGTTGACAAAAAAAGTACAACTAAATACATTTTAATCACACTTTGTAATACAATAAAATGTGAAGAAATCCAAGGGGTCTGGATAATTTTGCAATGCATTGTATGTGGCGGCCCCACAAAGCTATCTTAAGATCACGAGTGTCTGCTAAATGACTAAAATGTAACATTTTCCATTAGGTCGTATAGGCTACATAGATTTCTTATAAGTAGAGTTCTATTTCCAGTAAAAATCCAACAGATGGCCTATCTTTCCAGAGAAAGAAGAAGGAAGACATTTTAATGATTCATATGGATTATGTTTTGGACATGATTTGATTGCAGAGACTAGACTCTTATGATTCAGCATACTAAAGTAACATACCATAAGTTCCCCAAAAAGTAAAAATTATGCACAGGTGTTTTTGGGTTGGTTCTTCTTGGTCCACCGAAACAGAACCATCTGTACTGGGTCATGGTTGTTTTTCCTCGTAACTCATTGAATCACTTCCCAAGCAGCCTCCGCTCTCTCCGTTAAGGGCAGCACAGTGTTCCCTAGACAGTGGAACCACATCTGCAAGCCATTAACCCAGTTCGTTTGTCCACGTTGCTGGAATTCTCGTTTTCTGACTTTGGGCCCAGACAGACTAGTGGACACACTAAGAATTATTCAAAGACTGCCACTTATGGACAGCAAAATCAGCTAAAAAAGAAATAAAAAGTTTAGATAAGAAACCATTGTCAGCAGCATAAAATGAGGCAGCAGGCATAGTGGTGCTCCTACTATGACCTCCTCCTCTTCCTCACATTCACCCCAATACAGCTTATTCCTTTAACCCCTCAACTCTTTTATCCAGGCACAATTTCCGCATTTATATCCCCTTTACAATCTCAGTCAAATTATTTATCAATTCTTCACTTTCACATCCACCATCACTAAACATTTGAACCAGGTTGCCACTTCTACACTGCAGACAAATAAACATCCAGACAGACAATTTCAATGTTTTCTTTCATAGACAGCAGGTTTCCATTACTCAACGTAAGAGTCTAGAACTGAATCTGGGCAGCACACACATATACACACACCACAGGCAACGTGGCATTCTGCACGTAGGCTGCCAAATACTTGTAGGCCCATACACAGCATCCAGGAGGAGGAGCCTCTCACACTGTACTGCCCTGGCCCACAACTACACTGGAGCTTCTGGTTTCACTCCCACCCCAAAATGATCAGTACTTTTCAACCTCATAAAGTATGGCATCTGAAATGCATGGGAGGAGATTGTCTGTGACTCCAAGTGCATGAACCCTGGACTTCTGAATGTTTGAACTTTGCACATACCAACCGCATAATGTAATGATGTCTAATTCATTTATCTTCTTTCCCTGGAAAATCATCAGTGTGCATTGTCTAGGAAACATGAAAGCAGATATGGAAAGAAATGTACAGGATGTAGTAAAAGTAGGAATGACAGAGATGTGAGGGGGGAGAGTGATATAAAAGAGAAAGCCAGGTCAGAATGATAACACAAGCATTTTCCCCTACACCCGCAATAACATCTTCTAAATATGTGTATGTGACCAGTAAAATTTGATTTGATAACAGCTTGGACTAAAAATATTGGCCTAATTCAAAGCAAATGTCTTTGAGGTGGTCATAATGAAGTCACAACAACTCACTTCACCAATGCATATGAAAAACACATTGGCACCATCTATTGGGCGTATAATGTATTGCAGTCAAACAGCAAAACAGTGCTGTGGTGGCCCTTCAGTTTTGAAGTTAGCGGGCAAGGTGCGAATTACAGGGAAACCAGGGGGAGCTCAGGTTCACTGAATGAGAAGTTAGCTCCCATAAATGCTCATCTAAATAATGCTAATTTAACCATTCCCTATTTGTTAAAAAGGTAGTGTTAAATATGTTTTACAGTGGTAAATTAAAATAAACACCTCCATCTATCTGTCATGGTTTAAACCATGTATTTCTATGTGGAGGCACTGTCCACTCAGTAGTGCTGGATTTATCATTGTTTGCTTTTGTCAGCCAGCTGTTTAGAGCACTCATTGTATTGTTTTTCAGGTATGCGCGGGTACTGGTGTTCTCCGTGCCCAGAAGTACAGTGAACAAAAATATAAACACAACATGCAAGAAATTCTAGATTTGACTGAGTTTACTGAGTTACAGTTCATATAAGGAAATCAGTCAATTTAAATACATTCATTAGGCCCTAATCTATGGATTTCACATGACTGGGAATACAGATATGCATCTGTTGGTCACAGACACCTTAAAAAAAGGTAGGGGCGTAGATGAGAAAACCAGTCAATATCTGGTGTTACCACCATTTGCCTAATACAGCGCGACACATCTCCTTCGCATAGAGTTGATCAGGCTGTTGATTGTGGCCTGTGGAATGTTGTCGCACTCCTCTTCAAACGCTGCTTCAAACGCTGTGCGAAGTATCTTGATATTGTTGGGAACTGGAACATGCTGTCGTATACATAGATTCAGAGCATCCCAAACATACTCAATGGGTGACGTCTTGTAAGTATGCACGGTATCTCTGTGCATTCAAATTACCATTGATAAAATGCAATTGTGTTCGTTGTTCGTAGCTTATGCCTGCCCATACCATAACCCCACCTCCACCATGGGGCACTCTGTTCACAATGTTGACATCAGCAAACCGCTCGCCCACACGACGACATACAGTACACACTGTCTGCCATCTGTCTGGTACAGGTGCACTTGTGTAATGATCATGCTGTTTAATCAGCTTCTTGATTTACCACCTGTCAAGGTGGATGGATTATCTGGCAAAGAGAAATGCTCACTAACAGGGATGTAAACAAATTTGTGCACACAATTTTGAAGAAATAAACTTTTAGTGCATATGGAAAATGTCTGAGATCTTTTATTTCAGCTCATGAAACATGGGACCAACACTTTTACATGTTGTGTTTATATTTATGTTCAGTATAGTAGACCATTTATTTAGCTTTATAATTTTTTAACAATAGTTGTTTTCTTCCCTGGATCAGCTGATGATGGGCAACAATATCACTAGACAACTAGCTTACAGCTAGACACCAATGCACATCCAATCCATCCAACAAGTAGGCTGGCTACACGATAATGACAGTAGGCCTATAAGGTGATTCTTTCGGTCAGATTATTTTGGATTTGTATGGCCGTGTGGAATGTTTCCACAGTGAAACATAATGAAATGTTATGAAGGCACAGTTACACTTACAGTGCATTTTCCGAGATCTCCAAGATCCATGATTTGTGCAGGGTTTAAGTTCAACGTTTTAATTCAATTGTTAATATGCCTAATAAAGACAAATAACACTGTCATAAATGTCATTAACATATGGAAAGAAAGGTATTGTTTTGTCACGATCTGTGAAGACTTCATGCATTAACTCATGAATTATGGACAACTCATGAACTAGGGTGTAAAACATGTTTTGAGTCAACTCATGTATTATATTGAATATAGGCTACCTGTTCTGCATGTATTCATGTGTAAAATTGCCTCGGCAAAGAGGGTAGGCTACTGGCAGTGGTGTTGGCCTGGTGGAGGGTAAACGCAAGTAAACACAGTTATCCAAACTTTTTCAGAACAATTCACTATATAGGGAGTTTTTTGTTTGTTTTAGAAGCAGAGTTTACCCACCTATTTTTTTTACCACTACATCACTGGCTACCGGTAGGCCTATTTGAAGGCATGCTAATACACATCGTAGCCTAGTGTAGTAAATTGACAGTGTGTGTTAGGGTGAACAAATTGACCAAAAAATGTCAATTTGTGTCACGCCCTGGTCTTAGTATTTTGTGTTTATATTTTTTTTTGGTCTGGCCAGGGTGTGACATGGGTTTATTTTGTGTTGTGTTTATGTATGGGGGTTTTTCATAGGTTTTGGGATTGTGGCTTAGTGGGGTTTTCTAGCAGAGTCTATGGCTGCCTGAGGCGGTTCTCAATCAGAGTCAGGTGATTCTCGTTGTCTCTGATTGGGAACCATATTTAGGTAGCCCGGGTTTCACTGTGTGTTTGTTGTCACAAGATAGACTGTATAGGTTTTCACGTTCCGTTTGTTGTTTTGTATATTAAGTTATTTCATGTTTTGTTCATTTTTCATTAAAGAACATGAGTAACCACCATGCTGCATTTTGGTCCGCTTCTCTTTCAACGGAGGAAAGCCGTTACAATTTGTCAGCAAGAAGCATGTAGGCCTAATCAATGACCATAGCTGAATGTCATTAGGAACACTTCTTGGTGTTCTGTAACAGATGTCTACTTCCATTCATCAAATGGCACGAGTAGACATGCAGTTTGGATCCAGGAATTATTTTGGAATGGACACATACACAGGTAGCCTACTCTTTGAAGTGATTTGTTTGACAGTCAGATGAAAATATGACTGGTTGTGTTCATGACACATTAAAAGGTGATACATGTTTACCGTTTAAATGGCGTCTTTATTAATAGGCCCATACAACCATTTCTAGAGCCCCCAGAATGTCATGGTGTAATTCACTCGCGCTTGTGGAAGAATAGACAGTGCCACATTTACTCAGAAGTTGCAGGTAGCAAACAGAGTGGTAAGTATCTTGGTGGACATTTCACAAAGAAGTTGTATTTTAAGAGACCTACAAAACATTATTTGTGTCTCCAACTCGCTATGAATGTCGTCTACCTTGTACGGTGGGTGGTTAGAATCGGTTTGTGCAGATTACATTCATGTGATGTGTCCTCAGTAGTGTTCTCCTCTTACCCTTGGCTTGCAGTCAAGAGGCCCATCCAAGCAACTGCATCAATTGATAAATTTTGAGATGACATTCCATGACACAATGTTAAAAGACTATGTAGCTTTAACGGTCATAGGTTGTCTTGCAAACACAGTTCTCACTCACCTTAAAACAAATCCAGTGAATTTGCACATACAGCACTGTACAGCTACTATTTGAACACAGCCTTTCCCTTCAACCAAAACGACCAGAGGAGCCTGTTTATCAGAAACTGTCATGGTAGGAGATAGCACATTCCCCTCCCTTTCAAGGGTGTGTCTGGGATTGAATCAACAATGAATGCATCTATGTGCTGCAAGTCCTGGGCATAGATGTCATAGACAGGCTATCCTTTATATTAAAAGAAAAAGTCAATGGCCAAAGAGGAAAACACTGAAATTGAGATGGCCAACGATGGAGGTAAAACGACAACATATTCCAAGGTAGTTCAGATTATTATCTGTGTTTCTTTAGTAGTTGGGTGCACCTTGTTTTCATAGGTTAAAGCACATGACGTAATTGAGAGGTCTGCCGAAAGGTGTAAACAAGCATCCACTTAATTTGTCTGCAGCCTGTGACAATACTTATTCATTCATATGATAACTTCTGCAAGATTCGTAAATGCTGCTTTCAATGTCAGGTCAGAGAGAAAACCTGTTTTCACATCAGAATACGGAATTATCTGCCTGGAGAACCTAAACTGCATCAGTATCAACAGGCTGGAGAAGGTTTACATAATCTGGGGAAAGTTTGTCGTTTGTGTAGTCCAGGAATGTGATGAGGGCTGATGTGCGGTGAGTGTGCCTCCCTAGCAGAGTCTCCAGCCAGTTTGAGGATTTCATTGACCAAGTACTCCAGCACGCCAGCCAAAAACACGGAAGCTCTACACCCGACCTGTTCGGCGTACTTCCCAGCCCGCAAAAGTCTGTGAATTCTTCCGATTGGGAATACAAGTCCAGTACGGACAGAGAGATTATTTTCTTTTGCTTTGCCCTTCCCTTTCATACTTTTTATCCCAAGAATCAGAATGTGTGAAAAAACCATACTATGAGTAGAGACACAGTCCAGGCCTGCCCTCCACATGCTCTGTACACAAATAATATGCGCATGCGTCTTCCTTTACTTCTTCTTCTTTGGTATCATGGCGTTAGCACATTTGTTTGTGCATCACGCCACCTACCGTACGATAGTGTGTGGTCGATCGCGTTATCTTTTGTGATACAAAAATAAAAAGGAAGGGGAAAAAGACTCCACCAACTCACCCTACACTTAGATACCACTATTACATACACAAATAACAAACAAAAATACCTCCATTCCTCTACTTTGACCCTAACTGATCTTACACCTCTTTCGTTCTACACACGTTGTAACTCTTCTGCAGGAAAATCTTGTACACCCAAGTACTTTTCTGCAGCTGTCACCACAACATATATTTTCTGGGATTTCAAATCAAATTGATTCATAAAACCCTTTTTACATCAGCAGATGTCACAAAGTGCGTATACAGAAACCCAGCCTAAGACCCCAAACAGCAAGCAATGCAGATGTAGAAGCACAGTGCCTAGGATTTATGTTCCATTTCTGAGGTACAACTGATTTTTAAATTGTTTAATTTAAAATTGTATCTGTTATTTTACCAGGTAAATTGACTGAGAACATATTCTCATTTGCAGCAACAACCTGGGGAATAGCTACAGGAGGGGGATGAATGAGCCAATTGTAAACTGGGGATTATTAGGTGACCATGATGGTTTGAGGGCCAGACTGGGAATTTAGCCAGGACACCAGGGTTGCCCTTCTCTTTCTCTTACAATAAGTGCCATGGGATCTTTAATGGCCTCAGAGAGTCAGGACAACTGTTTAACATCCCATCCAAAAGACAGCACCCTACACAGGGCAGTGTCACTGCCCTGGGGTATTGGGATATTTGTTTTAGACCAGAGGAAAGAGTGCCTCCTACTGGCCCTCCAACACCACTTCTAGCAGCATCTGGTCTCCCATCCAGGAACTGACCAGGACCAACCCTGCTTAGCTTCAGAAGCAAGCCAACAGTGGTATGCAGGGTGGTATGCTGCTGGCATAAAACATGTCAATGAATGTTAAGAAGAAAACCTAACTGAAGCACCAATTCACATCAGTCTGTATTGGCCTAGGCCTACTACTTACCCTTGACCCATCATCATCATCATCCTCTTCACTGCCTCAGCATGACACCTTCTATTCTACTCTGACCCCGGCAACCTCAACCTGTGTCCCTAGCACTGGGCACTTCTGATCCCCAGCAACATGGGCCTCCCCACAATTGACACACCTTGTTTTTTCCACCGATACTACACATTCCTTTGTCTCATGCCCTCCTACACATTTCTGGCATCTTGGAATCTCCCTCCTACACACTGCACCTTAGTGGGTTCTTCACAAAAGCTTTCACAAGATAACTGACATATCCTAACATGACTTTGTCAGGTAAAGACTACTTCAAAACGCAAAAGGACAGACAATGTCTTCTCTGTTCCGCCACGCTCGCCACCGCGTCTGTGTCGCACCAAACGGCAGGCATCACAGATACAGGGAATCTTCCATTTCAGTTGTTCCACCTCAACACTTAACTCCACCCCAGTAATCACACACCGAGTTCCCAGTTCCGAGTTCCCAGTTGTTTTGAATGCGGCACGAGTTGCCGAGTTGTGACGTTTCACCACTTACCTCTTACATTTTCAACCAAAAGTTAACAATTATTTTTTTAAATTACAAACTTATCAAAGTGGAAAATGTAGATAACCAATTTTGACCATATTGTCAATGTCAAGCAAGCTAGCTAACTTTATTATTAGCAACGTTAGCTAGCTTATTAAGCTAGCTAAAATGTAATTGGTTGAAGAATTGGTCCGACTTCAAAACCACTTGAACACGATCATGTCGGCTTTACGACCTTCCACTTTCCAGTTTCCCACTTCCCAAGAGCACATGAATGCCACATTCATGCTGTGAGTGATCTGAAGAATGATTTGTCTGCTTTGGAGGAACGACTTAGAGTGTTCAAGTGCTGGGGGTAATGCAAGAACCATTCTCATCATTGACAGCTGAAATCACAGCCATGTTTGTTGACATTTTCAGTTGTGCTTGACATCAGAGTTCAGGGTCCAGGGATGATACCTGAGTTTGCTGGTTATAATTACGAGTTGGAGGGGCGTTCATCTGCATTTTTCATCTCAACACTTGGAACAAGGAATAAATTAGGTCAACAGTACACACCATGAAAATTATTTTGCCGCAGTTGATAACTGACTTGAACATCTCACCGAACAATGTTAAGATTGTTTTTAATAAACTAATTACACAATTATAAAAAATATGTTACTAGAATTGTTAGCTAATTTACAGTAGATGCATATAGAGGAATTCAGAGCTAGTTTTCATTTTTGTTTATTTATAAATTTACTTTATAATTTGCAAACGTTTAGATTTTTTTTAAATAAAGTCGTCTTTTTCATTCCTTTTGCACAAATAAATGCATTAAAAAAATTCATACAGTATTCATTGATTTGTTGACACGGAATGAGTAAACAACACATACAAAGTCACAGTAACAATGGCATAACAAAATATCAGATAGAAGAATGCAAATATATATATTTTTTAATGCAAAGAAAACTATATCGCCAGGCACCCCTATTTGGAACAACCCCACATTACCTCCAGCGTTTAATTACAACTCCTGGTTCCAAAGTGGCATGTGAATTTTTAACATGTGTGCTATGATGGCTCTCTACTGTCATTCAATCGATAACAAGAAAAATGTGGGTTAATCATGGTCAATTTCTTTAAGTTCTTACAACTAAGAAATCTTATTCATTCACTTCGACAGAATTTGGATTAACCTAAGGCATATAGCATAGAGTAAATACTGACAGAAGCTGCCAGCCCCATACCCCAGCCCCCTTCCCCAGCCCCGTACCCCAGCCCCGTCCCCCAGCCCCGTACCCCAGCCCCGTCCCCCAGCCCCGTCCCCCAGCGCCGATCCCCCAGCCCCGTCCCCTAGCCCCCTTCCCCAGCCCCGTCCCCCAGCCCCCTTCCCCATCCCCGTCCCCCAGCCCCCTTCCCCATCCCCGTCCCACAGCCCCGTTCCCCCAGCCCCGTCCCCCAGCCCCGTTATCCCAGCCCCGTCCCCCAGCCCCGTCCCCCAGCCCATTATTTGATTGCCCCTTTAAAGAATGTGATATTTCCGTGTGAGAAAATTGAGAACCCCAGCTACTTAGTTTGATATAATAAAAAGCTACTATGTATTTTTGTATGCTCATAAAGAAATATGGGTATGCAGTAATATGTATCAAGCTTAATAAGTGTGTTACTTTTGTATTTCTGCTTTGTTGATTATATTTATATTTGAAACATTACCATAAAATGTTTCCTTCTAAATGTAGTTCAATACATATAATGGAAAGTGGAGAACTGCAGGGTTGGGTTGCTGCTGGGTCCTGAGGGTCAAGCGGGCCTCAAATCAGGGGATCTAGAAAGGAATGCAGAAGAAGATGGTGACGTTAGAAGAGAGTGATGAATGGGTTATGGATGGGTGAAATGCCAACTCGGTGCAGAACTATTAACTTATACTGAAGTTCAACCAATTACCTCATTGTCCTGGTCCTGTTGTTGTTGCTCCTGGTTCTGATCCTCCTGCTGGTTATGGTCCTGGTTCTGCTGTTTGGCCTCTGTAGGTCTCTCCCTCCAGGATTGGAGGTTTAATTGCTGGATAGTGCTGCAGTTGATGAGTCTGTTGTTCCTATTATCAGGGATTCTGAAGGGGTCACGCGGCACGGTCAAAATGCCAGTGTTGTCACAGATGATCCGACCCAGAGAGGCACGACTCAGGCTAGCCCTCTGTGCCGAAGTGAAGACGCCTGGGTTTTCATACCACAGCCTGGGGACAACAGGCAAGATTAGGACACATGCATGCTCTGACAGATGAAACACACTTGAACAACTCACTACACCACATACAAAAACACACACCTGTCTCCCTGGCGGATCCTCTGGAACTGGGTGGCGATGAGGCAGGCAAAGAGAGGCCCTACGCGGCCACTGCGTACAAATGGTTCAGCCACGCCCCCCATCCACACGTCAATGTTAGCTGGGGTGCCGTAGAGCTGCAGCAGTCTGCGGGCCAGGTCTCTGTTGTTCAGAACTGCACCCAGCTCGGCCTCGTTCCTAGGCGTTGAGAGCCCACAGAATTTACGCCAAGCATTGTAGCCTAGGTTAGGGAAGAGAAAGAAAATAATGACTGCATGGAACAGATTGGTAGAGATATATTGAGGAAGAGAGAGAGAGATGATTGACATTTTGGAGTTGGTGTTAACAACCCTAAAGCATTAGCTGTAATATGTAAGTAGAACGGTATAGATGTGTTTATCTGTGGTGTCAGTATAGTGGTATGGAGGATAAGGCAGGTGTGTACCAGGCAGGCCATGGTCGCGTCCACGCTGCATGTTGAGGGAGCCCAGGTCCAGAGCCAGGTGTTCTACAAACTGGAAGAGTCTCTCCCTCACAGCGTCCACCAACATGTGATCTTGTGTGTTCAGCTTTGCTGGGCGACCCACCAGACCACGGATCAGAGGGTCGATACCACCTAAAGAAGGACAGAGAGAGAATAGGATGTTTACATTTGTAACCTTTCCCCCGTTATATACTGTTATTAATCCAGAGAGTGAATTAGTTTACAACTGGCAAGAGGTCTGCAAAGCATCCATCCGTATGTGTCCCAACACTCACCCTCAAAAACTAGCCTCCAGGGGGTGAAGAAGGCCTTGAACAGAGGCACATTGGGGAACATGGCATTCTCCATGTAGTTGCTGTCCAGGCGGGACAGAATGGGCTGGATGGCCAGGTGGGCAAAGCGGTAGGCTGCTGTAGCAAACACGTTGGCAATGCTGGGATCAATATTCTCGTTGTATCCAGGGTAACGGCCCAGCTGCCGGGCCATGGCGTCTGGGCCCACGATGTGCGGCAGGTAGTCCCGGAACACAAACAACTAGGAGAGTGAGAGTAGATTTATTTTTTAGGTGTGTATTTGATAGGGAAGCTGTGTCAATGTGAGAATATTCAAGAATAGTTATTTGTGTGAGAAGGAGAAGCAGAGGGAAGGAGAGCGTGTGTTAGAAAGTATGCCCTGGATGTCTCGTGGAGACAATGAACTGACACCATGGCTACTAGTGATATATGTCAGCTTGTGGTACCTGGGTGTAGGCGCCCATGATCTTGCGAGCCTCCTGATAGAGTGTCTCAGCATCCCATTGTGGATTGAGACGACTCAAGGCACGGGCCAGACGGTTGTGCTCACGCATGAACATTGTGTGAATGGATGTCAATGCTATGTTCTCATCCACACGGCCATCACCTGGCAAACAGAGACTTACTGGTGAGGCCAAATAGTGATTGAGATGAACATCATACACATTGTGTGTCTGTATCCAGATAACTATTGTACATGAAAGTCAAAGAATGACTCTAGTTTTCTATTTTTGCCATCATTCTGTTCCTTCAACTTTAACCTAAATATACATTGGTCTACTCCTCAGACAAACATACTTAAAAGGCTAACCTGCAATGAAGCAGGGCACCTCTCTGGCATTGGTGTCATTGGTGACTCTGTTGCGGGTGAAACACATGTTCCCCTTCAACTTAGTGAAGGGTAGAAACTCGCGCCCTTTGTCTGTGAAGTTTTTGTTGACACGCAGCAGGCCCCCATTGTTGGTGAGGTCACGGAGGTCACGTGCCAACCCCTCCTCAGAGCCGTACACTTGCCCCAAGTCAAGGAAGGCCGTCAGTGAATTGATCTGCTCCCTCTTCGTGGCCACGCCACCGAAATTGAAAGCAGACTCTCCTGTGCCGCATGCGGGCGCTGATCGGAAGACTGGGATGCAGCTGTCTGGGCCAGTGGGCAAGCGTGGGTCTCTGGGAGGAATCTGGGCATGGAGGAAAAGACATGGTAGAGGGTGAAGACCTAATAATTCATGGACCATGGTTAGAAAATACCAATATATACAGGGATGACTGTATACACTCTAAGAAAAAAGGATTCCAAAAGGGTTCTTTGGCTGTCCCCATAGGATATCCCTTTTTGTTTCCAGGTAGAACCCTTTTGGGTTCCATGTAGAACCCTCTGTAGAATGGATTCTACATGGAACTGAAAGGGGTTCTATCTGGAACCGAAAGGGTTCTATATGCAACCAAAAAGGGGATTTCAAAGGGCTCTCCTATGGGGACAGCTGAAGAACCCTTTAAGGTTCTAGACAGCACATTTTTGTCTAAGAGTGAAGTCATAGTGCCTGCTGTAAGTGGTGTGATGTGAGAGCTGTGACTGACCTGGATAGGGAAGCAGGGGTCGGAGCGCTCACATTTCTCGTTACAGTCCAGGCCGTTGCTGAAGGAGCGGATGCTGGGAGAGAAGGGCGTGAATGTCAGGTCATGGTCATTCCACTGGCCAAAGAGGGTGACAAAGTGTGTGAACTCGCCATCGTTCACTATACCAGAGTCATTGGTTGCCAGGATACGGTTAGAGACCTCCCTTACCTGCACAAAGGGAGGGAAGGAAGGACGGAGGGTAGAGGGAGAAAGATGAATACAATTATGATACTTTATATCTAACTTGTGGCAACATAGTAGCAGTTATTCCAACTATATTTATTGTTATCATACCAGAGGGAGCACAAAGTTGTTGAAGCTCGTGTTTCGGTCCCAGCCTTTGGGTCGAGAGACCCCATCGTCATACTGAGCAGGCAGGAAACGAGTGAAGGGGGTGTTTGAGGCTCCAAGACGAGGGAACTTCCTAATAAGCATAAAGAAAATACACATCAGAATTGAGAAACCTCACTTGAGAAACTCAAGGGATATGGCCTCATCTACTGCGGCCTCCGTAGCCAGACCTCAGACATACACTGATTGCTCTTCCCTTTTTATTCCAACCTATACAACGACTGTGCACATTACACAAGGCTATCAAATTGTTGAGTGAAAAGATTAAACCCGCCATGCCCTGGTGCTCTTACAGGTTGTTGCAGACGCTGGTGGCTGTGCGGTACTTGTTCATGTTGGGTGTGCTGTGGCAGGAGGGTTTGCTGACACGAGCTGCACAGCCAGTTACCCGGACAATGGTGTCTAGCTGCTCTGCTGTAAGCAGGTCTGAGAAACGAGAGAGCGATAAGGAAGACTTGTAATAAAGAAAGTGTACTTATTATGACTGTGTGTGTCTAGGTCTGAGTGAATACGTATGGGGAGTTTTTCACAAAGTGAATGTGTGAGTATCTGTGACGGTGTGTGTGACTGACCTGTTGCGTTGAGCGAGCGTTTATTCAGCCTGTGCGTGCTGTGGACTTTCTCATGGATCAGTCTCAGGGTGTTCTCCAGGTAGTCTGCAGACCGTACAGCAGAGCGTGTGTCCCTGGCAGGCTGCTTCATGAGACGTATGACATCAGAGGGCCTGGTGGACTGCCCACGCACTCTCTCCAGACTCCTGGGATATGGATAAGCAGATGACAGAATTATGAATAGAAACATGCTCCTATCAGTATACATGTAGATTTAGTGTACTAATCATTAGAAATTACATTACATGTCTCTTCGACTGACTGAGAAAATTGTGCTAGCACAACTTACAAAGACAGAGATTGACGACTACATCTGAAGAGGTCAACTGTCAGGTTCACTTACTTTTCTCGGGAGTACTTGTATGCTTCATCTACAAGTCTCTTTGCCTCCTCCACTGAACTGTGAATGAAAGGGCCACCCAAACTTTCCTCTGTAGACAGGGCTGTCTGGCTGAACATCAGGCACCATCCCAATGCCAGGAGGGGAGGAAATGGCTTCATCTCTGAAAAAAATGGAGGGATAATCATAATCAAAAACATCCTGCTTCTTAAATGTAATGTGTGAATCTTTTTGCTAATAACTTGTCTTGTTAACTACAGAGACATCTCTAAAGTATTCAAAAAATACAGCTTTTGCACACAATATTAATAACACAATCATGCATGGATCAGAATTACCTTGGACAACAGAAAGAATTAGAATAAAACCTGATTATCAGATGAGACAAGAGAAACAGTGTATAAAATTGTTACCTTGGTTTGAACAACTCTTGTTGTGAAGTCTTTTTTATTAGGTCAACTCTTGTCTGAAGATGTATGGTGCGCTCTCTAACTGTTCTATTTATGGTCCATGTTGCAAAGCCCCGCCCCCTGTCATCTGTCATTTCTCAGATGGGGTGACTGACAGTATGTAGTTCCTTCTGACTTCTTCCAAAAAGTCTGCCCTTGCCTTAACCTAATCAACCATTGACTGATAATATTATTTAACATTTTACTGTAGTGGGCAAAATAAGGGTCACACTGAGTGTTTCTTGGTAGTCTTAAACAAATCTACTTTGAAACAAAAGTATACACCTCACACACATGGTTTACGGGCTTAAAACAAGAAGACACCTGTACCATGTCAGATTTCAAATTCCAATACTACACTTTCTATACATCACAGAATACTGAAATATAACAAAACTGTTTGACATAGAAACACTGTTTGCTGAAATGTTTATTAATTATGAAATTGTGAAAAATATTCATAACATTCCACCAATGAGGCAACTAGTTAGTTTGACTGCAGGACAGGGCAACTATGGTAATATTGATTCAATCAAGGCAAATGGTATTTGATTGAACATGAAAAATAAGACTTACTCTCAACTCTCTTTGCTTAGTCTATAATCTGGCCAGCTGTTTCCTGCTAGAGCCCTTTTTCAGTAACATGAGTTATGTGATTGTGATGATTAGCTATATCTTCATGGTATATGGTCTGGACAAAGAATAATTAATGAATAACTTTATTCTGGGCTGTATACTCAGAGCTTCTCGATATAGGCACACTTACAACCAGCACAATAAAACGAATGTGTGACCTTTGACTGTTGTAGTTTTTTTTGCAAGGGGCTCCCAGCCAACCAGCAAAATGTATAAATAGTTCAGCACTCTTGTTTGCGCTGCATTTCTTCTGTGTATCGTCTTAATGAATACATTAATAGATTATTTTAATTTTTATCTAGAACCTAAAAGGGTTCTTCGCCTGACCCTGTGGGAGAACCCTTTGAAGAGCCCTTTTTGGTTCCAGGTAGAACCCTTTTGGGTTCCATGTAGAACCCTTTCCACAGAGGGTTATACCTGGAATCTGAAAGGGTTCTTCAAAGGGTTCTACTACTAGGACAGCCGCAGAACCCGTTTGGAGTGCAGTTATACAATATAAAAATGATTCAGGGAAATTGACATCATGCAACAGACTTGTGCATTGTGATTGAAATATGTGGATTGTATCGTAAAGCATTTATCTCAAGTCACAATTCAACTTTTCTAAAATTAAAAATGGTCTGTTGTGGTCAGATCTCAGAGTTAGCTATATTCTGTTTTTCACACAGGTTTTGCTTTTTGTTGTTGCATGTATGTTGTCATCATGCTCTTTCAAAACTTGAATTGTGTTGTTACCACACAGAAACTGTTACTTGAGAAAGAGACCACAATAGGGAAGTTTCAGTAAACAAAGCAAGGTATTTAACACCTAACATGACTAAGTTCATTTGACATTAAATAGACACATAAATGCTTTGGACCTTGTTCAGATATTCACCATCATACTTCCTTGTTTCAGGGAGTGACACTTTATTGATATTATCATGGGAATGGTGTTGTACAGTAACAATGTGCGGATGCACTGAATTTGCACAGGGAAATTTGTGGTACCATATTGTTATTTTGTGTTGTTCTTCATGGAATGTGGAATGAGGAAAGACAAAAGGAAAGCCTGTGGTAATATTCTGCCTGTGATGATGATGTGTGTTCCATGATTAATCGAGTTTAGGGTTTGTGTCTGGATGAGCATTTAGTCTCCTGTCTGACAGTGATACTGCAGTATTACCTGTTTCCGAACACTTAGACCAAAACAGAGTTTTACTTTCCCTGGCTGATTACTAATTGCTTGGACCTGCCCAATGACAGACATGTAAGACAAGGGTTGCAACGTGCATTGTTCCTTGGGGCATGCCGCTCTGTCGTGTCTGCCAGCCTCTATGTTGCATTGATCTGTTGTAGATTCTCAGAACTCATGTTTTACAGATCCACTAACAGAAACATCACTGGGACAACTATGAGTCCTTCTGTGATACATGGCCCACACAGGAAAGTGTTTCTCCAGTCCGGACAGTTCCCTATATTGAGGTTTTAGCAACGTTTACCAAGACATGGTTTCTCGTTGGCTAATACTATGACACAGCAAAAACAAATTAGAAGCCACTTGATTGCAACAGTGGTGGGAGGCTTGCAAACTGTCGAGCAGTTAGTTGCCCCCTAGCCCCTACACCTTAGGCCATATTGATTCCATGGCCTATCCAGTCCTCTCAGAATCCTGCCATATGGGGGACAAAACATAATAGGTTTCTTACACCTATGCAAGTCAACACATTGTGGTATCAAGCATCAATGTAAATACCTTGATCTATAGTTAAGGTATGGCCCAAGAAGTGGTCTTATTTTACAGTTTTATTTTCAATTGCTTTGGTGCAGTTTTCACAAGTATGTAGTACATTTTGTTACAACGCTTAGTACAAAAGTCTAAACAGATCATCAAACAGGCAGTCGTTTCAAAACTCTAAGACCATTTTTAATTGACTTAGTACAATGCACAAAATCATACAGTAACTTTTTCCACTAAACTTGAGTGTTTCATCTAGAAATACCAAATATGGGTAGTTGAAGCCGAAAATGGCGACTGGAGTATGGGCGATTGGGTGTGTCGAAAGGAGTGGGTTTATGGAAAGCGAATCAGCTAACTGGGCAGATTTGCTGCCAGACCATTTTGCATGGCAGATTGGGCTGCACGATGAGTTGATGAGCCGGCGACCAGTGCATCGGTGTCGTGTTAACGTGCCTGCTGACTTGAACTGCTTCTTACTGGATATAACAGTCGTGTTGCCTTCATTTCTTTTCCTCACATGATTTTATTTCAAGTTGGATAGCAGCCTACACAAGAAATAACTAATATTGATGCATGGTGACAACTGTCAAGTTTGGTGGGGCTGTTTTTCATGGTTTGGGCTAGACCCCTCAGTTCCAGTGAAAGGAAATATATATATATATATTTATAATATGTTTAGAATTTTCCAATAAAAAATCAACAAAAAAGACAGAGATACAAACATTGACATTCATTGTACTGTTGAATGGGATGTCAAATTTAGAGGACAAAACAAAACTCACGCATACAAAAAATAAAACAAATTCTATTAGGTGGTACATATATAAGAAGACAGCATATAGTCATTACAAGCAGTGTAGTTAAGCCAAAAATAAATATTGAGTGGAGTACAGCACAGAGTAGCAGCAGACCATCAACCCAGTTATGAAGCGGCACTAGACCATTTATCCAGTATCGGCTGCCATATTTTGTAAAACAATGGACTTCTATTGGAGGTATTGTATCGAATCTTTTCCATATGTTTTACATTCCCTAAATCCCGTAACCATATTTAAAAGGTAGGTACAGTCTCCAATTTCCAAAATTGCAATATGATCCTTTTGGCTAATAGAGTACAAAGAGACACAGCCTTCCCTTCCTGGTTATTCCCATCAACAGTACCAAACAGAGCGATCAATGGGTCTGGATCTGTAACTCTATCCAATGGCTTTAGATACTGTAAGTAATCAAAAATGAGAGCCCAGTAAGCATGTAACTTAGGACATGTCCAAAATAAGTGGGTCAACGTCTTTTCATCCTAATTGTTCCTCTCACACGGTGGTGAGGTGTCTGGGAATATCTTATGCAGTTTCACTTTTGAGTAATGTAACTTGTGTATCACCTTAAACTGAACAAGGTTGTGTCTGGCATTCACTGAACTGTGGTTTATATTCCTGAGAGCTTCTACCCAGTCCTCATCTGAGATTTCTGAACCAAGTTCCTGCTCCCAAGCTATACAGTCTAGAGACCGATCCTTTTGAATGGGGTTTGACAAGGATTAGGCTATTTAATGTAGGGTTATTTGGCTTAATGCCACACTGTAGGATATGTGTCCTTAAGAAATTCCTGATTTGGAGGTATTCGAAAAAATGTGTTGTTGGCATGTTAAACTTACCCTGTAATTGTTGAAATGAAGCTAACTGACCATCACTGTATAAGTTAACACTTGTTGTGAGCCCCTTCTCCCTCCACTGTGAAAACACCATATCATCCAATGCAGGGTGGAAAGCATGATTCAGGCAAATTGGGCTGTCAATGTATACAGTGGGTATGTGTAGGCCCACTGAGTGTACATTCTGAACCCTGTTTGAAGTCAGTAGGTCACATGACCAAGGAGCTATTGAAATTTAAAAGTTTGCGAAATGCATGTAAAATCGTGTGAAATGAAAACGGACAAACTAAAGAGTGTGTAATATAGAAGGGTAGTCAGTAGGTCACATGACCAAGGAGCTATTGAAATTCAAATATAAAAAAGTCACACCCTTTGTTCATTTTCATCTCACACATTTTTATATTAATTTTTCAAACTTTCACATTTCAATAGCTCCTTGGTCATGCGGCCTACTGACTTCAAACATGCTTCAGAATGTACACTCAGTGGGCCTACACATTTCACAATCTTTTGTTTGTCCATTTTCATAGCACAGAATTTTACATTAATTTGCCTGCTATGCCCCCGTTAAGGACAGTGTCACTCACACACCTATTCACTTGGGACTTCTCCCTTGGGCCTTCCTGACCTCCAGGCAGGCCCCCATTGACCTGGTGACCTCTGACTCCTGGTCACTAGGCCTACACTCCCTGCCCGCCTGCCTGCCCTCTCCCTGGGTCTGAGAGTGTATAGCTTACTCCCTGGAACTACAGACCTCCAGGCCTCCACACCTACTCCCCCTACCTGGTCAACACCCCTCTCCCTTGGCCTTAGAGTATAGCTTACTTCCTGGAATTACTAAAATGTCTATAGTCCCGCTGTCAGGAACCACATGCACCTTGTAACCCATAACAGGCTCTGGCAATTTGAAACGGGATCTGTGCACCTGCTAACCCGAAACAGACTCTGTGCTCCTGGTGACCCATCTCCTGGTGACCCAAGTCCCCACTCCATCATCCATGGTGCTGCCCCCAGCCCCAGAGTCCGGCCGCGCTGCTTGGACTCGGAGTGCTCCCCACCATGATGGAGGCCTCCTTGTGCACCTGGTAACACGAAACAGGCTCTGTGCACCTGGTGACCCACCCGCTTTTATCCGCTCAGAGACTAAGTCCCCAACCCAACCAACATGGCCTGAGTGCTGGCCCCAGCCCCTGAGTCCGGCCACCCCTGCTCGGACTGCCCCCTGCCTTGGGGGAGGCCTCTTCGTACACCTGGTGACCTTTTGACTTCCACAGCGAGTCCCAACTTGACTCACAGTCCCACCAGAGGACTGTGCATCACTAATTAGATGACGAGGTATTTGGCTACCTCAAGAGACTCTAAATTATGTCCCGCCGTTTACCCCCGCTTCATCGAATTTCCTCACTTTGACATAAGGGGGTCACAGCCACCTCGAAGGTGGTTTGAGTGCAACCGCGAAGGGTTGCATGCTACGGTCAGATATCATCAAATTGACATCCATAGAGTCACACCCGGTGGTATCATCAGAGGCTTTTCTGTCTTACAAACTGGAAATCAGTTGCCCGCTACTAACCTTCAGCGGACTTTAACTGTGTTTTTACACCCAATCGACATCAAGTGCCAGTGCAATACTTACAGGCTTGAGAAGCAAATACCCCTCGCAGTATCTAGCAGCACCATCGACCGTGTTTCAGAAGAAGCAACAGAAAATAATCATCCCCTTTCAATCATTTGCTTGCCCAGTCAGCCCTCCGGGACAGAGCCATAGGAGCCACCTTAACCAGCACTTCGATATTCCTCACTTTGACATGAGGTGGTCATAGTCACCGCACAAGTGATTTGAGTGCAACCGCGACAGGTGGGGACGCTCGTTTGAATTTCATCAAGTTGACATTCAGTGATCCATTCCCAGTGGGAACCTGGGCTTCTTCCATAAGTTTAATGGTTCCTCAGCAAATCAATGGGCGTGGATGATACTAGCCACATCAGATGTAGGCCTCCTTCCCCAATCAAGCTGCCCCTTGTCTCCTCAGTATATATTCCAGACTCTGACTTTGCTTGTCCTGATATTGCTTTATTTATTTATTTAAATTTTGGGGGACTTGTGTATATTGTATATTGTTTTATATTTCTGCACTGCTGGAGCAAGAAACACAAGTATTTTGCTGCACCTGCGATAACATCTGCAAAATATGTGTATGCAACTAACACAAAAAGTATTACAACAGATCCATGGGAGCATCATTGACAGAATCTGGTGGTTGAATTAGGGTAAATTTAGCACCTCAGTGCCATATGATGTGATTCACACAGCTAGGAGAGCATGTTGTCTCAGGTTGAGGTTGTCTGCAGAGGGCCAAATTGATGCTCTCTGCAGGTCTGATGAATGGTCTACTCCCTCTGGTGATCACTGATGGTAGCTCACCCGCTAAACAAGTTATTGTATATACAATAAAGCCATAATGAGTTCCAGTAAGGTCATAAACAATATGAGGTACGGGTACGAGGTAATTGAGTTCGTTACTGTATGTAAATATCGGTAGGGATAAAGTGACTAGGCAACATGATAGATAAGAGACAGTAGACGCAATGTATGTGGTGAGTGAGAAAGTGCGTGTGTGTATGTGAGTGTGTGTGTGGACGAATGTAGTGTGTGTGTGTGTGAATGTGTGTGTTGGGGTGTCAGTGTAAGTATGTGTGAGTGTGTGGGTAGAGTCCAGTGTGTGTTCATGGAGTCAGTGGAAGAGAGTTAGTTAAAAAAAAGGGTGAATGGAGGTGGTCCAGATAGCCATTTGATTAACATTCTTTAGCAGTTTTGTTTAGAAATCTTATGGCTTGGGGGTAGAAGTTGTTTAGGTTCCTGTTGGTTCCAGACTTGGTGCACTGGTACCGCTTGCCGTGCGGTAGCAGAGAGAACAGTTTGTGGCTTGGGTGGCTGGAGTGTTTGACAATTTTTGGGCCTTCCTCTGACACTGCCTGGTATAGAATTTCTTGATGGCAGGGAGCTCGGCCCAAGTGATGTACTGGGTCATACCTATCTATCCTACCGTGCCTTTCTAAGGTCTTCGAAAGCCAAGTCAACAAACAGATTACCGACCATTTCGAATCTCACCATACCTTCTCTGCTATGCAATCTGGTTTCAGAGCTGGTCATGGGTGCACCTCAGCCACGCTCAAGGTCCTAAACGATATCTTAACCGCCATCGATAAGAAACATTACTGTGCAGCCGTATTCCTTGATCTGGCCAAGGCTTTCGACTCTGTCAATCACCATATCCTCATCGGCAGACTCGACAGCCTTGGTTTCTCAAATGATTGCCTTGCCTGGTTCACCAACTACTTCTCTGATAGAGTTCAGTGTGTCAAATCGGAGGGTCTGCTGTCCGGACCTCTGGCAGTCTCTATGGGGGTGCCACAGGGTTCAATTCTTGGACCGACTCTCTTCTCTGTATACATCAATGAGGTCGCTCTTGCTGCTGGTGAGTCCCTGATCCACCTCTACGCAGACGACACCATTCTGTATACTTCCGGCCCTTCTCTGGACACTGTGTTAACAACCCTCCAGGCAAGCTTCAATGCCATACAACTCTCCTTCCGTGGCCTCCAATTGCTCTTGAATGCAAGTAAAACTAAATGCATGCTCTTCAACCGATCGCTGCCTGCACCTCCCCGCCTGTCCAACATCACTACTCTGGACGGCTCTGACTTAGAATACGTGGACAACTACAAATACTTAGGTGTCTGGTTAGATTGTAAACTCTCCTTCCAGACCCATATCAAACATCTCCAATCCAAAGTTAAATCTAGAATTGGCTTCCTATTTCGCAACAAAGCATCCTTCACTCATGCTGCCAAACATACCCTTGTAAAACTGACCATCCTACCAATCCTCGACTTTGGTGATGTCATTTACAAAATAGCCTCCAATACCCTACTCAACAAATTGGATGCAGTCTATCACAGTGCAATCCGTTTTATCACCAAAGCCCCATATACTACCCACCATTGCGACCTGTACGCTCTCGTTGGCTGGCCCTCGCTTCATACTCGTCGCCAAACCCACTGGCTCCATGTCATCTACAAGACACTGCTAGGTAAAGTCCCCCCTTATCTCAGCTCGCTGGTCACCATAGCATCTCCCACCTGTAGCACACGCTCCAGCAGGTATATCTCTCTAGTCACCCCCAAAACCAATTCTTTCTTTGGCCCGCCTCTCCTTCCAGTTCTCTGCTGCCAATGACTGGAACGAACTACAAAAATCTCTGAAACTGGAAACACTTATCTCCCTCACTAGCTTTAAGCACCAACTGTCAGAGCAGCTCACAGATTACTGCACCTGTACATAGCCCACCTATAATTTAGCCCAAACAACTACCTCTTTCCCAACTGTATTTAATTTTTATTTATTTATTTATTTTGCTCCTTTGCACCCCATAATTTTTTTATTTCTACTTTGCACATTCTTCCATTGCAAAACTACCATTCCAGTATTTTACTTGCTATATTGTATTTACTTTGCCATCTTGGCCTTTTTTTGCCTTTACCTCCCTTCTCACCTCATTTGCTCACATTGTATATAGACTTGTTTATACTGCATTATTGACTGTATGTTTGTTTTTACTCCATGTGTAACTCTGTGTCGTTTTATCTGTCGAACTGCTTTGCTTTATCTTGGCCAGGTCTCAATTGTAAATGAGAACTTGTTCTCAACTTGCCTACCTGGTTAAATAAAGGTAAAATAAAAAAATAAAAATACGTATTACCCTCTGTAGCGCCTTGCGGTCAGATGCCAAGCAGTTGCCATACCAAGCGGTGATGCTGCCAGTCAAGATGCTCTCTTTGACAGGGACAAAGCATCTTGGTGATGGTGATGGTGCAAGCTTAATGATGGTGTTGGAGTCGAGCACGGTTACGCAGTCGTGGATGAACAGGGAATACAGGAGGGGACTAAGCATGCATCCCTGAAGGGTCCCTGTGTTGAGGGTCAGCGTGGCGGATGTGTTGTTGCCCGAGTAGCTTTGAGGGGGCTATGGTGTTGAACTCTGAGCTGTAGTCAATGAACAGCATTGTCATGTAGGTATTCCTTTTGTCCAAGTGGGAAAGTGCAGTATGGAGTGCAATAGAGCTTGCGTCATCTGTAGATCTGTTGGGGTGAAATACAAATTGGAGTGGGAGGGTTTCCAGGATGATGGTGTTGATGTGAGCCATGACCAGCCTTTCAAAGAATTTCATGGCTACAGATGTGAGTGCTATGGAGCGCGAGTCATTTTGACAGGTCTCCTCTGCGTTCTTGGGCACAGGGACAATGCTGGCCTGCTTGAAACATATACAGGTATTACCGATTGGGTCAGGGAGAGGTAAAACATTTCAGTGAAGACACTTGCCAGCTGATCAGCGGATGCTCTGAGTATGCATCCTGTTAATCCGTCTGGTCCTAGGGCCTTGTGAATGTTATCCTGTTTAAAGGTCTTCTTCACATCGGCTATGGCGAGCGTGATCACACAGTCGTCCAGAACAGCTGGTGCTCTCACGCATGGTTCAGTGTTGCTTGTCTCGAAGCGAGTATAGAAGGCATTTAGCATCCACTTTACCGGACCACTTCCGAATTGAGCGTGTCACTGATACTGCCTGTTCCTGAGTTTTTGATTGTAAGCAGGAATCAGGAAGAGAGAGTTATGGTCAGATTTGCCAAATTAATGGTGAGGGAGAGCTTTGTATGTGTCTCTGTGTGGAATAAAGGTGATCTAGAGGTTTTCCCCCTCTAGTTGCACAGGTGACGTGCTGGTAGAAATTCTGTAAAATGGATTTCAATTTTCCTGCATTAAATCACTGGCCGCTAGGAACGCTGCCTCTGGATGAGCATTTTCTTGTTGGCTTATGACCCTATTTAGCTCTTTGAGTGCGGTCTTACTGCCAGCATTGGTTTCTGGTGCTCAATAGACAGCTGCAAAAAATGTAGATGAAAAGTATCATGGTAAATAGTATGATCTACACCTTATCATGAGGTATTCTTACTCAGCCAAGCTGAACCTTGAGACTTCCTTAATATTAGAGATCACACACCGGCTGTTGTCAACAAAGACACACATGCCCCCGCCCTTGAGTTAACAATACACTGCCGTTCTGTCCTGCTGATGCATAGAATATCCAGCAAGATTTATATTGTCCTCGTTCAGCCACGACTCCTTGAAGCATAGGATATTACAGTTCTTCAGGTCCTGATGATAGGATAGTCTCCAATGGAGCTTGTCTAGTTTGTTCTCCAGTGATTGTAAATTTGCCAATAGAATAGAGGGCAGAGGCGGTTTATTTACTAGTCACTGTAGTTTCATGAGGCTGCCCCCACATCTGCCTCTATATCGCCGTCTCCTTCCTTTCCGATTGTCTGGGATTAGGGTCTGGTCCCGGGTGAGCATTATGTCTTGCAAGGATGAGTGATTGAAGTAGAATTCTTCATCCAATTTTTGAGGTTAGTGATCTCTGTTCTAATGTCCAGAAGCTCTTTTCGGTAATAGGAAATGATGGGGGAAACAAGTTACGATCATCACAAGAAAACACACAAAATACAGTACCAGTCAAAAGTTTGTATACACTTACTCTTTCAATTTTTAACTATTCTCTACATAGTAGAATAATTGTGAAGACATTCAAACTATGAAAAAACACATATTGAATCATATAGTAACTAAAAGTGTTAAACAAATCTAAATACATTTCATATTTAAGATTCTTCAAAGTAGCCACCTTGATGACAGCTTCGCACACTCTTGGCATTCTCTCAACCAGCTTCACCTGCAATGCTTTTCCAACAGTCTTGAAGTAGCTCCCACAAATGCTGAGCACTTGTTGGCTGCTGTTCCTTCACTCTACGATCCAACTCATTCCAAATAATCTCAATTGGGTTGAGGTCAGGTGATTGTGGAGGCCAGGTCATCTGATGCAGCACTCCATCACTCTCCTTCTTGGTCAAATAGCCTTTACACAGCCTGGTGATGTGTTGTGTCATTGTCCTATTGAAAAACAAATGATGGTCCCGCTATCGTGGACGGAGCAATTTGTGTACCAGGACGTAATGCAACCGGTCATGATGCTCTCAATGGTGCAGCTGTATTATTTGGAGAAGACCATGGGAGGCATGCCAAATTTCTTCAGCCACCTTAGGAAGTGGAGACGCTGTTGCGCCATCTTGACAAGAGTGGTGGTGTTGTTAGTCTATGTCAAGTCCTCTGAGATGTGGGTGCCGAGGCACTTAAGACACCTGTCTCTCTCTACTGCAGTTTGTGGTAGCAGAATCAGAATGAGTTAGGTAACATTGATGAATAAGATGTTTTATTTACATAATAATGCTTATGTGAGATATTAGTCATTAGTATGTCTTCTTTTGGATAATACTGTTGGCAGTTTGCAGTTATCCCTTCTCGGCTAGGGCTTAGTCACTAGGGGCCCAGAGAGGGGAGAGGTCAGGCTTGTCTTCATATGTCAATATATCTGTTAAACCATGTGATGCTATGAAGAATATCAGAAGGGGAGGAGGACAGCATGGAGGCTTGTCTTCTTATGTGGATGTGTCTGTAACTATTGCATGTCCCCTCTGAGGTTGCCCTTATCTTGATTTAGTATATGAACTAAGAGGCTCACTGTCTTTTCTGATCTTGTCCAGGAGGGGGTGTATTTGAGATGGTAGTATCTAGAATTGACAATTGATATATGCCATTGGATGAGGTAATGGTTTGGTACTACAGTGGGGCAAAAAAGTATTTAGTCATCCAGCAATTGTGCAAGTTCTCCCACTTAAAAAGATGAGAGAGGCCTGTAATTTTCATCATAGGTACACTTCAACTATGACAGACAAAATGAGGGGAAAAAATCCAGAAAATCCCATTGTAGGATTTTTAACAAATTTATTTGCAAATTATGGTGGAAAATAAGTATTTGGTCAATAACAAAAGTTTATCTCAATACTTTGTTATATACACTTTGTTGACAATGACAGAGGTCAAACGTTTTCTGTAAGTCTTCACAAGGTTTTCACACACTGTTGCTGGTATTTTGGCCCATTCCTCCATGCAGATCTCCTCTAGAGCAGTGATGTTTTGGGGCTGTTGCTGGGCAACACAGACTTTCAACTCCCTCCAAAGATTTTCTATGGGGTTGAGATCTGGAGACTGGCTAGGCCACTCCAGGACCTTGAAATGCTTCTTACGAAGCCACTCCTTCGTTGCCCGGGTGGTGTGTTTGGGATCATTGTCATGCTGAAAGACCCAGCCACGTTTCATCTTCAATGCCCTTGCTGATGGAAGGAGGTTTTCACTCAAAATCTCATGATTCATGGCCCCATTTATTCTTTCCTTTACCCTGATCAGTCGTCCTGGTCCCTTTGCAGAAAAACAGCCCCAAAGCATGATGTTTCCACCCCCATGCTTCACAGTAGGTATGGTGTTCTTTGGATGCAACTCAGCATTCTTTGTCCTCCAAACACGACGAGTTGAGTTTTTACCAAAAAGTTCTATTTTGGTTTCATCTGACCATATGACATTCTCCCAGCTCTCTGCAGGTCATTCACTAGGACCCCCCGTGTGGTTCTGGGATTTTTGCTCACCATCCTTGTGATCATTTTGACCCACGGGGTGAGATCTTGCGTGGAGCCCCAGATTGAGGGAGATTATCAGTGGTCTTGTATGTATGCAGATTCAGTCTTCCCAGCCTGGTGCCGGTCTACAATTTTGTTTCTGGTGTCCTTTGACAGCTCTTTGGTCTTGGCCATAGTGGGGTTTGGAGTGTGACTGTTTGAGGTTGTGGACAGGTGTCTTTTATATTGATAACAAGTTCAAACAGGTGCCATTAATACAGGTAACGAGTGGAGGACAGAGGAGCCTCTTAAAGAAGAAGGTCTGTGAGAGCCAGAAATCTTGCTTGTATGTACGTGACCAAATACTTATTTTCCACCATAATTTGCAAATAAATTCAAAAAAATCCTACAATGAGATTTTCTGGATTTTCTTTCAAATTTTGTCTGTCATAGTTGAAGTATACCTATGATGAAAATGACAGGCCTCTCTCATCTTTTTAAGTGGGAGAACTTGCACAATTGGTGGCCGACTAAATACTTTTTTGCCCCACTGTATGTTGTACCAAGAACGAGATAAGAACTTCGTTTAGGAGACCCAACTGAACGATAATTTATAGCTAATGCTATCTGGCTATGGGATACTCCTCTTTCAAGTAAAAGGTTCTTTGAGAACTGTTCCTGAGATCTGTGTTTCGTCATGTGAGTTGAGATGGGTGTGTCTTGGCTATAAATGATACTAAGAATTATTTTGTAAGCACTCTCAGAGAATTCATTTATAGACACTGAATTGATCTGAGAGTCAAACAGGGCTGTGGTGAAGCTCATATATAATTAAAGATGGACTTTATAAAATACCTCTGACTTGTGTGTGGTTTGCTCTCTCAATGTTTAGTAATTCAGGAAATTACCACGACTAGTTCTGTTTATGTGGATTGGGGCATGTTCCCTCCTCTGCTTCCTGAAGTCAACAATCAACTCCTTTGTTTTGCTGAATTTGAGGGGGAGGTTGTTGTCCTGGCACCACAATGCCTCGTCGTGGTGTCGTCGACAAACCTGATGATGGAGTTGGTGTCGTGCAAAGCCACGCAGTAGTGGGTGAATAGGGAGTACAGCAGAGGGCTGAGGACACACCCCTTGGGGCACCTGTGTTAAGAGTCTGTGTGGAGGAGGAGTTGTTGCCAATCCTCACAGCCTGTGGTCTGCCTGTCAGGAAGTACAAGATCCAGATAGATAGATAGAAAGTAGAAGTAATGATAATTGAATGAAATATTTAATGTCCTTCAAAGTTGAATCTCACGTTGCCTTTACCTCAATATGAATTAAGAGAAAAAGCAAGAACATCCTGGTATTAAGCCATTGTTATCTGACATGACATCCTATCATCTTTACTCCACACAGACGTCAATCAAAGGCATATTTTGTCTTGCCCATTCACCTTCTGAATGACACACATACACAATCCATATCTCAATTGTCTTAAAAAAAGTCTTAAAAATCCTTCTTTAACATGTCTCCTCCCCTTCATCTGCACAGATTGAAGTGGATTTAACAAGTGATGTCAAAAAGGGATCATAGCTTTCACCTGGATTCACCTGGTCAGTTTATGCGAATTTGTGAATTTTTATAAGAATCCCAATTAGCTAATGTCAAAAAGTTATGTGTATCATATGGGATGTCTACCCCAGGATTTGGTGATAGAGGGGAGGTACATGCCACAATGTTGGCTCCCTCTGCTGAGAGTACACGAGCTGGGCACCACGATGCGCATGACTCCAAGTAGAGGCAATTAGGGGAAAGTACCAATCAGCCGTGGAGGCCACATAAAGGAGCACTGTGGCACACCGTGTGAGAGAACAGAGAGACCAAAACAGAGCAGAAGCATTGATTCAACCCTACGTGATTTCATTATGTTAATTTTATTGACGCGTAAAGTCGTGTTTGCTGACTAGAACCTCCCTGTTTCTGTGTTAATCTCTGCACACCAACCCAACACCCCACAGTTTACCACAGTTAGCTAATCTTCTTGGTGTCCAACACCAAATAATAAGACATTACAAACAATTCCAAATTAAGACTTTACAAACATTTAACAAGTAGACAATACAGACAATTAAAATACCTGACAGGAAACACATTTAACATTCAGTTGATGCTTTCTATTTCCTGTCCAGTCATTTGGTCTATCACATTAGATGTTTTTTTTTCTTTCTTGAAGGTAGATTTACTTTTTGCCTGAGAAATATGGATTGGTAAAGAGTTCCATTCAGCTATGGCTCTATATAAAACTATAGATTTAATGTGATTTGTCCTCGGCTTGTGTTGTTTTAGATGCCCTGAATTTACCTGTTTGGTTTGGTGGTTATGCATGTTGCTAGTATGACTAACTGGCCTGAAAAGTACTGTGTTTAAAAAAAAAAAAACATTCCTAAAGAAAATCAGAAGACTGGATGGTAATTTGCTTTCAACGTGAAGACATGGGCTATACTCGGCCTTGTCTCAGGATGGTAAGTTGGTGGTTGAAGATATCCCTCTAGTGGTGTGGGGGCTGTGCTTTGGCAAAGTGGGTGGTGTTATATCCTTCCTGTTTGGCCCTGTCCGGGGGTGTCATCGGATGGGGCCGCAGTGTCTCCTGACCCCTCCTGTCTTAGCCTCCAGTATTTATGCTGCAGTAGTTTATGTGTCGGGGGGCTAGGGTCAGTTTGTTATATCTGGAGTACTTCTCCTGTCCTATCCGGTGTCCTGTGTGAATTTAAGTATGCTCTCTCTAATTCTCTCTTTCTCTCTTTCTTTCTCTCTCTCGGAGGACCTGAGCCCTAGGACCATGCCTCAGGACTACCTGACATGATGACTCCTTGCTGTCCCCAGTCCACCTGGCCGTGCTGCTGCTCCAGTTTCAACTGTTCTGCCTGTGATTATTATTATTTGACCATGCTGGTCATTTATGAACACTTGAACATCTTGGCCATGTTCTGTTATAATCTCCACCCGGCACAGCCAGAAGAGGACTGGCCACCCCACATAGCCTGGTTCCTCTAAATCTTGTGCAATACACCGACGCATGTCTTGTATTCAAGATCCTTAATGGCCTGGCTCCCCCTCCACTCAATATTTTTGTTAAACAGAAAACCCAGACATATGGCAGCAGATCCACAAGGTCTGCCATGAGAGGTGACTGTATAGTTCCCCTAAGGAAAAGCACCTTTAGTAAATCTGCATTCTCTGTGAGAGCTTCCCATGTCTGGAATACACTGCCATCAGACACACATAACTGCACCACATATCACACTTTCACAAAATGCTTGAAGACATGGCTAAAGGTCAATCAGATTTGTGAACATGGTCCCTAGCTGTGTGTTGCAGCTCTCCATGTTGTCTGTTGTCTGTAGCTTGTGAGGTGTGGAAACACTTTGTTGCTTTTATGAATTTTGACTTGCTGCTTTTTGTTCTATGCTGCTCTGTCTGTATGCTACGTCTTGCTTGTCCTATGTTGCTCTGTCTGTATGCTATGTCTTGCTTGTCCTATGTTGCTATGTCTTGCTTGTTCTATGTTGCTATTGTCTATATTGTAATTGTTTTTAATAACCTGCCCAGGGACTGCGGTTGAAATTAGCCGGCTGGCTAAAACCGTCACTTTTACTGAAACGTTGATTAATGTGCACTGTCCCTGTAAAAATAAAAAAATTAACTAAACTAAAAAAACTCTCTAAGTTTCTTCCTAGGTTTTGGCCTTTCTAGGGTGTTTTTCCTAGCCACCGTGCTTCTATACTTGCATTGCTTGCTGTTTTGGGGTTTTAGGCTGGGTTTCTGTACAGCACTTTGAGATATCAGCTGATGTACGAAGGGCTATATAAATAAATTTGATTTGATTTGATGAGCGTTTCTAATGCATTTGAATAACATTCATTGTGGGTTGGCAGGTACCCTAGTGGTTAGAGCATTGGGCCAGTAATCGAAAGGTTGCTAGATCTAATCCCCAAGGTAACATTTTTTGTCCTTTTGCCCCTGAACAAGGCAGTTAACCCACTGTTCCTAGGCCATCATTGTAAATAAGAATTTGTTCTTAACTGACTTGCCTAGTTAAATAAAGGTACAGCGAGAGCAATGAAGAGCTAATCTGGTAGCCCTGTTTTGAGCCATTTGGAACTTTTGTTCTATCTTTCTTTGATGCAGATGACCATATAACCGGACAGTACTCTAAGTGTGGTAGGGATTGAATCACCTGATTCAGAGTGCTAGATGATACATACTCTGAACATGTTCTTGTAACAGCAAATCCCATACCCATCTAAAATAACAATATTTTCTATGTGTTCTGAACATGATAAAGATGCGTCCGCAATAAGGGCTAGTAGTTGTTGTTTTCACTACGTGCATTCTGGTCATCGACAAATTCAATTGGGGATCATCAGCAAGCATATATCTTCAACCAAATACAAAACATTTCGTTTTAGAAGTGTTCAACACCAATTTGTTCATTTCAACCCACTCAGACACTATTCTTAGTTCACTACTCAGTACATCTGTCAGCTCATTACATTTTGATGCTGTGCTACACATTGTAGAGTCATCAGCATACATTACCCCTCTTGCTTTGTTCATTACTGAAGGTAAATCATTAGTAAAGATGGAGTAGAGAAGTGGGCCTAGGCAACTTCCTTGAGGAACACCACAGTGTATATCTTTACTGTTTGAAAAGCTATTAAAGGACACCTTTTGCCTTCTCCTGGATAGATAGCTTTCCATCCTGGATAGAGCTGCAGACTTAAAACCATAACATTTGAGTTTACAGTTGAAGTCGGAAGTTTACATTCACTTAGGTTGGAGTCATTAAAACTCGTTTTTCAACCACTCTACAAATGTCTTATTAACAAACTATAGTTTTGGCAAGTGCATGACACAAGTACTTTTTCCAACAATTGTTTACAGACAGATTATTTCACTTATAATTCACTGTATCACAATTCCGGTGGGTCAGAAATTTACATACACTAAGTTGACTGTACATTTAAACTGCTTGGAAAATTCCAGAAAATGTCATGGCTTTGGAAGCCTCTGATAGACTAATTGACATCATTTGAGTCAATTGGAGGCGTTCCTGTGGATGTATTTCAAGGCCTACCTTCAATCTCACTGCCTCTTTGCTTGACATCATGGGAAAATTAAAAGGACTCAGCCAAGACCTCAGAAAAACAAGCCAAAGAACACCATCCCAACTGTGAAGCACGGGGGTGGCAGCATTTTGTGGGGGTGCTTTTCTGCAGGAGGGACTGGTGCACTTCACAAAATAGATGGCATAATGAGGATGTAAAATTATGAGGATATATTGAAGCAACATCTCAAGACATCAGTCAGGAAGTTAAAGCTTGGTCGCAAATGGGTCTTCCAAATGGACAATGACCCCAAGCATACTTCCAAATTTGTGGCAAAATGGCTTAAGGACAACAAAGTCAAGGTATTGGAGTGGCCATCACAAAGCCCTGACATCAGTCCCATAGAAGATTTGTGGGCAGAACTGAAAAAGTGTGTGCGAGTAAGGAGTTACACCAGCTCTGTCAGGAGGAATGGGCCAAAATTCATCCAACTTATTGTGGGAAGCTTGTGGAAGGCTACAAGAAACATTTGACCCAAGTTAAACAATTTAAAGGCAATGCTACCAAATACTAATGTATGTAAACTTCTGACCCACTGGGAATGTGATGAAAGAAATAAAAGCTGAAAGAAATAATTCTATCTACTATTATTCTGACATTTCACATTCTTAAAATAAAGTGGTGATCCTAACTGACCTAAAACAGGGAAGTTTCACTTGGATTAAATGTCAGGGATTGTGAAAATCTGAGTTTAAATGTATTTGGCTATGGTGTATGTAAACTTCCGACTTCAACTGTACATATTAACAGTTCATGATCAATTACATCAAAAGCAACACTGCACCACCTAACTTCCTGTCATCCATACACTTTAACCAATCATCTGTCATTTGTGCTAAGGCCGTACTGATAGAATGCCCTTCTTTGTATGCAGACCATTACATGAGAAATAATCCTTGATTTGTACAGACACAATTTTTACCAGTCATTTACTTAACAGAGGCAGCAAGCTTATAGGATGACTATTAGGACCAGTGAATGCAGATTTCTTTATCTTTAGGTAATGGAATAACCTTTGACTCTTTCCAGACTTCTGGGAACACCCCATACATCAAGCACTTATTAAAATATGAGAGATTGGGGGAGACATTTTGTTAGTTGTAACTCTAAGCAATTTGCCGTCAAGATTAGCTGTACCAGGTGACTTGTCATCTGAAAGAGACAACAGCATCCTTTCTACCTTTTACCTTTCTACTTGGTGAAATTCAAACATGCATTGCTTCTCCTTCATGATATCATCTTTTATAAGGGTATATGACATGGAGCCATCAGTTGGAATCAAAGCATTCCTCAACTTGTCTACATTGCCAATAAAATATTAATTAAAGTAGTTTCAATGTCATGTGGTTTTGTAATAAATATACCCTCTGTTTCAACAAAAGAGGCAGACATGTTCGAATTCCTACCCATAATAGCGTTCAACGTTCTCCACAGTTTTTTCCCAAACACCCTTTACTTCATCAATTTTGTGCTGATAGAAACCTTTCTTATTTCCTTTGTTTAGCATGGTACCAGATTTCTTAATTTACAATAACTTTGCTTATCAAACAGTGCCAGATTTATCTGCTGCTTCTTTGGCATCATAATGTAGAATTATTACATTTCTCAGCTCATCATCAATCCATGGGGGACCGTTTGGCTTCACAGTGCATTTCCTTAAAGGGGCATGCTTATCAGCTATACTCATAAATAATTGAATAAACAAACTTAGTGACATTTCAGGATCATCCTTACTACACACTTCTAACCATTGCACATTCTTAATCTCATCCACAAATGAGCCCTGATTGAACCCTCTGTAGGACCTTCGGTAGATTACCTTCGGGCCCGCCTTTGGTATTTTAGTTTTCCTAGTGAGTGAGTCCTGATTGAACCCTCTGTAGGACCTTCGGTAGATTACCTTCGGGCCAGCCTTTGGTATTTTAGTTTTCCTAGTGAGTGCAACCAAGTCATGATCACTACAACCAAGTGCCACTGATACAGCTTTAGAACAATGTTCAGCCATGTTAGTGAAAATGTGATCGATACAAGTTGATGATGTGATACCGGACCTATTAGTGAACGTTCTGGTTGGTAATGTCATAACTTGGGTCAGGTTACATACATTGGCAACAGGAATACGTTTATTTCTCATTGGACAGTTGGTGTTAAAAAATCAATATTCATATCTCCCCAAAAATATATTTCCCTATTTTCATCAGATACCATATCCAACATTTCACAAATTACATCAATATATTTCACATCAGCACTGGTTGGCCTATAGCAGCAACCAACTAGTATAGGTTTCAAATGTGGTAACTATTTTCACCTCTGGATGAAAAGCATGTCCAAAGTAAACTGCCTGCTACTCAGGCCCAAAAGCTAGTATATGCATATAATTAGTAGATTTGGATAGGAAACACTCCAAAGTTTCTAAAACTGTTAAATTAATGTCTGTGAGTATAACAGAACTGAAATGAGAGGCGAAAACCTTCTTTGCCCGCTTTGAGGTTAATGCGTTCTCATTATCCCCACTTCGCCATCAAGCATAATTAATTGTATCAGGTAGTAAAGCACAATGGGGAGACAAAATATTTATACCCACCCAGTATGTTAGGACTGTCTTGCAGCTCGCCCACACCCAATTGCTTGGGGCACACCTGGGATGGAGAAAACCAAGGAGCAGATCGGAAATCAGTTCCACTGGCCTGGATTCAAGCGCGCCGTAGAGGACTACTGCCATACCTGCCCAGAGTGCCAGATCACATCTCCGATGGCACATTATAGAAACTCTTTGGTCCCTTGCCCATTTTAGGGGTGCTGTTTGAGTGGGTGGCGATTGATCTGGTTGGTCCATTTGTGAAGACCGTGAGGGGACACCAATACATCCTGGTAATCGTGGATTACGCCACCTGGTATCCGGAGGCAATCCTGTTATGCACGGCGGCAGCGAAAGGTATCGCACAGGAGCTCTTCCATTTATTCAGCCGGGTGAGTATTCCGCGGGAAATCCTGACAGACCAGGGCACTGCATTCATGTCTCGTGTAATGAAATATGTCTACAATCTATTACGAATCAAACAGGTGAGGACTAGAATGTACCATCCACAAATGGACCAGCTAGTCGAACGCTTCAATAAGACCCTAAAGCAGATGCTGAAGGTCATCGGGAGAGACGGGGGATCAGCTGCTGCCCCACTTGATGTTCTCGGTGCGAGTAGGTGACGTCAATTATAAGGTCCGCCAACCGGGGTGGAGAAAACTCCTCCAGCTTTACCATGTGAACCTACTGAAGAAGTGGCATGCATGAGAGGTGCTGTACACAACGTGGACCCGGACACAGCAGAATCCGCCCTCTGTCGAAGTTGCCATCGGGGAAGACCACAGCCCGACCCAACAACAAGCACCCCGAGAGTTGGTCCATCGGATTACGGCCGTGTTCTCTGAGGTGCCGGGCGCACGGATCTCGTGGAACATCATATCCACACACGTCCGGGAGAAAAAAATTGTGCAAACGGCCATACCGAATACCAGAAGCCCGGAGGGCGGCGGTCCAGCGGGAAGTGACGACAATGCTAGAGATGGAGGTACTAGAGGAGTCCCAGAGATAGTGGTCTAGCCCTGGAGTGCTGGTACCAAAACCGGTTGGAACCGTCCGCTTCTGCAACTATTTCCGGGGCCTGAACAAGGTCAGTAAATTCTACGCCCACCCCATGCCCCGGGTGGACGCACTGTGAGTACGCTGCTGCTTATTTGGAAGACATAATTGTGCACAGTGACAGTTGGGAGTCCCATCTCTGTAGGTTACAGGCGGTGGTGGATGCGCTAAGGGATGCGGGGCTGACTGCGAACCCCCACAAGTGCAAGGTGATATCCTGGGAGGTGCCGCGACGTTGGCTCCTTCTGCTGGGAGTACACTGGCTGGGCACCCCGACACTGATGGCCCCAAATAGAGGTCATTAGGGGAGAGTGCCAACCAGCCATGCAGGCCACTTTTTAAAAAATATATACATATTTTTATTTAACCTTTATTTTACATGGCCAGTCAGTTAAGAACAAATTCTTATTTAAAATGACTGCTTACAACGGCCAAATCCTAACCCAGGCGACGCTGGGCCAATTGTGCGCCACCCTATGGGACTCCCAATCCCGGCCGGATGTGATACAGCCTAGAATCTAACCAGGGTCTGTAGTGACGACTCTAGCACTGAGATGCAGTGCCTTAGAATGCTGTGCCACTCAGGAGCCTATAAAGGGAGCACCGTGGCACACCGCAAGGAGAGATGTAGAGACAGACACGGAGCAGAATCTGAGAAGAAGGACTAAGCCAAACCTAAGTTATTTTGTTGTTGTGTTTATTTTGTTGCCTAGTAAAGTTGTGTTTTCTGACTAGAACCTCCCTGTCTCTGTGTTAATCTCTGCACGCTCAACCCAACACCCCACGGTTTACCACAAGTATTTATATGTCCAAACATGAATCAGCAGAATCTGAGAGAAAGATACTGGAATTAATGTGTCTGTCGCTCTTCCTAACTCCTTGGGAGGGAGGGTGAACAATCAGTTTGTCATACCTCAGGTATGCTATGTCACCTCGTTCTCTTGCAGCCTTCATAGCTGGTATTAGTTCCTCATTGATGAAGATGTCGGACCCTTTAAGGCTGTTGTCAGAATGGTGCTGAAGGGGATGGCTGCCGTCTTATCGGCTTTTAACCAACCGCGCTATTTTGTTTGTTCTTTCGCGTTTTTCATAAATTGTTTTGTACATAATGTTGCTGCTATCGTCTCTTATGACCGAAAAGAGCTTCTGGACATCAGAACTGTCATTACTCACCTCAGATTAGACACATTTTTCTTCAATGAAGTCGGACAGGAGGGAAATACTACAGACACCCGACTGGGCCCAGATCCTCGTCATTCGCTGGAGAAGGATCAGGATGCCTTGTGAGGATCAGGCAACAAACGGCTAATCTGCCTTTGCCTTCCGTCCTGCTAGCTAACGTTCAATAGCTGGAAAATAAATGGGACAAACTGAAAGCACATATATCCTACCAACGGGACATTAAAAACTGTAATATCTTATGTTTCACCGAGTCGTGGCTGAACGACGACATGCATTTAAGAACACACAGCTGGCGGGTTATACACTCTGTCAGCAGGATAGAACGGAAGCCTCTGGTAAGACAAGGGGTGGGGGCCTATGCATCTAGGTAAACAACAGCTGGTGCACTGCATTTTGGTCCGACTCTCCTTCACACCTAGAAAACCGTTACAGAATCACCCACCACAAACGGACCAAGCAGCGTGTCAACAGGCAGGAGCCAAAAGAAGAACTGGAGGCGGAGAAAGCTGAGAGGCGCAGGTATGAGGAGGCAGCACAGCGAAGCGGATGGAAGCCCGAGAGTCAGCCCCAAAAATGTCTTGGGGGGGGGGCTCACAGGGAGTAGGGCTACGCTAGGTAGGAGACCTACGGCAACTTCCTGTGGTTACCGGGGGGCTAGAGAGACCGGGCAGGCACCGTGTTATGCTGTGGTGCGCACGGTGTCTCCAGTGCGGGTGCATAGCCCGGTGCGGTATATTCCAGCTCTGCGTATCGGCCGGGCTAGATTGAGCATCGAGCCAAATGCCGTGAAGCCGGCTCTACGCATCTGGTCCCCAGTGCGTCTCCTTGGGCCAGCTTACATGGCACCAGCCCTGCGCTCGGTGTCTCCGGTTCGCCTGCATAGCCCAGTGCGGGCTATTCCACCTCGCCGCACTGGCAGGGCGACCGAGAGTATTCAACCAGGTAGGGTTGGGCAGGCTCGGTGCTCAAGAGCTCCAGTGCGCCTGCACGGTCCGGTCTATCCAGTACCACCTCCACACCCCAGCCCTCAGGTAGCAGCTCCCCGCACCAGGCTTCCTGTGCGTGTCCTCGGTTCAGTACCACCAGTGCCAGCACCACGCATCAGGCCTACAGTGCGCCTCGCCTCTCCAGCGCTGCCGGAGCCTTTCTCCTCTCCTGCGCTGCCGGAGTCTCCCGCCTGTTCAGCGCAGCCAGAGCCTTCCTCCTCTACAGCGCTGCTGGAGTCTCCCGCCTGTTCAGCGCAGCCAGAGCTGCCAGCCTGCATGGAGCAGCCAGAGCTGTCAGCCTGCATGGAGCAGCCAGAGCTGTTGGTCTGCATGGAGCAGCCAGAGCTGCCAGTCTACATGGAGCAGCCAGAGCTGTCAGTCTGCATGGAGCAGCCAGAGCTGCCAGTCTACATGGAGCAGCCAGAGCTGTTAGTCTGCATGGAGCAGCCAGAGATGTCAGTCTGCATGGAGCAGCCAGAGCTGTCAGTCTGCATGGAGCAGCCAGAGCTGTCAGTCTGCATGGAGCAGCCAGAGCTGTCAGTCTGCTTGAAGCAGCCAGAGCTGCCAGTCTGCAAGGAGCTGCCAGTCTGCAAGGAGCTGCCAGTCTGCAAGGAGCTGTCAGTCTGCAAGGAGCTGCCAGTCTGCATGGAGCTGTCAGTCTGCAAGGAGCTGTCAGTCTGCAAGGAGCTGTCAGTCTGCAAGGAGCTGCCAGTCTGCAAGGAGCTGCCAGTCTGCACGGAGCCGCCAGAGCTGCCAGTGTGTAAGAAGCCGCCAGAGCTGTCAGCCTACATGGAGCAGCCAGAGCTGTCAGCCTGCATGGAGCAGCCAGAGCTGTCGGTCTGTATGGAGCAGCCAGAGCTGCCAGTCTACATGGAGCAGCCAGAACTGTCAGTCTGCATGGAGCAGCCAGAGCTGTCAGCCTGCATGGAGCAGCCAGAGCTGTCGGTCTGCATGGAGCAGCCAGAGCTGCCAGTCTACATGGAGCAGCCAGAGCTGTCAGTCTGCATGGAGCAGCCAGAGCTGCCAGTCTACATGGAGCAGCCAGAGCTGTTAGTCTGCATGGAGCAGCCAGAGCTGTCAGTCTGCATGGAGCAGCCAGAGATGTCAGTCTGCATGGAGCAGCCAGAGCTGTCAGTCTGCATGGAGCAGCCAGAGATGTCAGTCTGCTTGAAGCAGCCAGAGCTGCCAGTCTGCAAGGAGCTGCCAGTCTGCAAGGAGCTGTCAGTCTGCAAGGAGCTGCCAGTCTGCAAGGAGCTGTCAGTCTGCAAGGAGCTGCCAGTCTGCAAGGAGCTGCCAGTCTGCACGGAGCCGCCAGAGCTGCCAGTGTGTAAGAAGCCGCCAGAGCTGTCAGCCTACATGGAGCAGCCAGAGCTGTCAGCCTGCATGGAGCAGCCAGAGCTGTCGGTCTGTATGGAGCAGCCAGAGCTGCCAGTCTACATGGAGCAGCCAGAGCTGTCAGTCTGCATGGAGCAGCCAGAGCTGTCAGCCTGCATGGAGCAGCCAGAGCTGTCGGTCTGCATGGAGCAGCCAGAGCTGCCAGTCTACATGGAGCAGCCAGAGCTGTCAGTCTGCATGGAGCAGCCAGAGCTGCCGGTCTACATGGAGCAGCCAGAGCTGTTAGTCTGCATGGAGCAGCCAGAGCTGTCAGTCTGCATGGAGCAGCCAGAGCTGTCAGTCTGCATGGAGCAGCCAGAGCTGTCAGTCTGCATGGAGCAGCCAGAGATGTCAGTCTGCTTGAAGCAGCCAGAGCTGCCAGTCTGCAAGGAGCTGCCAGTCTGCAAGGAGCTGTCAGTCTGCAAGGAGCTGCCAGTCTGCAAGGAGCTGTCAGTCTGCAAGGAGCTGCCAGTCTGCAAGGAGCTGCCAGTCTGCACGGAGCCGCCAGAGCTGCCAGTGTGTAAGGAGCTGTCAGTCTGCAAGGAGCTGTCAGTCTGCAAGGAGCTGCCAGTCTGCAAGGAGCTGCCAGTCTGCACGGAGCCGCCAGAGCTGCCAGTGTGTAAGAAGCCGCCAGAGCTGTCAGCCTACATGGAGCAGCCAGAGCTGTCAGCCTGCATGGAGCAGCCAGAGCTGTCGGTCTGTATGGAGCAGCCAGAGCTGCCAGTCTACATGGAGCAGCCAGAACTGTCAGTCTGCATGGAGCAGCCAGAGCTGTCAGCCTGCATGGAGCAGCCAGAGCTGTCGGTCTGCATGGAGCAGCCAGAGCTGCCAGTCTACATGGAGCAGCCAGAGCTGTCAGTCTGCATGGAGCAGCCAGAGCTGCCAGTCTACATGGAGCAGCCAGAGCTGTTAGTCTGCATGGAGCAGCCAGAGCTGTCAGTCTGCATGGAGCAGCCAGAGATGTCAGTCTGCATGGAGCAGCCAGAGCTGTCAGTCTGCATGGAGCAGCCAGAGATGTCAGTCTGCTTGAAGCAGCCAGAGCTGCCAGTCTGCAAGGAGCTGCCAGTCTGCAAGGAGCTGTCAGTCTGCAAGGAGCTGCCAGTCTGCAAGGAGCTGTCAGTCTGCAAGGAGCTGCCAGTCTGCAAGGAGCTGCCAGTCTGCACGGAGCCGCCAGAGCTGCCAGTGTGTAAGAAGCCGCCAGAGCTGTCAGCCTACATGGAGCAGCCAGAGCTGTCAGCCTGCATGGAGCAGCCAGAGCTGTCGGTCTGTATGGAGCAGCCAGAGCTGCCAGTCTACATGGAGCAGCCAGAGCTGTCAGTCTGCATGGAGCAGCCAGAGCTGTCAGCCTGCATGGAGCAGCCAGAGCTGTCGGTCTGCATGGAGCAGCCAGAGCTGCCAGTCTACATGGAGCAGCCAGAGCTGTCAGTCTGCATGGAGCAGCCAGAGCTGCCGGTCTACATGGAGCAGCCAGAGCTGTTAGTCTGCATGGAGCAGCCAGAGCTGTCAGTCTGCATGGAGCAGCCAGAGCTGTCAGTCTGCATGGAGCAGCCAGAGCTGTCAGTCTGCATGGAGCAGCCAGAGATGTCAGTCTGCTTGAAGCAGCCAGAGCTGCCAGTCTGCAAGGAGCTGCCAGTCTGCAAGGAGCTGTCAGTCTGCAAGGAGCTGCCAGTCTGCAAGGAGCTGTCAGTCTGCAAGGAGCTGCCAGTCTGCAAGGAGCTGCCAGTCTGCACGGAGCCGCCAGAGCTGCCAGTGTGTAAGAAGCCGCCAGAGCTGTCAGCCTACATGGAGCAGCCAGAGCTGTCAGCCTGCATGGAGCAGCCAGAGCTGTCGGTCTGTATGGAGCAGCCAGAGCTGCCAGTCTACATGGAGCAGCCAGAGCTGTCAGTCTGCATGGAGCAGCCAGAGCTGTCAGCCTGCATGGAGCAGCCAGAGCTGTCGGTCTGCATGGAGCAGCCAGAGATGTCAGTCTGCTTGAAGCAGCCAGAGATGTCAGTCTGCTTGAAGCAGCCAGAGCTGCCAGTCTGCAAGGAGCTGCCAGTCTGCAAGGAGCTGTCAGTCTGCAAGGAGCTGCCAGTCTGCAAGGAGCTGTCAGTCTGCAAGGAGCTGTCAGTCTGCAAGGAGCTGCCAGTCTGCAAGGAGCTGTCAGTCTGCAAGGAGCTGCCAGTCTGCAAGGAGCTGTCAGTCTGCAAGGAGCTGCCAGTCTGCAAGGAGCTGCCAGTCTGCACGGAGCCGCCAGAGCTGCCAGTGTGTAAGAAGCCGCCAGAGCTGTCAGCCTACATGGAGCAGCCAGAGCTGTCAGCCTGCATGGAGCAGCCAGAGCTGTCAGTCTGCTTGAAGCAGCCAGAGCTGCCAGTCTGCAAGGAGCTGCCAGTCTGCAAGGAGCTGCCAGTCTGCAAGGAGCTGTCAGTCTGCAAGGAGCTGCCAGTCTGCATGGAGCTGTCAGTCTGCAAGGAGCTGTCAGTCTGCAAGGAGCTGTCAGTCTGCAAGGAGCTGCCAGTCTGCAAGGAGCTGCCAGTCTGCACGGAGCCGCCAGAGCTGCCAGTGTGTAAGAAGCCGCCAGAGCTGTCAGCCTACATGGAGCAGCCAGAGCTGTCAGCCTGCATGGAGCAGCCAGAGCTGTCGGTCTGTATGGAGCAGCCAGAGCTACCAGTCTACATGGAGCAGCCAGAGCTGTCAGCCTGCATGGAGCAGCCAGAGCTGTCAGCCTGCATGGAGCAGCCAGAGCTGTCGGTCTGCATGGAGCAGCCAGAGCTGCCAGTCTACATGGAGCAGCCAGAGCTGTCAGTCTGCATGGAGCAGCCAGAGCTGCCAGTCTACATGGAGCAGCCAGAGCTGTTAGTCTGCATGGAGCAGCCAGAGCTGTCAGTCTGCATGGAGCAGCCAGAGCTGTCAGTCTGCATGGAGCAGCCAGAGATGTCAGTCTGCTTGAAGCAGCCAGAGCTGCCAGTCTGCAAGGAGCTGCCAGTCTGCAAGGAGCTGTCAGTCTGCAAGGAGCTGCCAGTCTGCAAGGAGCTGCCAGTCTGCACGGAGCCGCCAGAGCTGCCAGTGTGTAAGAAGCCGCCAGAGCTGTCAGCCTACATGGAGCAGCCAGAGCTGTCAGCCTGCATGGAGCAGCCAGAGCTGTCGGTCTGTATGGAGCAGCCAGAGCTGCCAGTCTACATGGAGCAGCCAGAGCTGTCAGTCTGCATGGAGCAGCCAGAGCTGTCAGCCTGCATGGAGCAGCCAGAGCTGTCGGTCTGCATGGAGCAGCCAGAGCTGCCAGTCTACATGGAGCAGCCAGAGCTGTCAGTCTGCATGGAGCAGCCAGAGCTGCCAGTCTACATGGAGCAGCCAGAGCTGTTAGTCTGCATGGAGCAGCCAGAGCTGTCAGTCTGCATGGAGCAGCCAGAGCCTTCAGTCTGCATGGAGCAGCCAGAGCTGTCAGTCTGCATGGAGCAGCCAGAGATGTCAGTCTGCTTGAAGCAGCCAGAGCTGCCAGTCTGCAAGGAGCTGCCAGTCTGCAAGGAGCTGTCAGTCTGCAAGGAGCTGCCAGTCTGCAAGGAGCTGTCAGTCTGCAAGGAGCTGCCAGTCTGCAAGGAGCTGCCAGTCTGCACGGAGCCGCCAGAGCTGCCAGTGTGTAAGAAGCCGCCAGAGCTGTCAGCCTACATGGAGCAGCCAGAGCTGTCAGCCTGCATGGAGCAGCCAGAGCTGTCGGTCTGTATGGAGCAGCCAGAGCTGCCAGTCTACATGGAGCAGCCAGAGCTGTCAGTCTGCATGGAGCAGCCAGAGCTGTCAGCCTGCATGGAGCAGCCAGAGCTGTCGGTCTGCATGGAGCAGCCAGAGCTGCCAGTCTACATGGAGCAGCCAGAGCTGTCAGTCTGCATGGAGCAGCCAGAACTGCCAGTCTACATGGAGCAGCCAGAGCTGTTAGTCTGCATGGAGCAGCCAGAGCTGTCAGTCTGCATGGAGCAGCCAGAGCTGTCAGTCTGCATGGAGCAGCCAGAGATGTCAGTCTGCTTGAAGCAGCCAGAGCTGCCAGTCTGCAAGGAGCTGCCAGTCTGCAAGGAGCTGCCAGTCTGCAAGGAGCTGTCAGTCTGCAAGGAGCTGTCAGTCTGCAAGGAGCTGCCAGTCTGCATGGAGCTGTCAGTCTGCAAGGAGCTGTCAGTCTGCAAGGAGCTGTCAGTCTGCAAGGAGCTGCCAGTCTGCAAGGAGCTGCCAGTCTGCACGGAGCCGCCAGAGCTGCCAGTGTGTAAGAAGCCGCCAGAGCTGTCAGCCTACATGGAGCAGCCAGAGCTGTCAGCCTGCATGGAGCAGCCAGAGCTGTCGGTCTGTATGGAGCAGCCAGAGCTACCAGTCTACATGGAGCAGCCAGAGCTGTCAGTCTACATGGAGCAGCCAGAGCTGTCAGCCTGCATGGAGCAGCCAGAGCTGTCGGTCTGCATGGAGCAGCCAGAGCTGCCAGTCTACATGGAGCAGCCAGAGCTGTCAGTCTGCATGGAGCAGCCAGAGCTGCCAGTCTACATGGAGCAGCCAGAGCTGTTAGTCTGCATGGAGCAGCCAGAGCTGTCAGTCTGCATGGAGCAGCCAGAGCTGTCAGTCTGCATGGAGCAGCCAGAGCTGTCAGTCTGCATGGAGCAGCCAGAGATGTCAGTCTGCTTGAAGCAGCCAGAGCTGCCAGTCTGCAAGGAGCTGCCAGTCTGCAAGGAGCTGTCAGTCTGCAAGGAGCTGCCAGTCTGCAAGGAGCTGCCAGTCTGCACGGAGCCGCCAGAGCTGCCAGTGTGTAAGAAGCCGCCAGAGCTGTCAGCCTACATGGAGCAGCCAGAGCTGTCAGCCTGCATGGAGCAGCCAGAGCTGTCGGTCTGTATGGAGCAGCCAGAGCTGCCAGTCTACATGGAGCAGCCAGAGCTGTCAGTCTGCATGGAGCAGCCAGAGCTGTCAGCCTGCATGGAGCAGCCAGAGCTGTCGGTCTGCATGGAGCAGCCAGAGCTGCCAGTCTACATGGAGCAGCCAGAGCTGTCAGTCTGCATGGAGCAGCCAGAGCTGCCAGTCTACATGGAGCAGCCAGAGCTGTTAGTCTGCATGGAGCAGCCAGAGCTGTCAGTCTGCATGGAGCAGCCAGAGCTGTCAGTCTGCATGGAGCAGCCAGAGCTGTCAGTCTGCATGGAGCAGCCAGAGATGTCAGTCTGCTTGAAGCAGCCAGAGCTGCCAGTCTGCAAGGAGCTGCCAGTCTGCAAGGAGCTGTCAGTCTGCAAGGAGCTGCCAGTCTGCAAGGAGCTGTCAGTCTGCAAGGAGCTGCCAGTCTGCAAGGAGCTGCCAGTCTGCACGGAGCCGCCAGAGCTGCCAGTGTGTAAGAAGCCGCCAGAGCTGTCAGCCTACATGGAGCAGCCAGAGCTGTCAGCCTGCATGGAGCAGCCAGAGCTGTCGGTCTGTATGGAGCAGCCAGAGCTGCCAGTCTACATGGAGCAGCCAGAGCTGTCAGTCTGCATGGAGCAGCCAGAGCTGTCAGCCTGCATGGAGCAGCCAGAGCTGTCGGTCTGCATGGAGCAGCCAGAGCTGCCAGTCTACATGGAGCAGCCAGAGCTGTCAGTCTGCATGGAGCAGCCAGAGCTGCCAGTCTACATGGAGCAGCCAGAGCTGTTAGTCTGCATGGAGCAGCCAGAGCTGTCAGTCTGCATGGAGCAGCCAGAGCTGTCAGTCTGCATGGAGCAGCCAGAGCTGTCAGTCTGCATGGAGCAGCCAGAGATGTCAGTCTGCTTGAAGCAGCCAGAGCTGCCAGTCTGCAAGGAGCTGCCAGTCTGCAAGGAGCTGTCAGTCTGCAAGGAGCTGCCAGTCTGCAAGGAGCTGTCAGTCTGCAAGGAGCTGCCAGTCTGCAAGGAGCTGCCAGTCTGCACGGAGCCGCCAGAGCTGCCAGTGTGTAAGAAGCCGCCAGAGCTGTCAGCCTACATGGAGCAGCCAGAGCTTTCAGCCTGCATGGAGCAGCCAGAGCTGTCGGTCTGTATGGAGCAGCCAGAGCTGCCAGTCTACATGGAGCAGCCAGAGCTGTCAGTCTGCATGGAGCAGCCAGAGCTGTCAGCCTGCATGGAGCAGCCAGAGCTGTCGGTCTGCATGGAGCAGCCAGAGCTGCCAGTCTACATGGAGCAGCCAGAGCTGTCAGTCTGCATGGAGCAGCCAGAGCTGCCAGTCTACATGGAGCAGCCAGAGCTGTTAGTCTGCATGGAGCAGCCAGAGCTGTCAGTCTGCATGGAGCAGCCAGAGCTGTCAGTCTGCATGGAGCAGCCAGAGCTGTCAGTCTGCATGGAGCAGCCAGAGATGTCAGTCTGCTTGAAGCAGCCAGAGCTGCCAGTCTGCAAGGAGCTGCCAGTCTGCAAGGAGCTGTCAGTCTGCAAGGAGCTGCCAGTCTGCAAGGAGCTGTCAGTCTGCAAGGAGCTGCCAGTCTGCAAGGAGCTGCCAGTCTGCACGGAGCCGCCAGAGCTGCCAGTGTGTAAGAAGCCGCCAGAGCTGTCAGCCTACATGGAGCAGCCAGAGCTGTCAGCCTGCATGGAGCAGCCAGAGCTGTCGGTCTGTATGGAGCAGCCAGAGCTGCCAGTCTACATGGAGCAGCCAGAGCTGTCAGTCTGCATGGAGCAGCCAGAGCTGTCAGCCTGCATGGAGCAGCCAGAGCTGTCGGTCTGCATGGAGCAGCCAGAGCTGCCAGTCTACATGGAGCAGCCAGAGCTGTCAGTCTGCATGGAGCAGCCAGAGCTGCCAGTCTACATGGAGCAGCCAGAGCTGTTAGTCTGCATGGAGCAGCCAGAGCTGTCAGTCTGCATGGAGCAGCCAGAGCTGTCAGTCTGCATGGAGCAGCCAGAGCTGTCAGTCTGCATGGAGCAGCCAGAGATGTCAGTCTGCTTGAAGCAGCCAGAGCTGCCAGTCTGCAAGGAGCTGCCAGTCTGCAAGGAGCTGTCAGTCTGCAAGGAGCTGCCAGTCTGCAAGGAGCTGTCAGTCTGCAAGGAGCTGCCAGTCTGCAAGGAGCTGCCAGTCTGCACGGAGCCGCCAGAGCTGCCAGTGTGTAAGAAGCCGCCAGAGCTGTCAGCCTACATGGAGCAGCCAGAGCTGCCAGTCAGCGTGGAGCAGCCAGAGCCGCCAGTCAGCATGGAGCAGCCAGATCTTTCAGTCTGCCAGGATCCGCCAGTCAGCCAGACTCTTCCAGATCCGCCAGTCAACCAGACTCTTCCAGATCTGCCAGTCAACCAGACTCTTCCAGATCTGCCAGGCAGCCAGACTCTTCCAGATCTGCCAGTCAACCAGACTCTTCCAGATCTGCCAGTCAACCAGACTCTTCCAGATCTGCCAGTCAACCAGACTCTTCCAGATCTGCCAGTCAACCAGACTCTTCCAGATCCGCCAGTCAGCCGGGATCTGCCAGAACCGCCAGCCAGCCAGGATCTGCCGGATCCAGCTACCTGCCCGAGCTTCCCCTCAGTCCCGAGCTTCCCCTCAGTCCCGAGCTGCCTCAGTCCCGAGCTGCCCCTCAGTCCTGATCTGCTCCTCAGTCCAGTGGGGTTCTGGGTGAGGACTACTAGGCCATGGTCGGCGGCGAGGGTGGACTATCCAAGGACTCGAGGAGGAGGGACTAAGACAGTGATTGAGTGGGGTCCACGTCCCGCGCCGGAGCCGCCACCATGGACAGACGCCCACCCGGACCCTCCCTATTGTTTTGAGGAGAGTCTGGGAGTCCGCACCTTAGGGGGGGGGGGGTTCTGTCACGCCCTGGTCAAAGTATTTTTTGTTTATCTTCATTTATTTGGTCAGGCCAGGGTGTGGCATGGGGTTTTTGTATTGTGGTGTGTTTTGTCTTGGGGTTTTGGTGTTGGTATTGGGATTGTAGCTTAGTGGGGTATCTAGCAAAGTCTATGGCTGTCTGGAGTGGTTCTCAATCAGAGGCAGGTGTTTATCGTTGTCTCTGATTGGAAACCATATTTAGGCAGCCATATTCTTTGAGTTTGTCGTGGGTGATTGTCCTTAGTGTCCTTGTTCCTGTCTCTGTTAGTTTACACTAGTATAGGCTGTTTTCGGTTTTCGTTACGTTACTTTGTTTTGTAGTGTTTAATATTGATTCGTGTTTTTTTTTGTTTTGTTCATTAAACATGGATCGCAATCTACACGCTGCATTTTGGTCCGACTCTCCTTCACACCTAGAAAACCGTTACAGCCCCCTTGAACTTTGCGACCTTTTGCCACATTTCAGGCTTCAAACATAAAGATATAAGACTGTATTTTTTTGTGAAGAATCAACAACAAGTGGGACACAATCATGAAGTGGAACGACATTTATTGGATATTTCAAACTTTTTTAACAAATCAAAAACTGAAAAATTGGGCGTGCAGAGCACGCCCTTTTACTTTCAGTGCAGCAAACTCTCTCCAGAAGTTCAGTGAGGATCTCTGAATGATCCAATGTTGACCTAAATGACTAATGATGATAAATACAATCCACCTGTGTGTAATCAAGTCTCCGTATAAATGCACCCGCACTGTCAAGTCTGCACAAGTCTCAGAGGTTCCTTTTGTTACTATTTTACATTGAACAAACATAAACACAACATGTAAAGTGTTGGTCCCATGTTTCATGAGCTAAAATAAAAGATCCCAGATATGTTCCATTGTAACGGTCTGTCACGCCCTGACCTTAGAGATCCTTTTTATGTCTCTATTTTGGTTTGGTCAGGGCGTGAATTGGGGTGGGCATTCTATGTTTTGTGTTTCTATGATTTTCTCTTTCTATGTTTTGGCCGGGTATGGTTCTCAATCAGGGACAGCTGTCTATCGTTGTCTCTGATTGGGAATCATACTTAGATACCCTTTTTCCCACCTGTGTTTGTGGGAAGTTAACTTTGTTTGATGGCACATAGCCTGAAGCTTCACGGTTTGTTTTGGTATTGTTTATTGTTTTGTCGTCATCATTTTGATTAATTAAAGAAAATGTACGCTCACCATGATGCACCGTGGTCCAGTTCTTCAAACAGCCGTGACAGATCTTCCCACCCCCAACGGACCAAGCAGCGTGGTAAGGAGGAGCAGCGTGAAATGGACTCCTCGACATGGGAGCAGCGCTATCTGGAGTATGAGACAACCTAGGAGGAGATAGAGAGGTGGTTGGTCGACCCAGGGAGAGTGCCGAAGCCCGCCTGGGATTCTCTAGAACAGTGCGAGGAGGGATACCGGAGAATGGAATTGGCGACACGAATACGGCTTGCAAGGAAGCCCGAAAGGCGGCTCCAAAAAGTTTTTTTTGTGGGGGGCACACAGGGAGTGTGCCAGAGTCAGGTTGGAGACCTGAGGCAACTCCCCATGCTTACCGTGGTGGGCGTTGTACTAATCAGGCACCGTGTTATGCGGTGGAGCGCACAGTGTCTCCAGTACACTTTCTCAGCCCGGTGCGCTACATCCCAGCTCCCCGCATCTGCCCGGGCTAGGGTGAGCATCCAGCCAGGACGGATTGTGCCAGCCCTGCTCTCCAGACCTCCAGTGCGCCTCCTCGGGCCAGGATATCCTGCGCTGGCTCTGCACTCTGTGTCTCCAGTGCGTCTGCACAGCCCAGTGCATCCTGTGCCTGCGCCCCGCATGTGCCGGGCGAAAGTCACCATCCAGCCAGGACTGGTTGTGCAGGCTCTTAGCTCGAGACTTCCAGTGCGCCTCCACGGCCCAGTGTATCCGGTGCCTCAGTCAAGGACAAGGCCTCCTGCATGTCTCCCCAGCCTGGTGAGTCCTGTGCCTGCGCCTAGAACTAACCCTCCTATATGTCTCCCTAGCCTGGTGAGTCCTGTGCCTGCTCCCAGAGCCAGGCCTCCTGTGTGTCTCTCCACTCCAGTGATGATGCATGGCACGAAGCGTCCAGTGATGATGCATGGCATGAAGCGTCCAGTGATGATGCATGGCACGAAGCCTCCAGTGATGATCCATGGCACGAAGCCTCCAGTGATGATCCATGGCACGAAGCCTCCAGTGATGATCCATGGCACGAAGTCTCCAGTGATGATCCATGGCACGAAGCCTCCAGTGATGATCCATGGCACGAAGCCTCCAGTGATGATCCATGGCACGAAGCGTCCAGTGATGATCCATGGCACGAAGCCTCCAGTGATGATTCATGGCAAGAAGCCAGTGGCGAGATATGGCACGAAGCTTCACGGTTTGTTTTGGTATTGTTTATTGTTTTGTCGGCATCATTTTGATTCATTAAAGAAAATGTACGCTCACCACGCTGCACCTTGGTCCAGTTCTTCAAACAGCCGTGACACGGTCGTCTGATGAAGAAGGATCGGACCAAAGTGCAGCGTGGTAAGTGTTCATGATTTTCATGACCCAAATCACACCCTGACATCCATACGCAATTTTTATTTATTTCTCTCATATTTTGTGAGCATTTCCACTTTGCCATGTTAATCCATCCACCTGACAGGTGTGGCATATCAAGAAGCTGATTAAACAGCATTATCATTACACAGGTGCACCTTGTGCTGGGGACAATAAAATGCCCCTCGAAAATGTGCCACAGATGTCTCAAGTTGTGAGGGCATGCAATTGGCATGCTGACTGCAGGAATGTCCATGAAAGCTGTTGCAAGGGAATTGAATGTTCATTTCTCTACCACCATCTCCACCTCCAACGTCATTCTAGAGAATTTGGCAGTATGTCCATGCGTCCTCACAACCGCAGACCACGTGTATGGCATCATGTGGGCTAGCGGTTTGCTGATGTCAACGTTGTGAACGGACTGCCTCATGGTGGCAGTGGATTTATGGTATGGGCAGGCATAAGCTACGTACAACGAACACAATTGCATTTTATCGATGGCAATTTGAATGCACAGAAATACCGTGACGAGATCCTGAGGTTCATTGTCGTACCATTAGTTCACCAGTATCACCCTATGTTTCAGCATGATAAAGCACTGCCCCTGGAAGTTGTAAAAATGTCCCAGTTTTCTATGGCCTGCGTACTCACCAGACATGTCACCAATTGAGCATGTTCGCGATGTTTTGGGTCGACGTGTACGACAGTGTCTTCCAGTTCCCGCCAAATCCAGCAACTTCACACAGCCATTGAAGAGGAGTGGGTATCTGTGACCAACAGATGCATATCTCTCTTCCCAGTCGTGAAATACTCAGATTAGGGCCTAATGAATTGATTTCAATTTCCATATATGAAATGTAACTCAGTCAAATCTTTAAAAATGTTGCATGTTACATTTATATTTTTGTTCAATATATTTGTATTTATTTGTATTTTTTAAGTATGCTTTGTTGGGAAGGGCTCGTGAGCAAGCATTTCACTGTAAAGTCTACCTCAGTTGTATTCGGCGTATGTGATATATACAATTTTATTTTATATTATTGAACAGAAAAGGTGTATTCAGCAGTAGTTTATAGGATCAACCTTGACTAGAATTAAGCAATAAGGCCCGATAAGGTGTAGTATATGGCCAACATACCAGGGCTAAGGGCTGTTCTTACGCTTGACGTAATGAGGAGTGTCTGGATACATCCCTTAGCCGTGGTATATTGGCCATATACCACAAACTCCTGAGGTTCCTTATTGCTATTATAAAATGGTTACCAACGGAATTAGATGTTTCAAATTTTTATGTCACATGCACAAGTGCAGTGAAATGTCTTTCTTGCAAACACAAGAACAGTAAAAATAAATGTTTTGTCAAACACAAAGTATAAAGTACAGGCTATACCACGGCTTTCATCCCATTATTCAGTGCTCGAACCACCCGGATTATAACACAGTATATGCACTGAGTGTACAAAACATTAGGCACACCTGCTCTTTCCATGATTCAAACCATGTTTCCATCCAACCTTTTTATGCAATAAAGTACATGTTGGATAAGAAATTTCAACTTTCCAAATGTCCACAAAACAAAATACAAGGTGAGTTATTTTTGTGTTGGTAAAATTAATTATGCGCTTCATATTCGTCACCAAATCCACTGGCTCCAGGTCATATATAAGTCTTTGCTAGGTAAAGCCCCACCTTATCTCAGCTCACTGGTCACCATAGCAGCACCCACCAGTAGCACGCGCTACAGCAGGTATATTTCACTGGTCATCCCCAAAGCCAATTCCTCGTTTGGCCGCCTTTCCTTCCAGTTCTCTGCTGCCAATGACTGGAACGAACTGCAAAAATCACTGAAGCTGGAGACTCATATCTCCCTCACTGGCTTTAAGCACCAGCTGTCAGAGCAGCTCACCAATCTGTAAATAGCCCATCCAACTACCTCATCACCATATTGTTATTTATTTGATTTATTTTGCTCCTTTGCACCCCAGTATCGCTACTTGCACTCATCTTCTGCACATCAATCACCCCAAACTTTTAATTTGCCATACTGTAATAATTTCACCACTATGGCCTATTTATTGCCACACCCCCCTTTTCTCACCTCATTTGCCCACGCTGTATATAGACTTTCTCTATTGTCTTATTGACTGTATGTTTGTTCATTCCATGTGTAACTCTGTGTTATTGTTTGTGATGCACTTCTTTGCTTTATCTTGGCCAGGTCGCAGTTGTAAATGAGAACTTGTCCTCAACTAGCCTACCTGGTTAAATAAAGGTGTTCTCAACTAGCCTACCTGGTTAAATAAAGGTGTTCTCAACTAGCCTACCTGGTTAAATAAAGGTGTTCTCAACTAGCCTACCTGGTTAAATAAAGGTGTTCTCAACTAGCCTACCTGGTTAAATAAAGGTGTTCTCAACTAGCCTACCTGGTTAAATAAAGGTGTTCTCAACTAGCCTACCTGGTTAAATAAAGGTGTTCTCAACTAGCCTACCTGGTTAAATAAAGGTGTTCTCAACTAGCCTACCTGGTTAAATAAAGGTGTTCTCAACTAGCCTACCTGGTTAAATAAAGGTGTTCTCAACTAGCCTACCTGGTTAAATAAAGGTGTTCTCAACTAGCCTACCTGGTTAAATAAAGGTGTTCTCAACTAGCCTACCTGGTTAAATAAAGGTGTTCTCAACTAGCCTACCTGGTTAAATAAAGGTGTTCTCAACTAGCCTACCTGGTTAAATAAAGGTGTTCTCAACTAGCCTACCTGGTTAAATAAAGGTGTTCTCAACTAGCCTACCTGGTTAAATAAAGGTGTTCTCAACTAGCCTACCTGGTTAAATAAAGGTGTTCTCAACTAGCCTACCTGGTTAAATAAAGGTGTTCTCAACTAGCCTACCTGGTTAAATAAAGGTGTTCTCAACTAGCCTACCTGGTTAAATAAAGGTGTTCTCAACTAGCCTACCTGGTTAAATAAAGGTGTTCTCAACTAGCCTACCTGGTTAAATAAAGGTGTTCTCAACTAGCCTACCTGGTTAAATAAAGGTGTTCTCAACTAGCCTACCTGGTTAAATAAAGGTGTTCTCAACTAGCCTACCTGGTTAAATAAAGGTGTTCTCAACTAGCCTACCTGGTTAAATAAAGGTGTTCTCAACTAGCCTACCTGGTTAAATAAAGGTGTTCTCAACTAGCCTACCTGGTTAAATAAAGGTGTTCTCAACTAGCCTACCTGGTTAAATAAAGGTGAAATAAAATAAATAAAACATGGGTTTTGTTATAGCATCCAAGATACTGAAACTAAAGTCACAGCTTCTATTGAATTGGGACCCTCATTACTTTTGTACAACTCAGTTCCGCAATACCAAAGAGAATACAAATAGCTTATCACACTTCAACCTGTGGTTTTCTGTCAAGCTCTGATTGGCGAGGGCTTTCTGCGGCAGCTGGCCCCTGTCTATACCCCAATCCTACATTGAGTGGTTATTCATTTTCCAATTAGTCTTTGAAAGAGACTGACTTATGATGGCCTCTTTCAAGCTTGCACTCGTTATCTTAATTTCTTACCAGACCACAGGTATGCTATACAATTGCACACAGTTTCGGTTAATACTATAACATATGAATATGATGTTATAGTATATTTAATTCAATGTACATTATTGACATATACATTTATGTTCTAATTAAACATGTAATTACAATATATAATCTTGTTCATGAGACATTTAGAACCACAAATGGAAAAAGGTGTTTATGGAGACACGTTTTTATAACAGATTTTCCTTTTCTTTATATTTTTATCTTTCCCACAGCTTTGGCAAGGGTTGTCGGTGGGGAGGGAACACAAAACGCCTGGGACAAGCTGAAAGTAAGAACTATTTTTATTTTGAAAACAATGATTCCCCCCTTCAACCCACAAAATATAGGAATACCAGTGTATGCAACATTGTTCTGCATACTAAAAACCACCTGGCGGGATTCAAAAAGCAAAAAAATAGAGAGAAAAAATAGAGAAATATTATTGTGTTTTACTAAGAGAAAATTACCAGATAATGAGCTCCATAATTAATATCATTACTACAGTATATAAATCAAATAAAGTATAAATATCAATAGCATTATCAATCAGATTAGTTCCCAGGGGTTCGTTCCCAAACGTTTTGGGCCCATGATCCCATTTTGATGAATTAATACATTTTTTGTGTTCTCACCAAAGGTGATGTAATCAACGGCCAATTTTTCTTTATTTTAATTGGGGCTATGGCAGTCTATTACAAATCAGTCTGACAATACCTTTGACAGTATTTCAAGTTGAATGAAGTATGCTTTTTCGCTCAAGTTTTCATGTATCAAATACAAATCTAGAGTTCAGTGGGTTTCAATCGCATGTTCAATGATTGCGTAAAATAGGAAATGTGCCTACTCTGTGCTTGGCACGTGCGCTCCAGCCAAAAACACGCAAATACAGAGCGGGTAGACTGTGCGGGTAGGCTAGCCACATTATGAGTTTATTATGGATAACAGCCAGAATATTTGTATTTGTCAAACGGCAGTCAAGCATCGATCATCATGTCACCAGATTAAGATCCTAAATAGTTATTGGAAAGGAGCATCAAACTCATCGCCGTGCACTTTCACCACCCTCTGAAGTTCATCATAAACTATTTAATATGTAGTTTAAAAACGGCATGGTTTCCCGAGTAGGCATAGTAGTGGGAGGACCACACAACATGTCATCGCGTGATTCCAAGTACAGGTTGAGAACTGAGTAATCAAGGTGACACACAGTAACACATTCAATACCGCCTTGCACACTCTTGCTTGCATCTAGCTGATCTAGGATGTAATCATTAGTCCAACAGTTGCAAATGAGAGTTTCTATTGGAATAATTCAGGTATGTTTATCCCCGTTTCGTTCCATTTGCTTCCGTTTAAGAAACGTTTTTCAACAGAATTGGTGGAATGAATACACCCCAGATAAAACACATTCACAGTTGACTTTCATAGCAACCATAGAAAAACAGCATGATCACTTTGCTCCTTGAATATATAATTCCTTCTCGCAACCTTCCCAAGTCAAACCTTCATATCATGACTGTTAACCATCATTGTCACCTCATAGTCAACATACACAACATGACCAAAAGTATGTGGACACCTGCTCGTCGAGCATCTCATTCCAAAATCATGGGCATTAATATAAAGTTGGTCCCCCTTTGCTGCTATAACAGCCTCCACACTTCAGCGAAGGCTTTCCACGAGATGTTGGAACATTGCTGCAGGGACTTGCTTCCATTCAGCCACAAAACATTAGTGAGGTCAGGCAATGAGGTTGGAATCTGTGCAGTCAAGTTCTTCCACACCGATCTCTACAAACCATTTCTGTATGGACCCCGCTTTGTGCATGTGGACAATGTCATGCTGAAACAGGAAAGGGCCTTCACCAAACTGTTGCCACAAAGTTGGAAGCACAGAATCATCTAGAATGTCATTGTATGCTGTAGCGTTAAGATTTCCCTTCCCGGGCCTCCCGGGTGGCGCAGTGGTTAAGGGCGCTGTACTGCAGTGCCAGCTGTACCACCAGAGACTCTGGGTGCGGCTTGGTTGGGTTGTGTATCGGAGGACGCATGACTTTCAACCTTCGTCTCTCCCGAGCCTGTACGGGAGTTGTAGGCAGGATAACTTTTTAGATGTTTCATTCTTTAAAAAAAAATGAAATTCACTGAGGAGGATGGTCCTCCCCTTCCTCCTATGAGGAACCTCCACTGACCCTGTTCTAATGACGCTTGTGGGCATTGTATAGGGAAACAGAAGACACATACATGTTCTTGAGAATGTTATCTTTCAGTGATGGGGTCATAATATTTTGCGTCTTAATAAGAACCGAGCTAATTTCACTTCTGTTTTCTTTAAAACAGATGTTCAGTCTATAGACTATAGAAGCAGGTATAAATGAGAGGAGACATGTTTTGCAACACAAAATATGATTTCATATAAATCCAGCACTGCTTGTCAGGGACCTTCAGGAATAATGTCAACTAGAATAAATGGATGTCTTTGCCTCAGTATCCCGCCACAGCTTTGAGTTGGCATTCTTCTCTTTCCCTCTCTTCCTCTCAGAAAGGGGACAGCTGCCAGGACTGTACCCAAATAATTGAACTCCTTAAAGACCTTATCTCCAACCCGGACATACAGGTGAATGCATCGACAGAACATGCACCCCTGAACCATACATACCATACATTTGAATCATTCATAATAACACCCAGAAACATACAGTGGGGCAAAAAAGTATTTAGTCAGCCACCAATTGTGCAAGTTCTCCCACTTAAAAAGATGAGAGAGGCCTGTAATTTTCATCATAGGTACACTTCAACTATGACAGACAAAATTAGAAGAAAAAAAATCCAGAAAATCACATTGTAGGATTTTTTAAATGAATTTATTTGCAAATTATGGTGGAAAATAAGTATTTAGTCACCTACAAACAAGCAAGATTTCTGGCTCTCACAGACCTGTAACTTATTCTTTAAGAGGCTCCTCTGTCCTCCACTCGTTACCTATATTAATGGCACCTGTTCGAACTTGTTATCAGTATAAAAGACACCCGTCCACAACCTCAAACAGTCACACTCCAAACTCCACTATGGCCAAGACCAAAGAGCTGTCAAATGACACCAGAAACTAAATTGTAGACCTGCACCAGGCTGGAAAGACTGAATCTGCAATAAGTAAGCAGCTTGGTTTGAAGAAATCAACTGTGGGAGCAATTATTAGGAAATGGGAGACATACAAGACCACTGATAATCTCCCTCGATCTGGGGCTCCACGCAAGATCTCACCCCGTGGGGTCAAAAATTAAATCCCAGGTCCCGGGGGGACCTAGTGAATGTAAAGTAACAAAGCCTACCATCAGTAACACACTACGCTGCCAGGGACTCAAATCCTGCAGTGCCAGACGTGTCCCCCTGCTTAAGCCAGTACATCTCTAGGCCCGTCTGAAGTTTGCTAGAGAGCATTTGGATGATCCAGAAGAAGATTTGGAGAATGTCATATGGTCAGATGAAACCAAAATATAACTTTTTGGTAAAAACTCAACTCGTCGTGTTTGGAGGACAAAGAATGCTGAGTTGCATCCAAACACCATACCTACTGTGAAGCATGGGGGTGGAAACATCATGCTTTGGGGCTGTTTTTCTGCAAAGGGACCAGGACGCTGATCCATGTAAAGGAAAGAATGAATGGGGCCATGTATCGTGAGATTTTGAGTGAAAACCTCCTTCCATCAGCAAGGGCATTGAAGATTAAACGTGGCTGGGTCTTTCAGCATGACAATGATTGCCCGAGCAATGAAGGAGTGGCTTCGTAAGAAGCATTTCAAGGTCCTGGAGTGGCCTAGCCAGTCTCCAGATCTCAACCCCATAGAAAATCTTTGGAGGGAGTTGAAAGTCCGTGTTGCCCAGCAACAGCCCCAAAACATCACTGCTCTAGAGGAGATATGCATGGAGGAATGGGCCAAAATACCAGCAACAGTGTGTGTGAACCTTGTGAAGACTTACAGAAAACGTTTGACCTCTGTCATTGCCAACAAAGGGTATATAACAAAGTATTGAGAAACTTTTGTTATTGACCAAATATTTATTTTCCACCATAATTTGCAAATAAATTCATTAAAAATCCTACAATATGATTTTCTGGATTTTTTTGTTGTTGAAGTGTACCTATGATGAAAATTACAGGCCTCTCTCATCTTTTTAAGTGGGAGAAATTGCACAATTGGTGGCTGACTAAATACTTTTTTGCCCCACAGTATAACCATCACATCAGTACTACTTGTATGTGCATATGATGCTCATTCACCTGGGTCAGTTTTTCTTCCTATTTGTGGCTGCAGATAGAGCATTCAGGTTTATTTTCCGCAAACAATGAAAAACAACAGACACTTTCAGTTCCTGAAATGGTTTTCACCTGTTTTTTCCCACAAACCCTCACTCAAAACAAGTGGTACAGTTTGTGTTTCTGTTCTACGTTGCTGTTTTGGAGAGTTAGAAAGCCACTTCCTCTTTTCTATATAAAAATAACTATAATAGCAGTTCACAGTGGATTTCTGACTTCTAAGTTCCCCTTTCCTCTGAGGCTGATCAGGCACTTCGGACAGTGTAATCTCACCCCTGAATAGTTCATTCTTCTTAAACACACTCAGTGGCCTAACAAACCAGTGGTATGCAAAAAGAAATGTACTTCACTGTAGCTTTTAATACATATTCTAATATGTCTTAATGATTGTAAAACACATCATTTACTTAATGTGCCTCAAAATGATTTCAACTGATGCCTCCCACTCCTCCATCCCCAGACCGAGATCAGGGGCGAATTGGAGAAACTATGTGACCTCATGCCAGGTCCTGCGTCCCCCAAACTGTGCCGGGAGCAAGTGGATAAGAACCTCCCCCTGGTCATCACCTTCTTGACAAGCTTCTTCGTACGTGCTGATGGGAGGTTGAGAAAGATCCTGGTTTGTAATTTGTTATATAATTCTGACTGAATGAGCCTTGAATTGAGCCTCTCTCCTCTCCCACAGAAACCCACTGAGGTGTGTACCGTGTTGGGACTGTGTGGCTCCCAGTCAGACAGCCAGCAGCAGAGCCTGCTGACTGATCACATTCAAGCGGGTCTGAAGTCAGCCATGACAATGACAAAGGTGAGACAGAAAGAACAGGACTAATGCACTCTCTCTCTGACCTCTACTCTGTGTCCCGCTGACTTTTGTTTGTCTGTACCTGACTGTTTGTCTGTCTTTATCTTGTTCTCTTTCTCCCTCTGTTTTCTTTCTGTTTTGTCTACTAGGTGCAGTTCTCGCCAGAATGTACCTTCTGCATTTATCTTATCAAGTCACTGGAGAGTATGCTGCCGAAAATAAGGACTGAGGTAAGGCATGCCATAGAAATATAATTAGTGCAGGGATCATCAACTAGATTCAGCCAAGGCATGCACACAGGAACACACACACCCCAGCTGTTGTTCATATCTTTAAAATACTGTTATTCAATCGATGGGTTGCCTTTGTTAGCGTTATCTTTTTTTCAATCACTTTGGCACATTTTTCAGATGTAAGTTGTGTATTTTCAAAACTCTTAGAAGAAAACTGTAAACTAATACTTGTTATGTTCAGAACCTTTGATTGTGTATTCATAGAGGTTAGGGTTCACCCCTGAGTCATTCATGCAAAATGAATGAAATGCCATGAGAACATTCAATTTAGTCACCAATATATCAGGTAATGACAGGCTCACCATTTCGTCATTTTAACTACCATTTAGTCCAATACCAAAAAATACAAGACACGCATTTCAAAACTGTTCTTTTTGAAATGCTGAATAGAAAGAATAGTAGATGGTAAATATCATTTTACATACAGTATTTTACTATAACTTGCAAAAAATATATATAATTTGTATCCAATGGCAGATTGTGAGCATGTTGAGAAATATGTCTGTCAGATTTACATTTGATTATTCTTATATTGTAAATAGGTGGACAAATCATCAGAAATGGGGGTATTGTAAAGGAGTTGGCTACTGTAGAAACGTAGCGCGGTGTTGTATGTTATTTATGCCCCATGCTACATTTTACAAGATCACCTTATCTACGGGATTTGTCAAATGATACAGTATCGCCTGTCTATATCTGCTTGCAGTGTATCAATGAAATTCAGATAATGAGTGGACTATATTGTTGTATATAACGCAGGTCTTTCATCAGATCATTGTACAGTACACTATCGTTCCAAATGGTAGCACATAGAGTGACTCTTTCCACTTCCTATTGAAGCACACTGGCACATACATATATGATTTGGTTTACCTTCCATCATAAATTGATGTCAGATTGATACATTTATGAGGCAAACATATATACATTTACAGTGTTCAGCAGTTATCAAACTATACTGTATATGCTAACTACAAGCACTACATCATTTTGGTTCAGTAGTTACCAGTTTTGAACAGTTTGATTAAGTGATTGTCTAATTATTTGTATTGTTAACAACATAATCAAATCAAATCAAAAGTCAAGTGAAAGTTGCATTTTGAAAAGCAGATACTTAGGTTGATTATGCATCAAAATTGAAAGAGTGATGAACAAGTGACTTTATTTGTAATTCTCAGTCAATTACAAATGTGCTTAGAGTTTTAAAAACTTTCGTCATTTTGATGATTTTTGTGTTTAGTATTGTGAAAATGTAACACATACTTCTGAAAATTGTACCAAAGTGCTAAGAAAAATGTAATAGTTTTTTACTGTATTATGGTGACAATGTGGTGAATTTTCAAAACTCTTAGTACAGAACTCCACACTGGTAACACTTGTAAATTACAATACATTACACTGTTTTCATATTAGGTACACTATCCCATGTGTGATCAAAGGTGTGATCAAATGAAGGAAACATCGTTTAGCAGGCACTAAATTGCATCAAGCCTGTCTTGAGCATTTGGACATAGGTTCTCATCGATATCAAAATAAATATCCTTATTGTTCATGCACCTTTTAGCATTGCAAATCAAAGTCTGATTTAGGTCTGGTTTGAAATCATTGCATGCCTCATCCATGGCCTGAAGGAGGGTGGTACGCTTACGGGATGGCAATCATACATCTTCCACCTGTATTGTAATCATGTATTGTATTTTACCGTATTGTACTTCTGTATTGTATTGGTCCTGTACGTGGCTTAGTTCATTAGAACACAGCACTAGCAACACCAGAGTTGTGGGTTTGATTCCCACTAGGGTCACATACCAAAATATGTAGACTGTTGTCACTTTGGATTAAAGTGTCTGCTATGTAAATTACATGTATTACTGTACTGGGGGATGCATTTCTTTCTTGTTTTGGACTTTCTGGATGATTTGCATATTGGTATTGTATTGATATTCTATCACTGCACTGTTAGAGTTACAAATACAAGCATTTCACTGCACCTGCTGTAACATCTGCTAATCTGTGGATGCGACCAATAAACTTTGATTTGTTACGTACAGTATATATCTGATCTTGTCAATGTCAGATTTTTTTTCATGTACTGTGAAGTAAAATCATCATAGTCATTATCATAGTAGTACATTTGAGTATACAGGAAATCATACTTTTTATGTTTCTACTTTACAGACATATTTTAAGTATGTAGTTCTCAAAATCTGTAGTAGACTAAACAGTTGACATGTCAAATCTATAGGTTTACCAAATGTTTAAGTGATCATCAATTCAGAGCAGTCGGATTAAGTTATAGTAAATGCATTTGAACAAAAGAGGAGAGAATCATATCAAAAGTCATGTGAGCAGTGCATTGTGAAAAGCAATTACTTTATATGAACATGTATTGCAATGTGAAATGTATTTCTAGATGATTAAGTTTGATGAAAAGGTGACTGTGTGATTTTGTGTTTTGTAATTAGTCATTTGAAAATGTGTTTGGAGTTTTGAAACAACTGCCTTTTTGATGTTTTTTTACTAATAGTTGTAAAAATTGCAGGTAGATTCTTAGATTTTTTTGCATGGACATTGATTTTATGCTACACAAATGTAAATAACATGACATTTTTCTAAACTAATCCAATCTGTTAGTAGATTTATTGCACCCGTTGCTGAGATGGTCTTTCCAGTTTAGATAGTTTAGGTAGTCTACATTTTTTTCGGGCCCTACCTTGGCAGTCATTCTAAATGCAGGTTGCAGGTGAAAAGTAAAAATTGTTGGATATCCTCAATCTGGCTAGAATTCAATAGGATTTACACATCATTTTGCAAGCCAGCATAATGTGATGTAGCCAGTTTATATACTAGTTAACTGTTAGAGTAAAATTCAAATTCCAAAATACACTGTATCAGTGAAAACCATAGGAGAGTACCTTACACACTGAGTTAGTGTAACATTTTAATGCCACTGGTGTTAGAAACTATCAGTTGGAACACACTAAAAAAAGTGTTGTCGTCACCCAATATAGTGTTCAATACCTACATCGCTGGTGCTAGGAAATATATACTGTTAAACACTGTTAAAAGGGCAACACTTACATACATTCTGGTGGTTCTCATGTAAACACAAAAAAAGCATTCAATTGTACACCCACAGTGTTAAGCTTACCAATCAGAGTTTGCTGTGCACTAACACACACATTTGTATCCAAAGCAACTAGGGTTAAGTGCCTTGCTCAAGGTCACATTGACAGATTTTTCATCTAGACAGCTTGTGGATTTGAACAAAGCAACCTTTTGGTTACTGACCTAACACACTTAACCGCTAGGCTACTTGCCACCCTACATGTGTGTACACACAAACAATCTTTTTCCCAATGCCCTGTATCTGTTTCCCCTCCCAGATGGCTGTGATTGATCTGCTGGGGAAGGTGTGTGGTATTCTACCCATGTCCTACAGGAAGCAGTGTGAGAACCTGATAGAGAAGTATGGTAAGATGCTGATGGACATGCTCCTGACCTACGCCACCCCTGAGGTCATATGCACCCTAGTCGAAGCCTGTCATGGCATGGATACGCCTGTCCTGGGTGAGTTCATGACCACTTCATCATTCATCCCTCCTGCCCTGCTTTGCATCACCACCATATAATCACTTTTCTCTCTATCATTTCCTCTTCTATATTATCCACTGTTTTGAAATGTCTCTCTCTTCTTTCCCTCTCTCCTCTCCCTCTTTCTCTCCCTCTCAGAGAGTGCTCCTCTGTCTGACTGTGACTCCTGTCTGACTCTGGCGGTTCTGACTCATCTACAGCTGGGCTCCAATGCTTCAGAGCCCCAGACCTCCTCCTTCCTGGCCTCTGTCTGCCAGCTCCACCCCAAGGCCCTGCCCAAGGTCAGCCCTGCCCCCTGGTCTACATCTCCCTCATCTCACATAAGAGCCTTATAGGAGCCTCTGGGCTCATGTCTAATTTCACTCTTTTCAGTGTGATGGCTTTACCCAGCGTCATGGGCACCAGCTGAAGGGGCTTCTGGGTAAACCAGAGTCAGCCCTTGATGTGTGTGAGGTATGTCATGTTTAGATTCACTCGACTACACACTGTAACGTAACATGAAAGTCACTAAGGATCTGACCCTTTTTTCAATTATTGCCTAAAAAGACGTACCCAAATCTAACTGTCTGTAGCTCAGGACCTGAAGCAAGGATATGCATATTTTTGATACCATTTGAAAGGAAACACTTTGACGTTTGTGGAAATGTGAAATTAATGTAAGAGAATATAACACATTAGATCTGGTAAAAGATCATACAAAGAACACCATCATCTTTGAAATGCAATAGAAAGGCAATAATCTATTATTCCAGCCCAGGTGCTATTCACATTTTGGCCACTAGTTAGCAGCAGTGTATGTGCAAAGTTTTAGACTGATCCAATGAACCTTTGCATATCTGTTCAAAATGTTGTATCAAGACTGCCCAAATGTGACTAATTGGTTTATTAATACATTTTCAAGTTCATAATTGTGCACTCGACCTCAAACAATAGCATAGTATTATTTCACTGTAATAGCTACTGTGAATTGGACAACGATCCCGTAGAGGATAAATCCAAATTTCTATGGGGTGGGGATGTACTTTAAGTTTGTTTGTTTCTCAGAGAGTGGGCCTGTGTGGGGGAGTGATAGAGGCAGGAGAACAGGGAGGGGACCCATGCACTCTGGGCACCAGTTACAGTTGCAGAGACCTCAAGACTGCCCTGGAATGCGGGGTAAGGCCACTGAACGTACCAACAAAGTTTGATTTTATTTTACCTTTATTTTATCAGGGAGTCCCATTGAGACTAATGTCTAAGGGAGCCTTGCATCACACAATCACACAAGAAATTACACAATAGGAAATACATCAAGAAAATACAAAAAAAAGTATAGTAGACATTTCATAACAGAACAAAGGTGTTTAAATCTTTGCATGCAATTTGTCTTATATAGATGGTGTCAATCTGCCAGAAGTTTGCGTGGAAGTAAGAACCTCTGCCCAGTACCTACTCTCAAAGTGGACGGTAAGTTGACTCTTGATGTACATACAGCGCCTATTAAAAGTATTCACCCGTCTTGGATTTTTTTTCACATTTGTTGCTTTACAAAGTGGGATTGAAATGGATTTAACTATGACATTTTGCCATTGATCTACACAAAATACTCCATAATGTCAAGGTGAAAAAAAATCCTGTACATTTTTACAAATGTATGCAAATTAAATAACTAAAATACAGTTGTTGCATAAATATTCAGCCCCTTAGTTTTGGCAAGCCTACATTAGTTCAGGAGTACAAATTGGCCTAACAAATCACATTAATTAATAGGGGTTGACATGACTCGAATGACAACCCACTGGACACACACACTGGTTTGATTGTTGTTTCAACGTAATTTGTCAACGTATTGTGACGTAGAATCAACATGGAAATACATTGGATTTGAAAAGGGTCATCAACCAGTAAGGGAGAGGGGTAAATTGAGGGAAAGAGTTAGTTAAGCCACCCCTTGTTTCTAAGAAACCATACACAAAATGTATAATTTGACTAAATATTTAGGAAGAGATCATCTTTTCATACAGTATTATCATTCATTCATGGTTGAATGGATCTTTGGAAGTGTAGAAGTAGCTTAGTGATATTAATAATACACTTTTACCTTTGGATATTTTATTTTTCATGAAGGACGGTGGGTTGATCTACAAGTTAGTAATATGTTGGATTTATGTCTCCATCTCAACCAAAATTCTAAGTTGAAGAATAGGACTAAATCAAATAAAACTATATTTGAAGTGCATTTAAGTTGGATTTGATTTAGTGCTATTCATTAACTGAGAGACGTAAATCCAACATATCAATCATTATTTTGTAGACAAACTGGATATTGAATTGTGAACATTGAATTATGAACACAACCACATATCAACATTTGAAGGAGATGTATCTTCTGCTTGGATAGTGTATACATACAGTACCAGTCAAAAGTTTTTTCAGTTACATACAGGTAACTGCCAAAATAAAGGAAACACCAACATAAAGTGTTTTAATAGGGTGTTGGCCACCACGAGCTGCCAGAACAGCTTAAATGCACCTTTGCATAGATCCTACTAGTGGATCTAAACCATGCCAGGATAATGCACCCCACACACCATACCATATACTTTGTATCCCTAATTTCCTCAAGTGTTTTTATTTTATTTTGGCAGTTACAGGTGTTGGTAATGTTTTGTATACTCAGTGTATTTCCTCCTAATATTGTAGGCTTCATTGGCCACAAGGACAGATTGTTTTTATTGATAAATTTGACACTGTCAGAGTAGCCACTCTCACAGTCATTTGACACTGTCAGAGTAGCCACTCTCACAGTCATTTGACACTGTCAGAGTAGCCACTCTCACAGTCATTTGACACTGTCAGAGTAGCCACTCTCACAGTCATTTGCTTGGCATTAAGAGATTCTGGTAATGTTTTGTAGAATTGCATGAAAAGGCACATTTTCCAGACACAGCAACAATAAAAAAAGTGGAAATCTACTCAATTGTAGCCTATGCTTTATTACAAAGGGGCTTTTTCTTCAAGGGTACATTTATCACACAACTAATTGCATTTTTGTGCACGGATTGGGTTTACAAAACATTAGGATGTGTCAGGAAGGGGGGTTATATAAAACAAAGACATGGGGCCTATGATTTGTTAAACCGACCCTAGTAACACAAATATGAATAAATCTTATGATAGGCATGCTATTTAGGTTTCAGATCAATTGGTTGTCACACACACAAACGACTCGGGTTGTAAATCAATGTTCCGCCCACTCTTCTTTTCAGATTGATAATCCAAGACTTTGAGCGAGCCTGAGGCCTTTGCAGCAATGGAAGATCCCAAAGCTTTCAACATCAAATTACAAATATTCTATTTACTGTGTCAATATGTTTTTCTAGATGATAACACTTCTTTAACACATGAACATTGCACTGAATATTTTGCCAATGGATATGATTTTATAAAACTCTTCTGTACTTTTCCTTGCGGGCAGCAGTCAGTATTAAATGAATGCATTCCTGCGAGCTAGGGATTAAGAGAACATGATAAAGACATTGAAACTATTTAGAGACATAATATTAGCAGTAAAGGTGGTCTACAAGGCTAAATGTACTAGGAAAATGTTCATATTACCTTGCTTGTGATTTTAGCTTTACATGTGACCTCAATCTCCATATGAATATTAGTTGTGTTCTTCATGCTCATTCTTTTATGGTTCCTGACATTATCAAAATCAAATCACGTCATGAATAAAATTACTTTTCCCCATTGACTGACCCTTTCATGGAAATCATTTCTACAACCCGAAGCAATTGTGTAGTGAAATTCCAAACATTGTACATTAGATTGTGTCCTCATTAGGGACATGAGTCTACCTCTCCCAATTAATGTATTTGTTTCAGTAACAATGGAGGTTAGTGCTGTAAGTTGAATATTGAGTATTAAAAATAAATTAAGGAATTATGTACAGAACATCAGGGTAGACTTTTATTCAAAGGTTTCACATGGAGCATTTCAAGTCTTTAGGAAATGGAACATTTGAGCCAAGGGGAGGGGTCTATAAGCATCACAGGTGAGGGGTTGGAGATAGTAGCAGGAGCAGGCAGGGTGTGTGTAGTGAGGTAAAAACATTAAAAAGGCACTTTTACACCTTCAGTAACCAGACAGCCTCACCACCAAAAATGTAAAAAAAGAAAGATTTTAAACAAAATGTAGAGAATGCAAATGCTGCAGTCCACACATACCCAACAGAGAGCATTGTAAACAAGGCCGGTTTCTCTGTACAACACCCGCCAGACTTTTGCTTTTATCAGTGGGCATGTGGGAAGAAAAAAAAAATGTTAAAATTCTTCTGCAAAGTCAGTCATCTCCAAAACCCTTGTCACTAAAATATAAATAACACTGGCAACTGCTTAGAGCACCACCTAGTGGCTGCAACCCAAAGTTTTTCTGTGGACCACTTTAGGAACCAGAGGGTAAAACCATGCTAATGATTTTTAATTGTTGTTTATTTTTTTAAGTTAACCTTCCTCACTTGTCAGCATCCATGTTAAAAAGGTCCCCCAAAGGCAGTCAAAAATGAAGCACTCGCGTTTGTTTTCAAGTATTGAGTTATCAAATGGTAGAGCAGACTGAAGCAGTTTCTCTAGCGACACCCAGTGGTCACTGTCTAGAGGGGAAGTGCCTTGCCTTAGTCTATCAGACCTTAGTCTATCAGACCATTCTAGAACTTTCACATGTAATCTTAATTTGACAAAGGATGTGACAGAGGGAATAGAGATACAACGTACATCCCAACAGAACCAGAGTTCATTAGAAGTTTCTGACTTCTCTGTAACACGTCAGAAAACATGGTCTGAAGGGATGACTGTTCCAAACAAGGTACTATAGTTCAAGAAAACTCAAGTTCTGCAGTTCCACTTTGACAAATGGGTTTTTGGTTACATCTGACAAATACTTAACTTTTAATTGAAAAGAGTTAAGGGGACAAGATTGACATCCTAATTACCTATTGCAACTCCTAGCATTCTTCAGCCCTAAAATGTGCCATCAATTATTTCTCCAACCAGAGAAACACTGGGTGGGGGATAGGTACGGAAACAGGAGGGAGAAGAGAGAAAATACATTTATGTGAAGATAAAACAACTGTCAGGGGGAAAGACAGGAAATGGATTTCAGGGGGTGTGCAAGCAATTGCAGATGGGTAGAGAGGGTACAGGAGTGTAAAATGTTTCCTTTAGGGATGAGAGTTTGGGGGTGATTGTGGACATTCATCTCTCCCAAGAGCTTGTAGGTTTTTCTGTAGTACACCCATAGCTCAGGGTGAGGGATTCAGTATTTGAGCTTTTTGGGGACCTCCCAGGGGAAGGCCTCCCGCCCAAAGTGGCCATAGGCAGCAGTCCGCTGGTAGATAGGCTTCTTCAAGTCGAGCTCCCTGGAACACAGAAAGCACAATAGTGTTGAATTGGGTAAATAAATGCACAGATTACTAGAGGGCAAACCAAGCCGTCGCCATTCAAATGTAGAACCCCTAGACCCATGAAGACCAGCTCCGACCCCATGGGACCCCTAACAAAATATGTTACTGGCAGCCACCATTGTTCCACACTACCTAACAATGACACCAGGGCGGAGGTCAAAGTTCTTCTTGACGATGTCCAGCAGCTCCCTCTCGCTCTTCTGAGAAGTCCCATAGTGGAAGATGGAGATGGATAGGGGATGGGCAACTCCAATGGCATAGGCTACCTGACAACACAGCCACTTCTTATTAACACACACATGATCAAGACTCACATGACAGGTTGTAAAATATGCTATTTTTTATACTTTTCATCTCATTGTTATACATAACAGTTCTAAGTGAATGACTCTTATAGCAAATTAAAACCTTAAAACGACCACAAAAGACAAATAAAATTGTTAGGTTGCAGCCATTAGCGCAATCCTGACCTGGACCAGCACACGCTTGCAGAGCTCAGCCTTCACCAGGGACTTGGCCACCCAGCGGGCAGCGTAGGCAGCAGAGCGGTCCACCTTAGTGTAGTCTTTCCCTGAAAAGGCCCCTCCACCGTGGGCCCCCCAGCCTCCGTAGGTGTCCACAATGATCTTACGTCCGGTCAGGCCAGCATCACCCTGCGAGGGGGAGGGTCAGCCAAGGAGCCCAGGACAGTGTTAGAAATGTCACATGTTGACAAGAGCCTACTTTAAAAAAACAAATCTGACTGACTATGTAGCTACTTGATCACATCTCTCTGGATGGTTATTTTCTAGAGTCTATTGAGGACAGTGGTGTACAATACATCTCTCAGTCTCACCTGAGGACCTCCGATGACAAAGCGGCCGCTGGGCTGCAGGTGGTAGATGGTGTCGTCGTCCAGGTACACGGTGGGCACCACTGCCTTCACAACCTGCTCCTTAAGGGCGTCACGCATCTCATCCAGGCAAATTACTTCATCATGCTGCACGGACACCACAACAGTGTGCACACGCACTGGGAGCATGGCCCCACGGTCCTGCCTGTACTGAACAGTCACCTAGAGAGGGAGACAAGGTATTAAGTGTCATTCAAGGAGTACACACATCTGACAAGGTAAGGCAAGGTACTAGGATACCTGCATGTGATTGGAGTGCATCTGAAATGCCGGCTTCATTACGAAGATCTGGACAAGGGATTTACATGACTTCATTGCCATATTTGGTGCATGGGTGTTCATGGGCTATAGTGCTGAATCTAACCTGAGTTTTGGAGTCTGGCCTCAGCCAGGGGAGGGTTCCGTTGCGGCGCAATTCAGCCATCTTGGCATTGAGCTTGTGGGCGAGGACGATGGTGAGGGGCATACACTCCTCAGTCTCATCAGTGGCATAACCAAACATCAGACCCTGTAACACAAAACACAGTCAAACACTTGGAGCGGGGACAACAACAAACACTATCATACTGTCAAGGCCCAGTCACTTCCTCACACAAACAATCAAAGACAGGAACCTTCTAACCTGGTCTCCAGCTCCCACATCCTCCTCTTTGCGGTCCAGGTGAACACCCTGAGCAATGTCAGGGGATTGCTGCTCCAGAGCCACCAGGACATTGCAGGTCTTATAGTCAAAGCCTGTAGGAAGGGAATAGTCAAACCTCAGTGTTACTTTCTGTACCTACTAAAGCAAACCCTGTGACCTCTTAAAACCACGTTTTCAATGGAAGTGAGCGATTTAATCTCTCATCGGAGCAAATTCGCTATAATACCCTTGGAGGAGTCGTCATAGCCAATGTACTTGATCGTGTCCCTGACGACCTTCTGGTAATCGACGTTGGCCCTGGAGGTGACCTCCCCTGCCAGCAGGATCATCCCAGTCTTAGCTACAGTCTCTGAAGAAAATGCAGACAGAAAGAGAAAGCATGTGAGAGAAAGAAGGGGACAAACAGAAGAAAATCAAGTGAAGGAAAGTGAGAGAGCGAGGTAAACATGAGCATTAGCTATTCAGGGTGATAAAGGGGGGACAGAAGCACAGTCATGTTAGTGCAAAATGGATAAATCTATAGAAATTTTTTTAATGGGTGCTTGATCATTACCACATGCCACTTTGGCATCAGGGTCCTGCTTGAGATGGGCATCAAGCACAGCGTCGCTGATCTGGTCACAAATCTTATCTGTCAAAAAAGAAATGGGAGTTATGGGGCGTATCCTGCTTAAATTTTTTTTTTTTAAGACCCCGCTGAACACTTCCCCCAGGTAGTTTATCCCTGCAAATGCAAAACCAATAACCTTTAATGGACCAAACTTGCAACAAGCCACTCAGCAGCCATTGCCATGTACATGAGCAACAGCTGCAAAGCACCACAGTAGCCACATTCCTAACCACAGCCCATTCATACCATGGCTGGCACCCCCCATGCCCTGCAAGGAGGGGGGCAGTCTTCGGAACCAGTCTCTACAAAACTCTCACCAATAGCACCATGTTGGCTTTTAATTCAAAAGATCATCATATGCACTGAATTGTTACAACAGTGACTACTTGCTTAAAGCAGCTTCTTGTGACAAAAGGTACATAATGCGACAGGCTGCCAACAGTTGCACTGCAGTCCCTGGAGAAGAGGCCTAGGCCTATATTTAGGGTGGAGGTAAGCCTAGATAATCAGCTGCAATGGAGCTGTCTCCCTCCCCCAAATGTCAAGTAAGCATTGCACTTAAACCTGTACATGAGGACTGTAGCCAGAAAACCTGGCTAGCTACTGTAATGTAACTGTGAACAAAAATATAAAAACATGAAACAATTTTAAAGATTTTACCTCATAAGGAAATAAATTCATTAGGCTCTAATCTATGAATTTCACATGACTGGGAATACAGACATGCATCTGTTGGTCACAGATACCTTTTAAAAAAGGTAGGGGCTTGGATCAGAACACCAGTAAGTATCTGGTGTGACCACCATTTGCCTCATGCAGCTCGACATCACCTTCGCAGAGTTGATCAGGGCGTTGATTGTGGCCAGTGGAATATTGTCCCACTCATCAATGGCTGTACAAAGAAGCTGGGTATTGGGGGGAACTGGAAACAGCTGTCATAAACATTGATCCAGAACATCCCAAACGTGCTCAATGCATGACATGTCTGGTGGGTATGCGGGCCATGGAACAACTGGGACATTTTCAGCTTCCAGGAATCATGTACACATCCTTGGGGCTGTGCATTAACATGCTGAAACATGAGGTGATGGCGGTGGATGAATGGCACGACAATAGAACTCAGGATCTCGTCACGCTCTCTGTGCATTCAAATTGCCATTCATAAAATGCAATTGTTTGTTGTCGGTAGAGGTGGGGCATTCTGTTCACAATGTTGACATCAGCAAACCGGTCGCCCACACGACGGCATACATGTGGTCTGCGGTCGAGGCCAGTTGGACTTACTGACAAACTCTCTAAAAAGACATTGGAGGTGGCTTATGGTAGAGAAATTAACAACAATTCTCTGGCAACAGCTCTGATCGACATTCCTGCAGTCACAATGCCAATTGCACACTCAAACTTGAGACATCTGTGGCATTGTATTGTGTGACAAAACAACACATTTTCGAGTGGCTTTTTAATTGTCCCCTGTATTGAACATGCTGTTTAATCATCATCTGGATGGATTATCTTGGTAAAGGAGAAATGCTCACTAACGGTGATGTAAACAAATTTGTGCACAACATTTAAGAGAAATAAACTCGTCGTGCGTATGGAACATTTCTGGGATCTTTTATTTCAGCTCATGAAACAATGGTGATTTGAGGTGAAATGAGTACACTGTGGTCTCATGCTTCAGTCAAATCAAAATAAATCACCGACAATTGTTATTATACACGCATTGAAATTAACTAAAATACACCACTGCTAGAGAACTCCGTTAACCCAGTGACCATATAACAACAAAACCTACTTGGTCCGCGCTCGCAGTTGCATTACGTGCACGAGCTCGCAGTCTACTGATGTAATACCGTTGTTCGACTAGCCCAAAATGTGCTAATAAATTCAGTGAAAGGAAAAACACGAATATATAAAAATATGGCATATATGTTACGTTTTTAAATAAACGCACCACGTAACACAGGTGGCGACTTGACCATCCAGACAAGTATTTTAGTGTCACACTTTACTGGATTAGCATGAGCTTCTAGCTAACGTTAGCTAGCACCCGATCCCATGGCGAAGGCAACCCGCGTGGCCTGTCTGTGGCTCGTGCTCCCCATTCATAATATCGGCTGACTCAAAGATCCGCAAATGTGGAAAAATAGTCAAATAGCTAGCTGACTGGGGCATACGAACAATATGTTAGCTAACGTTTATGCGTGTTCGTAAAAAGAACTGGCAGGCATTTGGCAGCACTTTGCTGCTAGTTCGCTGAATCTACCACATAACATTTCCTTATGTTGGAAAGTAGCTAGCTAAAATAAGACAGACGCAAACTCACCTGGGTGTCCTTCTCCAACAGATTCAGAGGTGAACAAAAAGCAGTCTTCATCAATGAGTGAGTTATGGAAACCGTTCAATTGCCCGTTCATTTTAAAGGAATTGCAATTTGCAGAGTATATCTAGCTAAACTCAGTCAACTGTAGTTTACAAAATATGATGTATCTGATACTAAGTATATTGCCCAATTTAAAAATGAGTGTTTCTGTAGACTTAGCTATTTCACCGGTGTTCTTGAAACAATTTGGTGGCGTTGATATTTATCCTTCAATCGCGTCAGTGAGGGGCGTCCCTGTGTCCTGTCTGTTTAGCCAATTGCCACGTATAGGAGGGGCTGTTGACTAAGGACACGTTCCAGGTAGTCTTTTTTTCGGGAGGGGGGGGGGGGGATAGTGATGATCGAGTACACACTGCGCCCACCAGTTAGTTCTTTTAAAATGTATTTTTTATTTCACCTTCATTTAACCAGGTAGGCTAGTTGAGAACAAGTTCTCATTTGCAACTGCGACCTGGCCTAGATAAAGCAAAGCAGTTCGACACATACAACAACACAGTACAACAGTAGTACCACGGTGAAGCATGTGTTGATTTATGTTGTAAGTACCAGTATGTGGAAGAGAGGGAAAGATTGGCGTATAGGGTTATTGAGGTTGTAAGGCGATGGAGGGGCTGGGGTAGGGTTTGATAGAAGTTAGTAGGTCTCTTTTAATTTTCTTAGTAGTACAGGATAAGTGTGCACAAACTAAATTCGGTCTCGCACTCCTAAATAACACAATTTTTTTAAACTTTGGCAAAGTCTACAAAACGCAGTCCACTCTGTTACAGATTCTGGTTTTGGAAACAAAAAATTGTATGGAGATCATATGTTTGCTTGCAGATTGGAGTATCTGTCCATAGGACCACTTTAAGCCGTACACTCCACAGAGCTGGGCTTTACAGAAGAGTGGCCAGAAAAAAAGCCATTGCTTAAAGAAAGAAATAAGTAAACATGTTTGGTGTTTGCCAAAAGGCATGTCGGGGACTCCCCAAACATATGGAAGAAGGTCCTCTGGTCAGATGAGACTAAAATTTAGCTTTTTGGCATCAAGGAAAACAATATGTCTGGCGCAAACCCAACACCTCTCATCACCCCGAGAACACCATCCCCACAGTGAAGCATGGTGGTGGCAGCATCATGCTGTGGGGATGTGTTTCATCGGCAGGGACTGGGAAACTGGTCAGAATTGAAGGAATGATGGATGGCTCTAAATACAGGGAAATTCTTGAGGGAAACCTGTTTCACTCTTCCAGAGATTTGAGACTGGGACTGAGCTTCACCTTTCAGCAGGACAATGACCCTAAGCATACTGCTAAAGCAACACTCGAGTGGTTTAGGGGGAAACATTTAAATGTCTTGGAATGGCCTAGTCAAAGCCCAGACCTCAATCCAATTGAGAATCTGTGGTATGACTTAAAGATTGCTGTACACCAGCAGAACCCATCCAACTTGAAGGAGCTGAAGCGGTTTTGCCTTGAAGAATGGGCAAAAATCCCAGTGGCTATATTTTGATTAGTTTAACACTTGTTTGGTTATTACATGATTCCATAAAACTATTTCATAGTTTTGATGTCTTCCCTATTATTCTGCAATGTAGAAAATAGTGAAAATAAAGAAAAACCCTTAAATGGGTAGGTGTGTCCAAACTTTTCTCTGGTACTGTATGTAATGGGCTTATGTAATGCTGGATGAGTGATAATGTATAAATGTCCCTTGAGATGATTAAGTCTAAAGATGTCTTATTGAATTGACTTGAACTTAGTGGAAATAATGCCCTAATATATTTTTTTAATTGAACCTTTATTTTATCAGGGAGTCATACTGAGACCAAGGTCTCTTTTACAGATGAGTTCTCTTCTAAAGTTTAGTAAAGATGTTAGGTAGAGTGCATTTGGAATGTATTCAGACCCCTTGACTTTTCCCACATTTTGTTACATTTCAGCCTTATTCTAAAATGGATTAAATTGTTTTTTCCCCTCATCAATCTACACACAATACCCCATAATGCCAATGCAAAAACAGGTTTGTAGAAATTTTTGCAAATGTATGGTATATGTAAAGCTGAAATATTACATTTGCGTAAGTATTCAGACTCTTTACTCAGTACTTTGTTGAAGCACCTTTGGCAGTGATTACAGCCTCTAGTCTTATTGGGTGTGACACTACAAGCTTGGCACATCTGTATTTGGAGAGTTTCTCCCATTCTTCTCTGCACATCCTCTCAAGCTCTGTCAGGTTGGATGGGGAGCGTTGCTGAACAGCTATTTTCAGGTCTCTCCAGAGATGTTCGATCAGGTTCATGTCCAGGCTCTGGCTGGGGCCACTCAAGGACATTCAGAGACTTGTCCCCAAGCCACTCATGTGTTGTCTTGGCTGTGTGCTAGGATCGGTGTCCTTTTGGAAGATGAACCCCTTGTCTAAGGTCCTGAGCTCTCTGGAGCAGGTTTTCATCAAGGATCTCTGTACTTTGCTCCGTTCATCTTTTCCTCGATCCTGACTAGTCTCCCAGTCCCTGATGCTGAAAAACATCCCCACAGCATGATGCTGCCACCACCATGCTTCACCGTAGGGATGGTGCCAGGTTTCCTCCAGACGTGATGCTTGGCATTCAGGCCACAGAGTTTAATCTTGGTTTCATCGGAACAGAGAATCTTGTTTCTCATGGTCTGAGAGTCTTTAGGTGCCTTTTGGAAAACTCCAAGCGGGCTGTCATGTATTTTACTGAGGAATGGCTTCTGTCTGGCCACTCTATCATAAAGGACTGATTGGTGGAGTGCTGCAGAGATGATTGTCCGTATGGAAGGTTCTCCCATCTCCACAGAGGAACTCTAGAGCTCTGTTAGAGTGACCATCCGGTTCTTGTCACCTCCCCGATTGTTCAGTTTGGCTGGTGGGTCAGCTCTAGGAAGAGTCTTGGTGGTTCCAAACGTCTTCCATTTAAGAATGATGAAGGCCACTGTGTTTTTGTGGACCTTCAATGCTGCAGCGTTTTTTTTGGTACGCTTCCCTAGATCTGTGCCTTGACACAATCCTGTCTTGGAGCTCTACAGACAATTTTTTTATTTAATCCATTTTAGAATAAGGCTGTAACGTAACAAAATGTGGAAAAAGTCAAGGAGTCTGAATACCTTTCAAAGGCACTGTACATTGGGACTTTTTGTAAATGTACTTTATAAATGAAAATAGCAATCTATCAACCGACAGGACATCAAAGATGGCCAACCAACTTTCTGGTCGAGAACGTAGTGATATGCACTAAAATTGAAGCCCGTAATAAAGCGCAGAGCGCTACGATAAAGTGCATCTAACGGCTTTAATGAGGTGGCAGCTGCTTTCAATAGATGATGTCGCCATAGTCTAGGACCGATAGGAACTTCGACTGAATAATCTGCTTTCTACTACTTAGCCAGAGGGAGGACCTATTTCTATAGAATAAGCCCACTTTTTAAGACAGTTTTTCATATATCCAGATGCCCAGATATTTATAAGCTAGACACGATCAATATGGACATAAGCTTAAATCACCAGAGTTAGTTTAATGCAGTCTAGAGAACAACATATATTTAGTTTTACCTGCATTCAACAATAATTTCAGATCAATAATCTGTTTCTGTAATACAATGAAGGCAGACTGTAGTTCAGCTAGAGCCTGGTCAACCGTTGGGGCAATAGCATACACAACAGTATCATTGGCATACAAGTGCAGGTTACAATTTCTTACAGGCAAGTAGATATTGTTCATGTAAACAGTCAAAAGTACAGGACCCAGAATCGACCCTTGCAGGACACCATCAGTTGATACACATTGAATTCTATCTGTCAAGTCATTTTTAAACCAGTTACATGCAGCCTTGTCTAGGCCTATTGAGGAAAGCCTCTAATGCACTGAATGAGAGGGAGCACTACCTCCTGTCCTGTGCTATAAAAGTCCAGAGTCCAGACACCAATTGGCTGGGGTAGAAGGCCTACACAAAACTGTGGTGTTGTTTTGCCTAGTCCTCCATAACCTTTGTTATTGTGCGTCATAATCAATCATCCTGTTTTCATCAATATCTTCTGATGTCCTTCCTTTAAGATGTTTACTGTGCTAGCCAAATAAAATGGTATTGGTCGCATACACAGATGTTATTGTGGGTGTAGCGACGTGCTTATGCTCCTAGCTCCAACAGTGCAGTAATACCTAACAATACAAAACAATACATGCAAATAAAAAAAAGAATGAAAGAGGTCATTGAGTGCCAGGGAGGGCATTTTATAAGATGACAACAAACTAATGCCGCAGTGTGTTGCCGTTAATTCCACTGTCTGGCGCACACTCAGAAGATTGCTGTGGCATGGAGAAACAGAGGCTTTCATGTATTTAGTCAAACATACAATACAATACATGACCATGACCTGCTCGTCGAAAATCCCATTCCAAAATCAGGGGCATTAATATGGAGTTGGTCCCCCCTGTGCTGCTATAACGGCCTCCAGTCTTCTAGGAAGGCTTTCCACTAGATGTTAAAACATTGCTGCTATAACAGCCTCCACTCGTCGGGGAAGGCTTTCCACTAGATTTTGGAACATTGCTACAGGGACTTGATTCCATTCAGCCACAAGAGAATTAATGAGGTCGGGCACTGATGTTGGGCGATTAGTCCTGGCTTGCAGTCGGAGTTCCAATTCAACCCAAAGATGGGGTTGAGGTCAGGGCTCTGTGCAGACAAGTCAAGTTTTTCCACACCGATCTCTACAAACCATTTCTGTATGGACCTCGCATTATGCACAGGGGCATTATCATGCTGAAACAGGAAAGGGCCTTCCCCAAACTGTTGCCACAAAGTTGGAAGCACGGAATCATCTAGAATGTCGTTGTATGCTGTAGCGTTAAGATTTCCCTTCACTGGAGCTAAGGATCCTAGCCTGAACCATGAAAAACAGCCCCAAACCATGATTCCTCCTCCACCAAACTTTACAGTTGGCACTATCACTTGGGGCAGGTAGTGTTCTTCTGGCATCTGCCAAACCCAGATTCTTCTGTCGGACTGCCAGATTGTGAAGCGTGATTCATCACTCCAGAGAACGTATTTCCACTGCTCCAGAGTCCAATGGCGGCGAGGTTTACACCACTCCAGCCAATGCTTGGCATTGCGCATGGTGATCTTAGGCTTGTGTGGGGCCATGGAAACCCATTTAATGAAGCTCCCGACGAACAGTTATTGTGCTGACATTGCTTCCAGAAGCAGTTTAGAACTCGGTAGTGAGTGTTGCTCTTCAGCACTCGGCGGTCCCATTCTGTGAGCTTGTGTGGCCTACCACTTTTTGCTCCTACACCTTTCCACTTCACAATAATAGCACTTACAGTTGATTAGGGCAGCTCTAGCAGGGCAGAAATATGACTAACTGACTTGTTGGAAAGGTGGCATCCTATGACGGTGCCACTTTGAAAGTCACTGAGCTCTTCACTAAGACAATTCTACTGCCACTGTTTGTCTATGGAGATTGCATGGCTGTGTGCTCTATTTTTTTTGTTGTTGCTCGAAATAGAGGAATCCACTCATTTGAAGTTGTGTCAACATACTTTTGTACATATAGTGTAGTTCTGGCCTGCATTCAAGAACAGGATTGTCCTCAAATCAAATCTAGTGGCACTATAAATATTTAGAGTTTGAGGACATACTGTTCATGCTCTATTTATACTGAAGAATGTGCTTATTTTTGTAGCAGACCATTTTAAAGATTATATACAGTTGAAGTCGGAAGTTTACATACACCTTAGCCAAATACATTTCAACTCAGTTTTTCACAATTCCTAACATTTAATCCAAGTAAAGATTCCCTGTCTTAGGTCAGTTAGGATCACCACTTTATTTTAAGAATGTGAAATGTCAGAATAATAGTAGAGAAGGATTTATTTCAGCTTTTATTTCTTTCATCACATTCCCAGTGGGTCAGAAGTTTACATACACTCAAGTATTTGGTATTTAGTATTTGGTAGCATTGCCTTTAAATTGTTTAACTTGGGTCAAACGTTTCAGGTAGCCTTCCACAACCTTCCCACGATAAGTAGGTTGACTTTTGGCCCATTCCTCCTGACAGAGCTGGTGTAACTGAGCAAGGTTTGTAGGCCTCCTTGCTCGCACACGCTTTTTCAGTTCTGCCCACAAATGTTCTATTAGATTGAGGTCAGGGCTTTGTGATGGCCACTCCAATACCTTGACTTTGTTGTCTTTACGCCATTTTGCCACAACTTTGGAAGTATGCTTCGAGTCATTGTCCATTTGGAAGACCCATTTGCGACCAAGCTCTAACTTCCTGACTGATGTCTTGAGATGTTGCTTCAATATATCCACATACTTTTCCTGCCTCATAATGCCATCAATTTTGTGAAGTGTACCAGTCCCTCCTGCAGCAAAGCACCTCCACAAAATGATGCTGCCACCCCCGTGCTTCATGGTTGGGATGGTGTTCTTTGGCTTGCAAGCCTCCCCCTTTTTCCTCCAATCATAACGATGGTCATTATGGCCAAACAATTCTATTTTTGTTTCATCAGACCATAGGACATTTCTACGAAAAGTATGATCTTTGTCCCCACGTGCAGTTGCAAACAATAGTCTGGCTTTTTTTATGGTGGTATTGGAGCAGTGGCTTCTTCCTTGCTGAGCGGCCTTTCAGGTTATGTCGATATAGGACTCGTTTTACTGTGGATATAGATACCTTTGTACCTGTTTCCTCCAGCATCTTCACAAGGTCCTCTGTTGTTGTTCTGCGATTGATTTGCATGTTTCTCACCAAAGTACGTTCATCTCTTGGAGACAGAATGCGTTTCCTTCCTGAGTGGTATGACGGCTGCATGGTCCCATGGTGTTTATACTTGCGTACGATTGTTTGTACAGATGAACGTGGTACCTTCAGGCATTTGGAAATTGCTCCCAAGGATGAACCAGACTTGTGGAGGTCTGCGATTTTTTTCTGAAGTCTTGGCTGAGTTCTTTTGATATTCCCATGATGTCAAGAAAAGCGGCAGTGGGTTTGAAGGTAGGCCTTGAAATACATCCACAGGTACACCTCCAGTTGACTCAAATTATGTCAATTAGCCTTTCGGAAGCTTCTAAAGCCATGACATAATTTTCTGGAATTTTCCAAGCTGTTTATAAGCACAGTCAACTTAGTGTATGTAAACTTCTGACCCACTGGAATTGTGATACAGTGAATTATAAGTGAAATAATCTGTCTGTAAACAATTGCTGGAAAAGTGGTTGAAAAACAAGTTTTAATGACTCCAACCTAAGTGCATGTAAACTCCCGACAACGACTGTAGATATGAATATATTTAGATATGTTTTGTATTTTTTAGTTATAAAATTAAAACCAATGTAATTTTTACAGAAACATTGTTTTACAATGTTATACTGTAGTTGCCCAGGACAGGATTTATAATCCAGTACTAATCTATAGTGAGATTTGTAACTTCAGAGTATGAAAATGTGTTTTATCACATCTTTATATACCAATAATGCATTACTTTGTAAATGTAACAAAATGTAGGCTAAATAGCTCTCTTCTTCTCCCCTTCTCTCTCTCTCTCTCTCTCTCTCTCTCTCACAAACACACACACACACACACACACACACACACACACACACACACACACACACACACACACACACACACACACACACACACACACACACACACACACACACACACACACACACAAACCAAGATGAGCTTATGGGCAAACACTTGAAAAGTCACACAAACACACAAATTCCTCAAGTTGTGGTACCCCATGTGACTCTGTACTGTACACCCTGTGATGTCTCATGCTGCTACAGAGCTTTAGTCTCAGATTATCCTCTTTCTAATCCTTAGAGTAATTATTCTGATTGCTAAAGAACAGGGGAGACTACAGCTACCACACAACATGTGTGCATGTTTCTCTCAGTCATGAAGTCATGGCAGTGACTCCTATCTCTGCTACACCACAACAGCTGGGGCTGCTTAAATCAACTGTCAGATTCATTTTGAGTGTCTGCCATGCCAAGGTGTGACTGTGCTGCCTACAGTAGCTTTTGTATTGGGAGAAAGTGTGTGTGTTTGTGTGAGGAGACTTCTCAGCATATTCAGGGATTTACGTCAGGATAAGCTGCTTTCCATTAGCCTCTGTCTCAAAGCCCCCTCTCACTGACAGATCTAAATACCCCTTTCCTTGCCTCACAACACTCTCAATGCACACACACACACACACACACACACACACACACACACACACACACACACACACACACACACACACACACACACACACACACACACACACACACACACACACACACACACACACACACGTATATACATGTATATGTGTCTAACAGCATTAGACAGATACAAAAGGCAATCCTCTTATAATTGAAACAAATCATTCAATTGGATACAGTGACTTGAACCGAGTGACACGTAAAGGCTACTGATCTAAATGAAATGTTTGGTGCTTTTCCCCAGTTCTATTGTTCTCTATCACAGTTCTTGATTCCATTCTTTAGTTTTATTCATTTGAGTTGACAGACACCAGTTTCTTTCATTGTTTTATAAGATGATTCAAGACCATGAGATGCACACAATGCACAAAACTCCCAGGATGGAGACAGAGTCAAACTTGATACTTAGTCCAAATATTACTCAATATTACTCATGACGCAGGCAAGGAGTTAAGGCACCCGATAAATCCAAAGAACTTTTGAATTTTTAAAAACATTTTTAACAATATACAGTGCCTTCAGAAAGTATTTTCACCCCTTGACTTTTCCCACATTTTGTTGTGTTACAGCCTGAATGTAAAATTGATTAAATTGAGATTTTTTTGGTCACTGGCCTACATACAATACCCCATAATGTCATTTTTTTTTACTAATGAATTAGAAATGAAAAGCTGAAATGTCTTGAGTCAATAAGTATTCAACACTTTTGTTATAGCAAGCCTAAATATGTTCAGGAGTAAAAATGTGCTTAACAACTCACATAATAAGTTGCATGGACTCAGTCTGTGTGCAATAGTAATGTTTAAAAAAAAATCATTTACTAACTCATCTCTGTACCCCACACATAGAAGTGTCTTTAAGGTCCCTTAGTCGATCATTGAATTTCAAACACAGATTGAACCACAAAGACCAGGGAGGTTTTCCAATGCCTCACAAAAAAGGGCACCTATTGGTAGATGGGCAAAACATTTTAATAAAGCAGACATTAAATATCCTTTTGAGCATTACACTTTGGATGGTGTATCAATACACCCAGTCACTACAAAGATACAGGTGTCCTTCCTAACTCAGTTGCCAGAAAGGAAGGAAACCTCTCAGGGATTTCACCATGAGGCCGATGGTGAATTTAAAACAGTTACCAAGTTTAATGGCTGTGGATCAACATTGTAGTTACTCCACAATACTAACCTATTTGACAACCTATTTGACAGAGTGAAAAAAATGAAGACTGTACATAATACAAATATTCCAAAACATGCATCCTGTTTGCAACAAGGCACTGAAATAATACTGCAAAAAATGTGGAAAAGCAATTAACTTTTTGTCCTGAATACAAAGTGTTATGTTTGGGGAAAATCCAGTACAACACATTACTGAGTATCACTCTGTGGTGGCTACATCATGTTATGGGGATGCTTGTATCGTTAAGGACTAGGGACTTTTTCATGATAAAAAATAAACAGAATGGAGCTAAGCACCAAGAAAATCCCAAATCTACACTGGAGTTGCTTACCAAGAAGACATTGACTGTTCCTGAGTGGCCAAGTTACAGTTTTGACTTAAATCTACTTTGAAATTGATGGCAAGACCTGCAAATGGTTGTCTATCAATGACCAACATCCAATTTGACAGAGCTTGAAGAATTTTTAAATAATAGTCAAATGTTGCACAGTCCAGCTGTGGAAAGCTCTAAGAGACATACCCAGAAAGACTCACAGCTGTAGTCACTGCCAAAGCTACTTCTACAAAGTATTGACTCAGGCGTGTGAATACTTATTTCTATATTTCTTTTTCAAAACATTAGCAAACTTTTCTAAAAACATGTTTTCACTTTGTCATTATGGAATTATTGTGTGTTGATGAGAAAACAAATATTTTTTTCCCATTTTGAATTCAGGCTGTGTAACGGCTGTTTAAAGAAGAGGACCAAGGTGCAGCGTAGTACGTGTTCATGATTTTTAATAAAACTGAACACCAGAACAAAAAATAACAAAGCGGAACAAACAAAACAGTTCTGTCTGGTGCAGACACACAAAACAGTTCTGTCTAGTGCAGACACACAAAACAGTTCTGTCTAGTGCAGACACACAAAACAGTTCTGTCTGGTGCAGACACACAAACAGTTCTGTCTAGTGCAGACACACAAAACAGTTCTGTCTAGTGCAGACACACAAAACAGTTCTGTCTAGTGCAGACACACAAAACAGTTCTGTCTGGTGCAGACACACAAAACAGTTCTGTCTAGTGCAGACACACAAAACAGTTCTGTCTAGTGCAGACACACAAAACAGTTCTGTCTAGTGCAGACACACAAAACAGTTCTGTCTGGTGCAGACACACAAACAGTTCTGTCTAGTGCAGACACACAAAACAGTTCTGTCTGGTGCAGACACACAAAACAGTTCTGTCTAGTGCAGACACACAAAACAGTTCTGTCTAGTGCAGACACACAAAACAGTTCTGTCTAGTGCAGACACACAAAACAGTTCTGTCTAGTGCAGACACACAAAACAGTTCTGTCTAGTGCAGACACACAAAACAGTTCTGTCTAGTGCAGACACACAAAACAGTTCTGTCTAGTGCAGACACACAAAACAGTTCTGTCTAGTGCAGACACACAAAACAGTTCTGTCTGGTGCAGACACACAAAACAGTTCTGTCTAGTGCAGACACACAAAACAGTTCTGTCTAGTGCAGACACACAAAACAGTTCTGTCTAGTGCAGACACACAAAACAGTTCTGTCTAGTGCAGACAAACAAAACAGTTCTGTCTGGTGCAGACACACAAAACCGAAAATAACTACCCACAAAACACAGGTAGGAAAGGGCTACCTAAGTATGGGTCTCAATCAGAGACAACAATAGACAGCTGCCTCACTCAACTCAACCACTCTGTGTGTCTGGTTTTATCCCTTTTACTGTGACTACAAGTTCAATGATTTCAATCTGCTTTAGTCCAAGGATGTTGTTAAGTGTCAGCCCTCTGTCTTGGAATTTTTGGTTCACTTTTTCTTTCAGCGAAGACAACAACATCATCCATGTAGCAAACTACATCTTGTAATCCACATAGCATAAATTCCATGGCTTTCTGTTAGGCCTCAGGTGCGCTTGATTCTCTTGTTCTAGTCCTGTCTTCATCACTATAACAAGTAGGTAATCTCAAAACAGTCCAATCACCATACTACAAGTACCAATATACACAATATGTAAATATTTAATGGCCTCCTTGAGGGGAAATGTGAGTAATGAGTAATGTAATGTAAGTAATGTAAGATATGTAAACATTATTAAAGTGCCATTTTTTAAAGTGACTAGTGATCCATTTATTAAAGGGATTACTGCACAGTTCCCCAGACCAATGCATGAGTCACCCCAACATGAGAAGTCATTATTTATATGTGAGTCCAGTTCAGGTTTCACATGGGTTGGCCAGCCATGGTTGGTAGCAAAATAGGTACATAAGAGGGCAACGCATGCCAGCACTTTCTAGATGGTATTTTGGCTGTTGAATGGCCCTCTGACCTGTGGCAGTCCAGTTTTAAAGTGTCTCTGGTTGTAGTAACTGCCCGAGTGGAGGACTGATGGTCGGATTGGGCCTATTGAGGACAGTTCTGGGAGATTCGGGATGGCATTGACATTGGAGAGGTTAAATTCTTATCATATGCGAAGGCCCAGTAAGTTGATGGCATTTCTTGTCAATGATTGTCAGGTTGTGTTGGTTCATTGTAGTGAACACATACCTGCCTTATGCGCTTGTAATTATGTGTGGTTGCATCCTACCCATACACCATCATGTCACCAAGTCAACATCTATGGGATCTCCAGGACAGACAGCCAGGATGGTAGACATGGTTTTCTGGAAAAAGTACAGTGCCTTGCGAAAGTATTCGGCCCCCTTGAACTTTGCGACCTTTTGCCACATTTCAGGCTTCAAACATAAAGATATAAAACTGTATTTGTTTGTGAAGAATCAACAACAAGTGGGACACAATCATGAAGTGGAACGACATTTATTGGATATTTCAAACTTTTTTAACAAATCAAAAACTGAAAAATTGGGCGTGCAAAATTACAGACCTCTGAGACTATCACAGTGCAGGTGCATTTATATGGAGACTTGATTACACACAGGTGGATTGTATGTATCATCATTAGTCATTTAGGTCAACATTGGATCATTCAGAGATCCTCACTGAACTTCTGGAGAGAGTTTGCTGCACTGAGAGTAAAGGGGCTGAATAATTTTGCACGCCCAATTTTTCAGTTTGGCAGGTATATTGGAGCAAAGTTGAATTGCACAAAAATAGTATTGAGTACAGGTCATAAGAACAGTACTGTAGAAAAGGCCAGGGGCGCTTTTTCAAGTACACACATCTGAAAGATTTACATGTGATTTAACCACAATTGAATGGTCTTGTGGCAGCCGTGTCAGAGTTTGGATGCCATATTGGATTTAGAGTCAAATTTAGTTGGGCCTCCTAATGTAATTGCAAGAGTAGGGGTTGAACAAACAAAATCCACAGAGGAAACTTTTTTTGTGTCTGACCCAACTTGTTTGTCTTAGAGCCGATTAGATTACAATAGCCACAACATCAAAAAACATATGTAACTATGTATTCTTGTCAGACAGGACCATACTGTCACGTTCTTTCAAAATCGAACCCAGAAGCAGACCAGGACAAGGAGAGTAGGAAGGTGGTGAGTATTTATTTACAAGTGAATGTGAATGGGTAGATATATCCAGGTGGCGTAGCGGGCAGCAGTGGTGAGTTGATGGGAGTAAATAGGTGGATCCAATGGGGAAGCGGAATCCTCCGACGACCAGGCGGGAATGGGGTAAATGATCCGGGTGAGTAACTGAAGACAGAACAAACGGCGGTAAGTTTAAGGCAAGCAATACGTAAAAAACAACAAAACTAATTCTATCCAACTTGAGGCTGATACTATGGCACAACATACTGTTCATGGCTAACGATCCGGCAGGGAATGGATGTCAGGTCAGAGCTTTTGAAGGGGAGAGGTGATGATCAGGACAGGTGTGCAGATTACTGATGGGCTACAGGTGCGGGTGAACATCGATCTCCCAACAAGCTAATTCGCCCGGCAACCAGACAGGGTGCGTTCCAGGACACCGGAAACACACACCAGGACAGAAACACAGGCAAACACAGACTCAGGAAGCGGGATTCGTGACACATACAGCACTGAATGAGAGCACATTTGACTTGGAAAGTTGTCTATTAATCAGCTACCAAAAAGTAAAGCTTGCATTCATCATAAATATTCATAGTTGACATTTCTACCTATTGTCTCTCTGTGTCTACAGGACTGTAATTCCAAGATGCATGAAGATATCCTGACGCTGTTTATTTGTGTATGTAGCGCAGACAACTGACTACTTGTATATCAAGGTCAAGCAACATCAGAGCTTCAATATTGAGTTACATGAGCTTATGTGGCAAGTTAGGGAGAGGGTGTCAAGAGTCCAGAGTTGGATTCTCTTTCCTTTCGTTGGACCCTCTGAGTTGTCTCATTGATCCTCAATGACTGAATGACCAAATGTGTACTCCTACACTAAATAAGTGTAGGAGTACACATTTGCTTAATTAACAAGTCACATAATAAATTGCATGGACTCATTCTGTGTATAATAAAACATTCTTTTTAAATCACTACCTCGTCTCTGTACCCCACACATGCAATTATCTGTAAGATTCCTCAGTTAAGCAGTGAATTTCAAACACAGAGTCAACCACAAGACCAGGGAGGTTTTCCAATGCCTCGCAAAGAAGGGCACCTATTGTTAGATAGGTAAAAATTAAAAAGTAGGCATTGAATATCCCTTTGAGCATGGTGTTATTAATTACACTTTGGGTGGTTTATCAGTACACCCAGTCACTACAAAGATGCAGGCGTCCTTCCTAACTCAGTTGCAGGAGAGGAAGGAAACCACAGTGTCTCCTGACCCCTCCTGTCTCAGCCTCCAGTATTTATGCTGCAGTAGTTTATGTGTCGGGGGGCTGGGGTCAGTTTGTTATATCTGGAGTACTTCTCCTGTCCTATTCGGTGTCCTGTGTGAATCTAAGTGTGCGTTCTCTAATTCTCTCCTTCTCTCTTTCTTTCTCTCTCTCGGAGGACCTGAGCCCTAGGACCATGCCCCAGGACTACCTGACATGATGACTCCTTGCTGTCCCCAGTCCACCTGGCCATGCTGCTGCTCCAGTTTCAACTTCCACCTGACTGTGCCGCTGCTCCAGTTTCAACAACTGTTCTGCCTTATTATTATTCGACCATGCTGGTCATTTATGAACATTTGAACATCTTGGCCATGTTCTGTTATAATCTCCACCCGGCACAGCCAGAAGAGGACTGGCCACCCCACATAGCCTGGTTCCTCTCTAGGTTTCTTCCTAGGTATTGGCCTTTCTAGGGAGTTTTTCCTAGCCACCGTGCTTCTACACCTGCATTGCTTGCTGTTTGGGGTTTTAGGCTGGGTTTCTGTACAGCACTTTGAGATATCAGCTGATGTACGAAGGGCTATATAAATAAATTTGATTTGATTTTGATTTGATTTGATTCTAGTTACTCCAACATTCTAATACTAAACTAAATGACAGAGTGAAAAGAAACATGCATTCTGTTTGCAATAAGGCACTAAAGTAAAAATTTGACAAAGAAAGGAACTTTATGTCCTGAATAGAAAGCATTATGTTTGGGGCAAATACAACACAACACATCACTGAGTACCACTCTTCATATTTTCAAGCATGGTGGTGACTGCGTCATTGTCACAATCATTTGTAGAAACGGACCAAGGCGCAGCGAATGTTGAGTTCCACATCATTTATTAATAAAAACAATTAACTAACAACGAACTGTGACTACAGAGGTGCTACATACACTTACTCAAAATACAATATCCCACAAACACAGGTGGGAACAACCACTACTTAAATATGATCCCCAATTAGAGACAACGATTACCAGCTCTAATTGGGAATCATACAAATCACCAACATAGAAACATGAAAACTAGAACACCCACATAGAAATAATAAACTAGACTAACCCCCCAGTCACGCCCTGACCTACTCCACCATAGAAAATAAGGACTCTCTATGGTCAGGACGTGACAGTCATGTTATTGGTGTGCTTGTCATCGGCAAGGACTAGGGCGTTTTTTAGGATAATGCAGAAACTGAATAAAGCTAAGCACAAGCAAAATCCTAGACAAAAACCTGGTTTAGTCTGCTTCACAACACACACATTTAGCTTTCAGCAGGGCAATTACCTGAAACACAAGGCCAAATTCACACTGGAGTTGCCAACCAAGATGACATTGGATGTTCCTGAGTGGCCTAGTTAGAGTTTTGACTTAAATCGGCTGTAAAATCTACGGCAAGACTTGAAGAATTGTAAAAAATAATCATGTGCAAATATTGTACAATCCAGATGTGCAAAGCTCTTAGAGTCTTACCCAGAAAGACTCAAAGCTGGAATCGCTGCCAATGGTGTGATATTTCTGTATATCTTTTTGGGGGGGGAATTGAAAGAAATTCTAAAAATATGTTTTTACTTTCAATTCATCCGTTTTGAATTTAGGCTGTAACACAACAAAATGTGGAATAAGCCAAGAGGTATGAATACGTTATGAAGGCACTTCATATATTTCTTTCAGGCAGGACCATATAGAACTGAATAAGAGCTTATTTTACTTGGAAAGTTGTCTATTAATCAGCTACCCAAAAACAAAAGCTTCCATTCATCATAAATATTTTTAGCTGGTAATGTTTAAAGGTCTATACTTCCAAAATGCTTCAAGATATCCTTATGATGTTTGTGTATGTAGGGCAGGCAACAGACTATGTGTATTCCACATTTTATCAGTATTAAAACTTGCAATATTGGGTTCTGTGAACTTATGCAGCCGATCCCCTCTCCAGCCCGGCATTATTCTGCACTTTTGGAGTTTAGGATGTGTGTCATATTTTCTATCAATTTAACTGCTTTTGCAGTAAAATATTTTTACACAACCATCCATTTCATAAATGGGAGACAAGAGATGTGAAAAAACATGGCTATGTTTTGTTCTACCTTGGGTAGGGATATCTCAAAAAACTAAAGCCCTGTTTGAGGATTGGTCATTAGCCTGTGTGGACTCTGCACGTTATAATTACGAGCTGTCCCATTGAATGTTCTGTGCATGATATCAAAAATCAAAAGTATTTTTCTCAGGATTATCATTTTATTTTCCTCACACAACCAATATGTCCACAACCAAAACAAACCACTAAATCATTAGAATCCTTATCACTCTGAAAATAAGACAGGATTTTTTTTCTTCTCTCAAACATGTACAATTCTACACACATATACACAAGATGGGGAGATTCAGAAACAAACCGGTTGAAGTGGTTTAATATCAGTTGGCGCTTAGGGGCATGGAAAGATGGATATCATACCACACCAAGTGATCCGGCCCATATGGGTAGGGCATATAGACATCCTTTAAACTTACCATAACAACAGCAGTACTGTACATTGCAGATTTACTCTTGCTTTGGCTTTACATTTATTGTGTACATAGAGTATTGATATGAGTCTGCAAAAGCACTTCTTGGGGTAAGACTTAGACTGTTATCGATTTGGACTAGCTCCTGACTCCAAAGTACACACAGTGTATGTATGGGATGAAGTCACTGATAAGTAGATTAAGAAACAGAGACAACTGGTTCACTACCATGTGGAATGTTGCAAACTACAAGTCATACAATACACTGCTTTTATGAGCGCAGTGACAGTGTGGGGTCAGATCAGCATCAGAATAATGGACCATATCAGCCCTAGATTCTATCATCATATAGTCTTTACTGGCCTCATTTCAACAGTCTTATCTTAATGTCTGTGCACATTCATGACCCCACAGAGATTGTTGCTTGGGCTTCTCATAAACTTGTCTCTCCAGTCTTGCCTGGTGACCTGCCCCCTGTCGGGGTGACCTGAGTTGGCCTGTGTTCCCCCAGGATGGCAGCAATCAGAGCCTCTGGGGCTGAGACCCCACCCCCGGGTGACACAGGGCTGCGGGGCGTGAGTGGGCTGATGGGCGACGGCAGTGTGTCCTGGGGGGAGACCAGGCGCTCCTTCTTAGCTGCAGAGCAGGGCGAGCGGCTGCTTGGTAGGCCCTCTAGGGGACGAGGGTGCAAGCTGAGGCCCTGCAGGGAGGGCATGGGGGTGTTGGAGTGAGCAGGACTGCGGCTGCGGCGGTGACGATGGTGGTGTTTGCTTTTTCCAGGGCTTGGGCTGCGGGAACTAGCAGGGGCCAACAGGACCAGTGTGCTGTCATCCTCCGAGCTGACGTCAGAACTGTCTGAGCGGGATACTGGTGGGGCTGTCGGGCTGCGCACAGGAACATGGATCTATGGGAGATGGAGGGTTGTTGAAGAGAGTAGAGGAAAGGGTGGGAAGCAATTGCTTTATTCTCTGTTCATTGAACAACACAGGAATGAAAAGTGCAGGAAGGGTCCTGACCTGAAAGGGCAATGTCACTCCGATAATAGTATTCATGTTGTTGCTATAGAAACCCAAAATGTATTCCCCTGCATCCCTGGGTAAATCCTCCTCTGTAAATGTCACCTGAGAAGAGAAAAGGAAAAAGAGAGAGAAGAACAAAATAGAGAAAATGGAAAGATAGCAAGTGTGTGTGTGTGTGTGTGTAATGTTATTATCTCAATGGATCTCTGAGGTTGGTTGTGAGAGTATGTTTGTCAGGCTTTGTATCATACCTGTGACCCATGATCTGCCTTGGCCCACACATATGCTACATAGTCCTTGTGATGTTTGAACCCAATCTGTGAAGAAAAACCACAGATATCAATTAAGCCCATATTGACAAAGTGGAAATATGTTTTTAGAAATGTTAGAAATGTATTGAAACTGAAATACACAAATATCTAATTTCCATAAGTATTCACACCCCTGAGTCAATACTTTGTAGAATCACCTTTGGCAGCGATTACAGCTGGGAGTCTTTCTGTATAAGTCTTTAAGAGCTTTCCACATCTGGATTGTGCAACATTTGGCCATTATTCTTTTCAAAATGTTTCAAGCTCTGTCAAATTGGTTGTTGTTCATTGCTTGACAACTGTTTTCAGGTCTTAGATTTTCAAGTAGATTTAAGTCAAAACTGTAACTCAGCCACTCAGAAACATTCACAGTCTTCTTGGTAAGCAACTCCAGTGTATATTTGGCCTGTTTTAGGTTACTGTCCTGCTGAAAGGTGAATTCATCTCCCAGTGTCTGGTGGAGGGCAGACTGAACAAGGTTTTTGCCTGTGATTAGCTCCTTTACGTTTCTTTTTTATCCTGAAAAACTCCCCAGTCCCATACCCATACCATGATACAGTTACCACTATGCTTGAAAATATGGAGAGTGGTACTCTGTAATGTGTTGTATTGGATTTGCCCCAAACATAACACCTTGCATTCAGGACAAAAAGTTAATTGCTTTGCCAAATGGATGCATGTTTTCTAATATTTTTTATTCTGAACAGGTTTCCTACTTTTAACCCTGTCAATTATGTTAGTATTGTGGAGTAACTACAATGTTGTTGACCCATCCTCAGTGGCCTTATGGTGAAATCCATGAGCGGTTTCCTTCCTCTCCGACAACTGAGTTAGGAAGGACGCCTGCATCTTTGTAGTGACTGGGTGTATTGATACACCATCCAAACTGTAATTAATAACTTCACCATGCTCAAAGGAATATTCAATGTCTTACTCAACTACCAATAGTTGCCCTTCTTTACGAGGCATTGGAAAATCTCCATGGTCTCAGGGACCTTACAGATAATTGTATGTGTGGGGTACAGAGATTGTATGTGTGGGGTACAGAGATGAGGTAGATTGAAAAATTATGTTATTGTTATTATTGCACACAGAGTACTCGTGTGAGTCCATGCAACTTATTATGTGACTTGTTCAGCACCTTTTTACTCCTGAATTTATTTAGGCTTACTATAACAAAGGCGTTGAATACTGATTTGGCACGTAATCGAAAGGATGCCGGATAAAATCCCAGAGCTGACAAGGTAAAAATCTGTCATTCTGCCCCTGAGCAAAGCAGTTAACCCACTGTTCCTCGGGTGGAGGAATCGATTAAGGCAGCCCCCCCAGCCCCCCCGCACCTCTCTGATTCAGAGGGGTTGGGTTAAATGCGGAAGACACATTTCAGTTGAAAGCATTCAGTTGTACAACTGACTAGGTCTCCCCCTTTCTCTTTCTCTTACTGACTCAAGAATTTCAGCTTTTCATTTTTTGGATTAATTTATAAAAATGTCTAAAAACACATTTTGGGGTATATTGTGGAAGCCAGTGATTAAAAAAAATCTACATTTTATCAACCAAAAAATTCAGGCTATAACAGCATTTTTTGAAAAAGTAAAGTGTGAATACTTTCTGAAGGCACTGTACTGTAGGTATGTGTGAGAGCAAATATGAACTCTCACTGGTTTAAATTTGAAGTCACAGTTACCTTGTATATTGCAACCCAGTCCCATGAGCTGCGCTGGAAGTTGGACCTCACAGTGAATCTGACTGTAGCGTCAGAAACTTTAGTCCACTCCTTCTCATACTCTAACGTTACAAGAGGAAGGTCCACTTTGAATGGGAACTGGGGGAGAAAGTATGATAGTGAAAACAGACACAGAGACAGATGGAAAGGAAGATCATTTCTGAGGCTGATTCTAACGATGTGAGGTCATACTAGTGTTATAATGTGTCAGTAACTGTGAAGGTTTTCACCATATCTGGATAAACATCAAACAGTGTGACTGCTGGGGTGAGAGTTCAGGGGTCACAGGGAGGTTGGACTTACATGTAATGAGAAGACAGCAGAGACCGGTTTGTGGTCACTGCAGGTGTAGCCCATGTGACTGCGGTAGGAGTGTTGCACCACCTTGGTTGCCCCACCCAGCCACGAGGTTAGGCCACGCTGCAGAGCGGCATTGTGGGTAGGAACAGGGGAGCCCGTACAACGCAGACGCCACAAGATACGGTCTGTCCATGCTGGCTTTCGCTTCTTACTGCTGTGAGAGGTACAGAGAGAGAGATAATAGTGGGAACTAGAGGTCAGTGAATCAGTTAATGGAGGGAGCATCACATCAATCACAAACCGTGTATTTCTCTACACAGAATCACATACCTGGTGTCGTATGTGTGTGTCCCCACATCAAACTTATATGTGGGGGGGAATTTGAGAGGGCCTTCTAAGAAGCCATCTAAGATGGACTCACTGTTTTTAGCTATGTTGAGCTGCAAAACAAATGAGAGAGAGAAAGAGAAAAGAGAGAGAGATGGAAATAGAGAGAGAAAGGGAGAGAGAGAAAAAATATATATATATACCAATGAATCATCAAAGTAGCTCGTTTGACTTGATGTAGTCACTGAGTGAATAAATATTATTGGGCGTAGGTTAATTTTTGTGGTGCTATAGCTCCCTCTGTTGGTAATGAATCAACAGTCTTTGTTTCCAAAGTTAATCATGACTTCCAGAAAATTCCATTTTGACTTTTTTTAATGTCAAATAAGTAGATTCTACAGCTTTCTCACCTGGTCTCGCTCCCACAGCAAAGGGAGCTTATTGCTGTCAATGGCACTCTTCACCACATGGATGTCATAGTTCTCGATGCGGAAGTTAAGATCCCCAAACCAGAACACCACGCTGGGAGAAGAACAAATAACCATTTCATCGACCACTCCATGAGCCAACGACTGATCATTAGACCACATAATTAGGAGTATTTCATGACCATATGACCAAGGAAAAACTCCCAAAGATCAAAAAAGGGGGTCTTATATTTGTTATGTTTCACACATGTACATGTGTGGTGAAATGGAATTGTGTTTTTTACATATCCCAACTACCTCAGAGAGTGGAGTCACGGCATGGTATCAGCCATTATTGACAGCAACACGGGAGAAATTAGGGTTAAGTGCCTTTATCAAGGACCGAGCGACAGTTTTGTTTTACTTAGTCGGTTCAGGAATTCGAACTAGCAAACTTTCGGTTACTGCTCCAAGGATCTAACCACTAGGCTAACTGCCGCCCGGTGGACAGGTGGGAAAAACTTGTGGCCCTACACATACTGTTTACATCAGCCCTCCCCCATCCAAATGACCCACTCGTGGTCCAGCACACCCGAGGCGGTCGCGCCATCAAACTGCTGTTGCTGCAGGATGCTCTCAAAGTCCTCCATGCGCTGCTCCAGGTTCCGCATGTGAGCCGGCAGGTGACAGTTCAGGAAACACACCGGGTGGCCGAACATCGTCATCCTCGCACTTACACCCCCTTTATTACCCTGGGGGCAGAGAAGAGAGCGATAGAGAGAGAATGTGAAAATGTCACACACATTGATGGATTAAACATGGATGCTCTCCAGGTCTCTGTAATCAAACATCCACTGTGATAAGCATGAAAGGACAGATGGCATGGTATCAGAGAACCAGACAGCCTGACAGTCCTGCTGCACTGACCTCAGAGAAAAGGAGACTGCACCAGCAGCCAGTAGTCATGCTGACATCAACATGCACAGGAAGGTCACACACACACACACACACACACACACACACACACACACACACACACACACACACACACACACACGCATGCACGCACGCATACATACACACACATACATACACACACACACACACACACTCTCTCTCTCTCTCTCTCCCTGGCATATTAACATATTTTTATGCAATCTAAAAACTATTTGTGTACAAGGGTTTTTGGACTGTGCATTTACTGACAAGCTCCTATTTTAGAGCAGGGGTTGCCATGGGTGACACTCACCCAGTAGCCCCCGAGGCCTGTGCGTGTTTTCTCTGTCTGCACCCCCCTCAGGAATGGAAGATGGCAGAATTTAGAGAACACCAGCAACAGAACCCCCTGCATACGCTGGGACGCCACCTATAGTGATTAAGGAGGATGAGAAGAGAAGGGTAGAGAGAGAGAGAGAGAGAGCGAGAGAGATAAAGAGAGGTAAAGAGAGATAAAGAGAGAGATAAAGAGTGAGATAGAGAGAGGAGAAAGAGAGAGATAAAGAGTGAGAGAGAGAGAGGAGAAAGAGAGAGATAAAGAGAGAGATAAAGAGTGAGATAGAGAGGAGAAAGAGAGAGATAAAGAGTGAGATAGAGAGAGGAGAAAGAGAGAGATAAAGAGTGAGATAGAGGAGAAAGAGAGATAAAGAGAGAGATAAAGAGAGAGATAGAGTAAGATAGAGAGAGGAGAAAGAGAGATAAAGAGAGAGATAAAGAAAGAGATAAAGAGTGATAGAGAGAGGAGAAAGAAGAAATCATCTTACATTAAGAAGACAAACCATTAGATAAGATGTTTGACATTATACTCTGTCTGTCACGACTGTCGTGAGTAACTGTCCCTATAGAGATTGAGACAGTGACATCATAGCGCGCTAACTCCTTACTGACCAGCACATATCCAAAGCGACTGAGTGTGTCCATGCAAAGCTCACTCCACTGGTCGTGGAAGAGAGCGTCCTTCAGCCGCTTGTTGATCATAGAATTCATTTCCTGAAGCCTGAGTGGGGAGGAAGAGAGGAAGAACAACTCATAACTCAGTGGGAGCAGAAGAGCAATGAGAAAATGTTTGGATGGATAGATGAGGTAGTAGAGGAGAGATCAGAACAGTGATAGAGATATGATGGAGGAGAGACATTCAAGGCTGTCTCCCTGGCACCGTTGTGATTGGAGCAGAAGCTCACCCAATGATAAACATGTCTGTACTCCCATCGCCAGCATGCGGCCCAAACAGAGATGTGACGTCATCAGGGGGAACAGCAGAGCCCACATTCCATGTGACAATGTGCACCCTATTAGAGGACAACACAGGTGGGCATGCACATCCTACATTATCACTAGTTATGCAAACACATGCATTACTTTCCCGTTACAGTGATTTGCAATCATAACTGTGTAGTCACAATGTAATTATTATGTAATAATGTATAGCTCAATGTTAAGTGTTGAACCCATACTGTACAGTGACCAGTGGGGGTTCTGGGACCTCTGTCAAGGAAATGTACAGCCTGCATCCATTCTGTCCACTTCAGACAGCTCTTACTGAGATGTATGACATTTGATTCATGTGACACACTGGCTCAAATCAACCCATCATGTTGCAAATGGCTTCAATCACTGAGGCTGAGTTCTGCCTAGCTGGTCTGCCAAGACAGAGAAAACTATCTCCATGGAGACAACATGTTACTATATTTAGTTAGGGAGTAGAAACTTTAGAACAAATGTCATACAGTGGGCATGCTACTAAAATAGTACTTTGCATCATCAGTCGTGATCTGTCTCACCTGAAACCGTGATCTGTTTCTCCTTCAGTCTGTGGCTGATTTTCCATAGCGCTCAGAGGGGAGCTGGTCCTCTGGAACTGTGGACTGGAGCCTGGTTTTGGGCTGAGGCTGGATGGTGGGGTGAGGCAGGGCTGAGGCAGGTTAGGCTGGGGGCTGAGGTAAGGCTGGCCGGTGTAAGGCTGAGTGCTGTGAGGACTCTGAGGGCTGTGGGACAACAGGGAAGACTCTGTAGGGGACTGGGACAGGGAGATGGAACTGTGTGGTCCAGGAATGCGGTTTAGAATAGAGGCCTTATCCTTCATATCAGCCTCTGAATCTCTGGAGGAATTTAGTGCAGTAGGTCTGGGACGGCTGAAATAGACTGGAACTGCAGGACTGGACCCAGGTTGTACATGCTCCAGCCTCACCTGGTCTGGCATCTGACGTACACCTGAGGCCAGTCCTGGGAGTTTCCCAGACCCCCCTGTGGGACTGGGGATAGAGGTGTCCTGAGCTGTTGGTCGCCGGGGTAGAGCAGGTGCTGGAAAAGTATTCCTCCCAGGTTGTCCAGACGGTCTGGCTGGATCTGTGCTGCTTTGTTTATGCTGCATTTGATCCATCAACCTGGTTAGTAACCACAAATCATGGTGAAGGGATGGGAGAGCGATTGTGAGATAGAGAGGTGAATGTGCAGTCTGCTGGGCTGGGTGTGTAATAAAGGAGGCTGGTGAGACAAGCTATGGAAGGACAGGTTCATTTTAATGGCTGAAAATGAATCAATGGAATGGTACCAAACACTTCCAACACATGGAAACAACGTGTTTAACTCTGTTCCATTGAATCCATTCCAGCCATTACAATGAGCCTGTCCTCCTATAGCTCCTCCCACCAGACTCCTCTGTTGTGTAACTGATACCAATGTAGAATGAGAAGATGAGTGACCTGTGTTTGTTTGTGCTTCACAACCCCCTCCCTCGTCCTCCCTCTGGTCACAGACCATCTCTCCATCTATCACAGAGCCCTGTGGCCCGAGAAGAGGGGGGATTGGCATGGAGCCAGAAGCGGGTGGGGGGAGCTGGCTCACATTGAGTACCTGTCCACTTCCTGCCCCCTAGTCCTCCGACACCACTGCTGATATCATCACCATACTGAACCACAGGCAAGCTGGTGGGTACCATCTTTCTCCCCCATCCTGGTCTACTTCCCTGTTGCTTAGCAACATATTTCAGTCCCCCAACCCCCTTTCTACCCCATTCCCTCCTTGTGTCTTCCCTTTCAACTACTGTATGTTTTGGAAATGGAGGGGGGAAGATTGACTTTCTGTGCATGAAACCAATATATCATGCTCCTCTGCCTCAGGTAGAACTAGCTAGGTCTCTCTCTAATACACTCTAACACACACATGTTCTGTGGCAGCGAGAGTGTGTGTTTAGAGATGCAACACTAACCCACTGCAGCAGCAGATATAGAGGGACACAGCGCACAACACAAATGTCAACAGATGAGCCACATAGTGGTCTACATAGTCCCCCTCTCTATGAGAAGTAGCCTATAGGCCAGTGGCAGGTGTGACAGCTCACTTACCAACAACATTGTTTGTCCTCTGACCTACAGAAGAAGAAAAAATACCCTCCTCAGGGCCGGTTCCAGGCAAAAATGGATTTGTTTTGTCAGTCACTGACAGTCACAACCAAATCTCGCTTAGGGCCCCCAAAATGCTAGAGCTGGCCCTGACCCCTTTAATTTATTTATGACATTCAGAGTGGCTCTGAAAATTGAAGGGCACATGTGACCACTTGCTTGTGCAAGGGTAGCCTAAACATAATAGATTGTGGTTGTGGTCATTGAAGGTGTGTCAATACATCAATATATTGGAAAGTGAAAAGCCACCAGAAATGTTGTTGATAATGGTTATTTCAGCAGAGGTGGAGTCAAATAGGTGGATTAAGAGTGTAATGGCCTGGGGATTCTATTCTACCCATCTGTCACACATCAAAGTTTATAACAGATCTATAACATCACTTAATACAGCTCTCAGCCATGCACCGCTCTGCTGGGGCACACTGACATCATAGAAAATAAAAAACAAGAATGTATGATCATCAACCAACATACAATAATAATCACATAGCCTATAGACAGATGCCTGCTGTATGGTTGCGCACACAGACAAATACATTACCTTTTATCTGAAAGGTGTACAAGGAATCGGTCTCAAACTGGCGCAAGGCAGGGCATGGTAAAATAGACTTATCCAATTGAATCGGTCCAGGATACGGACAGAATCATCTACGCTTTCTTTCAATCCTCAAAAAGACAGGACTTCACGGTATACGGTTTTCTTCGACGCGTCTGAAATATATACTACGCCTCGGGGAATGACAAATAGATACCGTAGAGAGACAAGTACATACCGTGGAGAATGACAGCAGTCAGTGACGCTTGCGCGAGCTGTCAAAGGTAATAAACCTGGCGCCGGTCCCGGTACGCGAGTTTAGTGGCATAAAACGTGAAAAGACAGTAACCTAGTGCCTTATTTCCAGTAAACATATCCTTGAGATGTGTGTTTAGCTCATTTACATAAATAGGCTACTAGAAGAGCATCTGTACGCGTGATGCAGACTGCTCAGTTAACGGGACAGCTGCCTGCGTCTCGATCCTGCTTACCTGCTGCCTGACCGGTGCAACTGTTTTCCTAGAGAGGAACCCACATCACTCACACAGCGCCCTAATAATATCTGATTGAGAATAGAGTCAGAGTGAGACCGTAATAAATGCACCCAAGAAATCACAACCTCCAAATTCAGCAGGCGTTGTGACTAGGTTTCTATAAATGAACTGCGCAGAATGAAAATGTCAGGCTGGTAGGCTATCTTAACGTGCACAGCCGTGTAGCCTATAGCCTAGCTGTTATTCTACAGGACACTGCGCAAGAGCACCCGGAGTTGGGGCCCCGCGTGACCACTATGCTTGAGTGCATTTAAATGATGTTATCTCTGCTGTCAGAGTTATCTTACTTGTGAAATGATTGCTTTAACCGTTATGCGAACTATGATTGTCCGTTGAAAGCGTAAAATGTAGTGAAAGATGCCCGCACCTGCTGTCTCTAAGTCTGAATGCTTGGCTATGAAAAGCCAACTGATGTTTACTCATAAGGTGCTGACCTGTTGCACCCTGGACAACCACTATGATTATTATTATTATTATTGTCTATGAACGTTTGAACATCTTGGCCATGTACTGTTATAATCTCCACCAGCACAGCCAGAAGAGGACTGGCCACCCCTCAGAGCCTGGTTCCTCTCTAGGTTTCTTCCTAGGTTCCTGCCTTTCTAGGGAGTTTTCCTAGCCACAATGCTTCTACATCTGCATTTCTTGCTATTAATGGTTTTGGGCTGGGTTTCTGTATAGCACTTTGTGACAACAGCTGATGTAAAAAGGGCTTTATACATGCATTTGATTGATTGATTGATGATGTGACCATCTGTCAATCATGCACATGGGCAAGAAGAAGACACCCCACCTCGTCAGAGGTGCGAGCTATGTTATGTTATTTTATTGTCTATTTATTGTGTATATATCAGTCCAAATTGACACACATACAGTGCACTCTATTGGATGAGTAGGCTTGGTTTGTTTATTTAACTGTTATTCACTGATATACATTAGCCTTCACAGTCTGGTGAGCTAGAGTAGAGTGCCAATATTTTGAAGAATCGCTTCCAAACTGTATGCATTTAGGCTACATAATGTAGGCTATGTGACTAACATAGTGCACTATCAATAGTGGAGGGAAAAAACGTCCAAACCATTCAAGATGAAAATACAAATGCAGGACAAGGTATGGCAACTCTGTGTTTATATAGTATGATTATAGTCTGTCTCTGAGCACATGGTGGTCCTGAGTAGCTCAGCCAATAATAAGTCAGTGTTACTGCGAGCCAGTCACTGCATTTTATTTGCCCTGGACCAAGATGCCTTTGGGTCTAAACTTTGATGGAGTAGACTTCAGGGATATTTTCAATTTTTAAATAGTGACCAAATACAGTAATGACTTGGCAACAATCCTCATTCAGGCTGAAAATGGTGTGGGTTCCCCGTAATATAAATGTAGTAGTACTCTATAATGTGATCAGAACAAAATACATGTTCACAAATCAAACCACATCATTCACATTACATTTGACCTCATGTATCTTTAACCCATACATAGCCTACCCACAAAAAGGCATTGTAGTCAGGGCACAGCAGCACCATAAAAAGCCATTCCCAGATTCTCCATGGCTCTGACTGAAATGATATCAGATGTGTAATCTCAGTGGAATGTACTGATCCTACGTGCCAGCTGTCCTCTCAACACATAAACAGAAAGTGTCAGCTAATACACACAAACCAATACAAAGATACACACAGTTAATACAAAAACCCAGCTATGTGCTTAAAAGGCACTGCAGCAAACTACAAACTCTTATATGCCCTCCCCATCCCCATATTGTGAAACATCCGTCTCTAGAGTTTCTTTTTGGTTTTAACTAGGCCTTTCTCCACCAGGCATCGATAGAACTCCTGGATGTATGTGTACACACACTTCCAGTCAGGCTCACGCATCCGCAGCAAGTCTTCAACGTCCAGCAGAGGGGGGCAATCTGCCAGCCTTCTACAGCCAAAAGAGAGGAGAGGAGAGAGACACATGCCTGAGCAATCACAATCATTGTCCCCAGGCAGGATCCACTGGCAGCTGAGCTAGTGGACAATACTGATATTTTTTTTTTCCTGAGAGAAGGTATTTTTGTCAAGTTCAATCGATCACTGCACAGCCCTTGGGGCCTTCTTGTGCATCTATGAGTAGAAAGTTCATTTTGTCAGAGTAGGTTTTCTGTGGTTGAGGGTGTGTGTGTGTGTGTGTTTGTGTTTCAATGTTTGTTTAGAATAAATACATAGGAAACTCACTCTGCAGTGCTGAAGGCCAGCTCAAAGTTGTCTTTGCGTGCGTTGGGGTTGAGTATGGAGTACTCAAATGCATCTGGGAAGAACCTGTGCACCAGTGCACAGAATGCTATGCCATCACTCCAACTGGAGGAGAAGTTGCGGATGTCCACCCCCTGCACATGGTAAGGGAGGAGGGGACATAAAAGGGAACACCAAAGAGAGCGAGGAGAGGAAGTGGATTTACAAAGACATTGATCAAGTGAAGTAAGGTTATTGGTATGCTGGGGACACTGTGGGTATAAAACAAGAATATATTCCTGTAGATATAAGATAGTGAGTCCTCAAATGCTTACCTCATATGGTTCGGTTTTGGCCCTGCACCAATCCAGTAACATCTGCTTGACATTTTTCATGTTGGGTTCTGCAACGACAGGGGAACACTGATGGGCTGGTCCCATAGCTGGGTTGGCCATGCTGGGGAGAGAGGATAAACACGTTATTTAACACACTCCTAGTATCACAACTTAGACATGCAGAATTTGATCAATCACACGTGAAGCATGGCTGGCTGTTAGCTCAATGACTCACCTGCCAGTTGTTTTAGTGAAGGAGTTGGTGGTTGATGCAGAGAGTTGGCTGTGCACTGGAGAGAAACAGAAGGGGGCTTGTAGTGATTTTGAGTAGGGAAGCAGGTCATCTCTCACAATCCCACTTTGATTTGAAAGCTTGGAGAGAGATAGAGAGTGTGAGAGCGAGAGAGAGCGAGAGAGAGAGAGAGCGAGAGAGAACCAGCACTTGGTCTGCCTCTACTGATAGCTACTTTATTGAGGAAAATCTTTACTTTCTATGCCTGATATGTGATATGTGGTTATCCCACCTATCTATCTTCAGATTAATGCACTAACTGTAATTCGCTCTAATTAAGAGCATCTACCAAATGACTAAAATGTAAATATATGTGTGTGTTGTGTCCTTCGCAGGGATATGATACTAACTGTTGGATCTTTGCTGGTGGTTGCTGGTCTGGCCTCTGTTCATTCCCATCCGTCCTGTGCCTGCTTTACTCAAAGCCTGCTGCCTCAGGTCATCTTGCCTGGACCCCCGCTCTTTCTCTCGCTTCTCTTTAGAGAGAAGTAGAGGGAGAAAAAGAGAATTGTAGTATTAAAATTGGAAGTAGGTCAGCGAGTAGACATTCAAAGGGGTTGTCAGGAGTGATAGCAGAGATGCAATCCTGTCACATTTCACGTTGAAGCTCTCTGATCTTACCTCTCTTCTTCTTGAGCAAGTCCCTCAATGCAGCGCGGATCATTCGCCTTTCATCAAAATCCACAGCTTTATCCAACTGTCAGAGATAAACCCATGTAGAAACCAAAAGATGAGGAGACCAAGGCCAAACTCAATAGTAATGGCGTCTTTTGTAGGCAATAACTCCACCATGGTTTGTTGTGTTATAGCCTGAATTCTAAATTATTAAATATATTTTCTCACCCATCTACATACAGTACCTCAATATTGTTGTTTTAAAAAATGTTAGCAAATTTATTGAAAATAAATACAGAAATATCTCATTTACATAAGTATTCACACCCCTGAGTCAATACTTTGTAGAATCACCTTTGGCAGCGATTACAGCTGGGAGTCTTTCTGTATAAGTCTTTAAGAGCTTTCCACATCTGGATTGTGCAACATTTGGCCATTATTATTAAAACAATTCTTCAAGCTCTGTCAAATTGGCTGTTGGTCATTGCTAGACAACCATTTTCAGGTCTTGCAATATATTTCCAAGTAGATTTAGGTCAAAACTGTAACTGAGCCACTCAGGAACATTCACTGTCTGCTTGGTAAGCAACTCCAATGTAGATTTAGCCTTGAATAACTCTGAATGCTTGGCTATGAAAAGCCAACTGACATTTACTCCTGAGGTACTGACCTGTTGCACCCTCTACAACCGCTTATTATTATTATTATTATTATTTGACCCTGTTGGTCATCTATGAACGCTTGAACATCTTGGCCATGTACTGTTATAATCTCCACCCGGCACAGCCAGAAGAGGACTGGCCACCCCTCATAGCCTGGTTCCTCTCTAGGTTTCTTCCTAGGTTCTGGCCTTTCTAGAGAGTTGTTCCTAGCCACCGTGCCTCTACATCTGCATTGCTTGCTGTTTGGGATTGTAGGCTGGGTTTCTGTATAGCACCTTGTGACATAGGCTGATGTAAAAAAGGGCTTTATAAATACATTTGATTGAAATATGATTGATTGTGTTTTAGTTTATTGTCCTGCTGAAAGGTGAATTCATCTCCCAGTGTCTATTGGAAAGCAGACTGAACAAGGTCTTCCTCTAGGATTTTGTCTGTGATTAGCTTTGTTTCTTTTTTATCCTGAAAAACTCCCCAGTCCTTAATAATTACAAACATACCCATAGCATGATGCAGCCACCATTATGCTTGAAATATGGAGAGTGGTACTCAGTAATGTGTTGTATTGGATTTGCCCCAAACATACCACTTTGTATTCAGGACAAAAAGTGAATTGCTTTGCCAAATATTTCACTGTGTTACTTTAGTAAACAGGATGCATGTTTTGGAATATTTATATTGTGAACAGGCTTCCTTCTTTTAACCCTGTCAATTATGTTAGTATTGTGGAGTAACTACAATGTTGTTGACCCATCCTCAGTTTTCTCCTCTCCCAGCCATTAAACTCTGTTTTAAAGTCACTATTGGCCTCATGGTGAAATCCCTAAGCGGTTTCCTTCCTCTTCAGCATGGTTTTTGTAGGGTTTTTGGATAAATGCAGAAAATAAGGTCTGTGGTAAACCAAGGCATAGGAGATCTTATACAATTACATCAGCTAATGTCACTTTTTGTGAATTTTGAAGCATTTATGTCATTAAAAAACCCATAACGCACATACAGGCTTCCTAATTCATAAAGGTCATGTTAACTGACTGATACCGTATCATCTCATCGATCAAAACGTATAAGATCTCATAAGCCTATCCTTTCTCCATTCATTTTGCCCATCGGAATGGCTGAACGAACTAGAGGTAAATCATTTCCGTTTTTAGGACTACAAGCTGGCGAGATTTATAGCAAAGTTTATGGAAATACTGACAAGATACATGTCTCACCGCCCTAACAATGGGGGTCGTTGTGTACAAAGCGGCATGGCAGGCTGTCTATCTCTCACCCTTCTTTGTATTGGAGGATACATCTCGTTATTGTAATCCTTATTTGAAAATTCAAAAAGGGGTTGTTGACCAAATTCGACACTCATTAACCTCCATACTAAAAACTCCTTACTTGGTGTGCGAAACAACAAAAAAAGGTCACCTGCTGTCTATTGGCAGGTGTCATTGACCCAGCTTTACTCTACAAAATATGTCATGGAAATGGCAGATATAGGATAAATTATCTAAAGATAGCCTACAGTGGATTTTCTTTATTACGACAAATGTTGATGGAAACAGTGTTTTTCCGAATAGGAAATCATTGGCGAATACTCTTGCAGGTAGGCCGAGCACGTGATGTCATCATGTGGCCTTACTATACCCTTCACTCCACATTTAATTCTAAATGCCTACTGCTTGCAATTTTTTTTTTTTCAACTATAAACAAATAATGCTTCGTTGCAGGACAAGGATTGCCCTGACTTTTAAGAATGCCTGAATTGTTTCATCTTGCTTTTCTGGTTGGCTGGATGCAAGTTTCACCATCCAATTATTACAGATCTACAGGAGTGCAAGTCTCACCATGGCACGGACCGTGGTGATACATTGGCACATTATAATTATTAGAATATGGCAAATATTTGTAAATGATTGTATTCTATCCATGTTGGCTTGCGCGGGCCACCTGAGACATAAAACCCTGAGCCAATTTATTCATTCGCAATTTTCCTAAAAGGGTAATGGAAACACTTCAACCACTACATTTTTATAAGACACTGTAGATTTTTGCAAATACACAAAAAGGTCAGCATCTTCACTGTTGCCTCTTCACGGTCAGCCTCTTCACGGTCAGCATCTTCACGGTCGCCTCTTCACTGTTGACATTGAGACTGGTGTTTTGCAGGTACTATTTAATGAGTAGTACACAGCATTGTACGAGATCTTCAGTTTCTTGGCAATTTCTTGAAAGGAATAGCCTTAATTTCTCAGAACAAGAATAGACTGACGAGTTTCAGAAGAAAGTCCTTTGTTTCTGGCCATTTTGAGCCTGTAATCGAACCCACAAATGCTGATGCTCCAGATACTCAACTAGTCTAAAGAAGGCCAGTTGTATTGCTTCTTTAATCAGGACAACAGTTTTCAGCTGTGCTAACATAATTGTAAAAGGGTTTTCTAATGATCAATTAGCCTTTTCAAATTCTAAACTTGGATGAGCTAACACAATGTGCCATCAGAACACAGGAGTGATGGTTGCTGATAATGGGCCTCTGTACGCCTATGTAGATATTCCATTAAAAAATCTGCCGTTTCCAGGTACAATAGTCATTTACAACATTAACAATGTTTACACTGTATTTCTGATCAATATGATGTTATTTTAATGGACAAAAAATGTGCTTTTCTTTCAAAAACAAGGGCATTTCTAAGTGACCTCAAACTTTTGAACGGTAGTGTACAGTCGTGGCCAGAAGTTTTGAGAATGACACAAATATTAATTTCCACAAAGTTTGCTGCTTCAGTGTCTTTAGATATTTTTGTCAGATGTTACTATGGAATACTGAAGTATAATTACAAGCATTTCATAAGTGTCAAATTTATTGACAATTGACAATTAAATTTATTGACAATTACATGAAGTTGATGCAAAGAGTCAATATTTGCAGTGTTGACCGTTCTTTTTCAAGACTTCTGCAATCCACCCTGGGATGCTGTCAATTAACTTCTGGGCCACACTGATGGCAGCCCATTCTTGCATAATCAATGCTCGGAGTTTGTCAGAATTTGTGGGTTTTTGTTTGTCCACCCGCCTCTTGAGGATTGACCACAAGTTCACAATGGGATTAATGTCTGGGGAGTTTCCTGGCCATGGACACAAAATATCAATGTTTTGTTCCCCGAGCCACTTAGTTATCACTTTTGCCTTATGGCAAAGTACTCCATCATGCTGGGAAAGGCATTGTTTGTCACCAAACGGTTCCTGGATGGTTGGGAGAAGTTCTCGGAGGATGTGTTGATACCATTCTTTATTCATGGCTGTGTTCTTAGGCAAAATTGTGAGTGAGCCCACTCCCTTGGCTGAGAAGCAACCCCACACATAAATGGTCTCAGGATGATTTACTGTTGGCATGACACAGGACTGATGGTAGCGCTCACCTTGCCTTCTCTGGACAAGCTTTTTTCTGGATGCCCCAAACAATTGGAAAGGGGATTCATCAGAGAGAATGACTTTACCCCAGTCCTCAGCAGTCCAATCTCTGTACCCTTTGCAGAATATTAGTCTGTCCCTGATGTTTTTCCTGGAGAAGTGGCTTCTTTGCTGCCCTTCTTGACACCAGGCCATCCTCCAAAAGTCTTCGCCTCACTGTGCATGTAGATGCACTCACACCTGCCTGCTGCCATTCCTGAGCAAGCTCTGTACTGGTGGTGCCCCGATCCCGCAGCTGAATCAACTTTAGAAGACGGTCCTGGCGCATGCTGAACTATCTTGGTCGCCCTGAAGCCTTCTTCACAACAATTGAACCGCTCTCCTTGAAGATCTTGATGATCCGATAAATGGTTGATTTAGGTGCAATCTTACTGGTAGCAATATCCTTGTCTATGAAGCACTTTTTGTGCAAAGCAATGATGACGGCACGTGTTTCCTTGCAGGTAACCATGGTTGACAGAGGAAGAACAATGATTCCAAGCACCACCCTCCTTTTGAAGCTTCAGTTTGTTATTCAAACTCAATCAGCATGACAGAGTGATCTCCAGCCTTGTCCTCGTCATCACTCACACCTGTGTTAACGAGAGAATCACTGACATGATGTCAGCTGGTCCTTTTGTGGCAGGGCTGAAATGCAGTGGAAATGTTCTTGGGGGATTCAGTTCATTTGGTATGGCAAAGAGGGACTTTGCAATTAATTGCAATTCATCTGATCACTCTTCATAACATTCTGGAGTATATGCAAATTGCCATCATACAAACTGAGGCAGCAGACTTGAAAATTCATATTTGTGTCATTCTCAAAAATTTTGGCCATGACTGTATATATGGTGGGGAGAACAAGTATTTGATACACTGCCGATTTTGCAGGTTTTCCTACTTACAAAGCATGTAGAGGTCTGTATTTTTTTAAATCATAGGTACACTTCAACTGTGAGAGACTGAATCGAAAACAAAAATCCAGAAAATCACATTGTATGATTTTTAAGTAATTAATTTGCATTTTATTGCATAACATAAGTATTTGATCACCTACCAACCAGTAAGAATTCCGACTCTCACAGACCTGTTCGTTTTTCTTTAAGAAGCCCTCCTGTTCTCCACTCATTACCTGTATAAAAGACACCTGTCCACACACTCAATCAAACAGACTCCAACCTCTCCACAATGGCCAAGACCAGAGAGCTGTGTAAGGACATCAGGGATAAAATTGTAGACCTGCACAAGGCTGGGATGGGCTACACGACAATAGGCAAGCAGCTTGGTAAGAAGGCAACAACTGTTGGCAAAATTATTAGAAAATGAAAGAAGTTCAAGATGACGGTCAATCACCCTCGGTCTGGGGCTCCATGCAAGATCTCACCTCGTGGGGCATCAATGATCATGAGGAAGGTGAAGGATCAGCCCAGAACTACACGGCAGGACCTGGTCAATGACCTGAAGAGAGCTGGGACCACAGTCTCAAAGAAAACCATTAGTAACATACTACGCCGTCATGGATTAAAATCCTGCAGCGCACGCAAGGTCCCCCTGCTCAAGCCAGCGCATGTCCAGGACTGTCTGAAGTTTGCCAATGACCATCTGGATCCAGAGGAGGAATGGGAGAAGGTCATGTGGTCTGATGAGACAAAAATAGAGCTTTTTGGTCTAAACTCCACTCGCCATGTTTGGAGGAAGAAGAAGGATGAGTACAACCCCAAGAACATCATCCCAACTGTGAAGCATGGAGGTAGAAACATCATTCTTTGGGAAAGCTTTTCTGCAAAGCGGACAGGACGACTGCACCGTATTGAGGGGAGGATGGATGGGGCCATGTATCGCGAGATCTTCCCCCCCTTCCCTCAGTAAGAGCATTGAAGATGGGTCGTGGCTGTGTCTTCCAGCATGACAACGACCCGAAACACACAGCCAGGGCAACTAAGGAGTGGCTCCGTAAGAAGCATCTCAAGGTCCTGGAGCGGCCTAGCCAGTCTCCAGACCTGAACCCAATAGAAAATCTTTGGAGGGAGCTGAAAGTCCGTATTGCCCAGCGACAGCCCCGAAACCTGAAGGATCTAGAGAAGGTCTGTATTGAGGAGTGGGCCAAAATCCCTGCTGCAGTGTGTGCAAACCTGGTCAAGAACGACAGGAAACGTATGATCTCTATAATTGCAAACAAAGGTTTCTGTACCAAAATATTAAGTTCTGCTTTTCTGATGTATTAAATACTTATGTCATGCAATAAAATGCTAATTAATTACTTAAAAATCCTCCAATGTGATTTTCTGGATTTTTGTTTTAGATTCCGTCTCTCACAGTTGAAGTGTACCTATGATAAAAAATTACAGATCTCTACATGCTTTGTAAGTAGGAAAAGCTGCAAAATCGGCAGTGTATCAAATACTTGTTCTCCCCACTGTATATATATGTCTCTGTGTGTGTGTGTGTGTGTGTGTGTGTGTGTGTGTGTGTGTGTGTGTGTGTGTGTGTGTGTGTGTGTGTGTGTGTGTGTGTGTGTGTGTTGTCATTACGTCCAGCTGTTTTTATCAACCCAAGATAAATGGAAACATACCCTAGCAGGCAATTGTCACATCTATTTTCTAAACGTCGACAAAAAAGTAATTGGACAAGATAATGGAAACAGTTTATGTGAAGTATGCACTACTACTGCCTCACCAGTTTATTCAGGACTTCTTCATCCTCAATAGCAGATAACTGCTGACTGTTCAGTATGCCTGACGGTGTGTCACTGGGGTTCGTCTCGGAGGTCTCGTTTGCAAACACAGCCCCCGCCACTCCCTCATCAGGTCCCGCCTCCATGTCCAACGTACTGTATGGGACTTCTAAATAAGGTAAAGAACAGAGATAAGGGGGCTCCAATGGCAAGAACTCCTACACAAATATCCAAAGAGGCAGAACAAATAACATCATTAGTTTGAATTTGTATGTATTATGGATCCCCATTAGTTGCTGCCAAGGACATCTTCTTGGGGTCCAGCAAAATGATTATTTAAAACTATTACATTTCAAAACAGATTTCACAACACATTAAGTTTAGTGTGCCCTCAGGCCACTACTCTACTACCACATATCTACAACACAACATCCATGTGTACATGTGGGTGTGTATGCATGTGTCTGTGCCTGTGACCCTTCACAGTCCCTGCTGTTCCCTAAGGTGTATTTTTATCAGATTTGACCACTTTCACAAGTTACTTGATGTGGAATAGAGTTCCATGTAGTCGTGGCTCTATGTAGTACTGTGCACCTCCCATAGTGTGTTTTTGACCTGGGGACTGTGAAGAGACTGGTGGCATGTCTTGTGGGGTGTGCATGGTGTCTGATCTGCGTGCTAGTAGTTTGAACAGACAGCTTGGTGCATTCAACATATCAATAGTTCTCACAAATACAAGTAGTGATGAAGGCAATCTCGCCTCTACTTTGAGCAAGGAGAGATTGACATGCATTTTAATATTATATGTCGTTGATGGATCCATGGCAAGCAGTTGCATAGCTAGCAGACATACAGGTAACTGCCAAAATAAAGGAAACACTTGACTAAATGAGGGATACGAAATATATTGTAAGCTGGTGCTTCCACGCAGATGTGGTTCCTGAGTTAATTAAGGGACAGATCAACATTTACATAATGGGAATCTGAAGGAAAATGGGGGAGGGTCATGCTTTTTCAATTTCAGTCAAGGGGAGGTTTTAGTAATTTTTTGTATCTAGTCCAGGGGAGGGTCATGTAATTTGTAATGGATGAAATTTCAATATTTCTCAGTGTTTTATAATTAGTTGCTTATTAGCCTATATATATATATATATATATATATATATATATATATATATATATATATATATATATATATATGTGTGCCCGATGCCACCCCTCATCTCTGATTCTCAGCTGGGGCTATATCAAGTGTGCCTATAGGCTATTTAGCGTGGTCTCAATCAAATTATCCATAGCCTATAGGCTATGAAGTGCATGCTCAGAGAAGCACAGAGCAAAGTTATATTTCTAAGATAGCTGCAGGGATGGTGTAAATATATCTAGGCTGCATTGAACACTGCAAGGGAAATTCCAACCCTGAGCCTGCTCTGTGATCTTGCTGATCAAAAATATTTTAGTGTACTGCCTAACCAATAGCTTTGCTGTGTAGTCCTACAGTGGGAGTTCAGGAGGAGAGTCAAAGGTTCCTTCTGTAAATAGTTTTGGATTAGGCCTAGTCCAAAAAATGCTTTATCTTGCGCACGGACTAGCCTATAGCCTGTGTTCTGTTCAGTTTGAGAAGGAGAGCGTGAAGATAAAGAGGACCAGAGGTCAACTTTGATAGCTTGCTACTACTGTAATTTAATTGATTAAAAACAATATGTTTCTTGCCCATGATGTATTTATCAGAGTTATTGACCTCACAATAAACCAGATTTGAGTAACATTGTTGTGCTGAAACTTGAAGCAGCAGCCACGGCACAATCAATCAGAAATGGAAGCTCATTGTGCTGAAAGTAGGCAAATTCGTGTTGCCATGTAATGCTGACAGGACAAAGAACAGTTTATATAACTGCATATCTAAGGCTCTGGTCTGTCCAAGAAGTGAGGGTAAATGGTAGACATGTTCTCTACTATCCACTTTGTTGTAATTATATTTTTGGGTATAGTGAAGGGTTCAGGGAGGGTTTAGGTAAAGTATACTTTGCTGAAGGGAGGGCCATCCACTTTCATTTCAAAGAGGTCCAATTTTCTCCATGTAACCCGTATTATAAATAACATTAATTCCCTAAGCAACAACATGTATAAAAATGCCCCGTTGCCCATTATTTTAGCTACCATGTCTTGAAGAGATCTCAGTGAATTTGAAGAGGGGTCTCAAGTGTGCATAGGGGGTTTAAAGTGTGTGTGTCTCAGTCACCAGATCTTAACCCAATGGTGAAGGTGCATAAAGGTGGAGGAATTCAAATATGACGTCATTGTTATTAGTACTACCCACAGAGTTCTTAAACTACGGCGCATCTGAAGAAAGGCAGACAAGTGGCAGGCAAGACAAGTGGTCAGAGGTTGAGGATAAAGTGTGTGTGTGTACAGTATTTGCGTGCTAGAGATAAAATTATGTTTTTGGTGTGTGGAGTTGAGAGGACTAGCCCTGTCTACATGAATCATTATAAGAACACACCATCGTTAATTTAAGCTAGTTATATAATTACATTCATAAAGCTAACAGGGTTAGGCAGCATTGACATTTAGAGCGCTTGGGACTATAAGGTTCTATCTGCACTTTTGTCTAAATGAAGTTATTGATGTAGCCTTGTTCTGTTCAAGGCTCTCTACCTCTATAGCACTAGAAATACCACAATTTATATTAAGGTCAAAAGAATACTAGATACAAAACAAATTGCTGACACCATTCATACCAATTAGGGTTCGGAAATGTAAAGACAATTATCTCAGAATCATCTTTTTGCAAATGGAACCTTATAGTCCTAAACTCTAGATTTAAGTTTCAACACCCAGTGATGTGCAGATAGCAGCGTTCTCATAATGTAAACGCATAACACCATCTGTTCGACTTGTAGTCTGTCCAGTAATCTGAATATAAACAGTGAGTGGGTCTAAACTGACATAAACCATGCTGCTCTAGAGAACTGTTTGTGTTAACACTGAAGTGCCCTTATTCTCTCTGCAACCAGCCTAGACCAGCACACAAACAGTATAAAACATGTACAAATACAGTAATCTAGGTTCGCACATTGTAACACCAATCATCCATGAAATTTGCACAGAGGACAATAGATGGATAGAAAGACAGATGACAGACAGACTGATATTACTACACACACAGTAACTAAACATACAGTACATGAAGGGTAACATCAATTCATATAGAGGAAGCTAAAAGCTGTTATAGGAATTGAGACAACAGGAGAGTCAGAGTGATAGTCACACACCTACCTGTTTTGTGGGTTCTGTCTGTGTCTTGGGGGACAACGCAGCAGCTGTTTGCGACAGGGGATGGAGACTTCAGTTTTACCGTGATGTTCAGTTCAGTACCCCTGTCCCACTTTCTCCTCTTCCTCAGACTTGCACAGGAGAGTGCTCAGCCCTTTAAGACCACACTCCCTGCCTCAGAGTTGGACCAGGATGGAGGAGGAGGAAGAACAGAATGAATCATGGGACTGTCGGTCCTCTCCTCCCTCACTACTTCCTTCAAAACTCTTCCCCTCAATTCACTCTTATGTCATGCAAAACTTTAAGAGGCATAACTAGAGAGAGTACCATGTCTTTGTAATGACACCATTTTGACAAAAATCTCTTAATCAACTCAGCGGGTGAGTGAAGAGTTGTTTAGAGAGCCCTATATACAAATAATTGGAAAGGAAGTGAAAGAGTTAAATATAAGGGAAGAAGGGGAGCAACAACACTGCCTTATTCAGGCAAAAAAGCGACTGTTCACTGTTTACAGAGAGCCAAGACATCCCTGTATGGAAAGACAGAACACACACACATTTGGCAGAAGATGGATAGCAAATCCAATCTACTCTCATTATGTTATTTTCTTAAGGTTGAGACTAGTGATGGGGGGGGGGGGGTCGATACAATTACATAGAGATATTTGACGATAAACAGTGCATTCGGAAATGATTCAGACCCCTTCCCTTTTTCCACATTGTTACTTTACAGCCTTATTCTAAAATGGATTAAATAAAAAAACATCCTCATCAATATACATACAATGAAAAGCAAAAACATGTTTGTAGACATTTTAGCAAATGTATTTTAAAAAACAAACAGAAATACCTTATTTACATAAGTATTCAGACCCTTTGCCATGAGACTCAAAATTGAGCTCAGGTGCATCCTGTTTCCATTGATTATCCTTGATTGGAGTCCACCTGTGGTAAATTCAAATGATTGGACATGAATTGGATTGGCACACAGCTGTCTATATAAGGCCCCACTGTGACAGTGCATGTCAGAAAAAAAACAAGCCACGAGGACAAAGAATTGTCCATCGAGCTCAGAGAAAGGGTTATCTCAAGGCACAGATCTGAGGAAGGGTTGCAAAAGATTTCTGCAGCGTTGAAGGTCTCCATGAACACAGTGGCCTCATTCTTAAATGGAAAAAGTTTGGAACCACTAAGACTCTTCCTAGAGCTGGCGGCCTGGCCAAGCTGAAAATCGGGAGAAGGCCCTTGATCAAGGAGGTGACCAAGAACCCGATGGTCCCTCTAACAGAGCTCAAGAGTTCCTCTGTGGAGATGGCAGAAACTTCCAGAAGGACAACAATCTCTGCAGCACTCCACCAATCAGGCCTTTATGGTAGATTGGCCAGATGGAAGCCCCTCCTCAGTAGAAGGCATAACAGCCCATTTGGAGTTTGCCAAAAGGCACCTAAAGGACTCTCAAACCATGAGAAACAAGATTCTCTGGTCTAATAAAACCAAGATTGAACTCTTTGGCCTGAATGCCAAGAATCACGTCTGGAGGAAACCTGGCAACATCCCTACGTTGAAGCATGGTGGTGGCAGTATCAAACTGTGTGGATGTTTTTCCAGAAGCAGGGACTGGGAGACTAGTCAGGATCGAGGGAAAGATTAACAGAACAAAGTATAGAGATCCTTGATGAAAACCTGCTCCAGAGCACTCAGGACCTCAGACACGGGGGCGAAGTTTCACCTTCCAACAGGACAATGACACTAAGCACACTGCCAAGACAATGCAGGAGATCAATCTGCAAAAATGTCTAAAAAAACCTGTTTTACTTTGTCATTATGAGTTTGAGGGACAAATCATTTTTAAATCAATTTTAGAATAAGGCTGTAACGTAACAAAATGTTAAAGTCAAGGGGTCTGAACACGTTCCGAATGCACTGTATCGTTTTGACAATATCACAATATTATTTTTGCGTTAGTCGGCTGTACCTGCACCACAACTCCAGTATTTCTCCTTCATAGGTTGTTCTAAATCCTCTTAAATAAGGAGCACTTTTATTTCCATGTCCCTCTACAGTAGACATTTGGTGAGCAATACATTTGGAACATTGAATCGCTATATCGCATGTTGGTACCTGAAGTATCATGGTAATATCGTATCGTGAGCTCACTGGCAACTCCCAGCCCGAGTTGAGACTGGGGGATTTTGAGGTCAAACATATCAGTAACTGGGAAATACCTCCACCACGTGGTGAACTCAACTAAATACATACAGAGTAGTACATAGGTTAGTGCTATCCGGGAACCTTGGGACATCCCTACCCTTACCTTCACCATACCAGTAGTGTGGCCATCTACTTTACCAGTGTTCAGTTTTTTTAAACTGTACTCTGTGTGTTTGATTAGTGTGTCTAGACATGACATTTAGCTTTTTGTTAATCTAAAATAAGACAGGAGACATATTCTTGAACCAGTATATGTATTTGAGCCAGCCATGATTGTAAAATACATCAATATAATAAAATGATTTAACTTTTGCAGACTTCAAAAACAGTACATACACATGAGCCCTATGCTGTAAAGGCAGCATCTCCAAAACTCGTCAGTGCAATATGAGCTTTGCCCCACCCTCAAAGATAACTCCGTATGAACAAATCAAACCACGATCTGTGAAGCTGGTACAGTCATTATATATATATATATATATATATATATTCTATAGGCTGTGTGATTGAAAAGCCCCCATTGTCAATCCAAAGGTACTAAACCAAATTGGCTTTTAAAAACAGTAGGCAACTTAACAGATTATAAACAGTTGACAAACCGTGGTTGTGGGCAGACATGCTTTCAGCTGCTTGATCTCTCTTCAACTGCTAACTTACATAAGTCATTAAACAAATGGTCTTTAACAAGCCATGTTGAAGACTGAGGTATTTAAACTAACATCAATAACAAGACCCTCTTGATACAACTCTGAATGTTAAAACAAATGGGTGACTGGCATTAATCTGATCTTCATTCCAACGTCTCATTTATCAGGTCGAGGCTGGCAACAAATCATTCTGTGTCTACTGCTGTGCATAAGGCAACATATTAGGGGAAAAAAGAACAGGTGGGTAACAAAAGATATATAACCATTTCCCATTAGAGAGCAACTTTGTTGTCCAGTGTCTATCCGAGGCTGAACTGAAGCTAAACCAAGAAGTCAATGTTCGGCACACCGGAAGGTTATGTTGACTGGGGAAGGAAGATTAGAAACATCTTCATAAGCTCATTTCTGTACATTGACCATACATGCAATTTTTACACCTGGATCTGAGTTATGCAAGACCTCCAGTCTCATGACTGTTTGCCAAGTGACAGACCAGTTGATTAGACCTCCAGCTACTGAGTGACCACTGTCATATTGTCATGTCAGTGCTATAGACCAGGGTTTCCCAAACTCTGTTGTCCCCCCCCACCCCCCACACTTTGTTTTTTTACACTAGCACTACACAGCTGATTCAAATAACCAACTCATCATCAAGCTTTGATTATTTGAATCAGCTGTGTAGTGGTACAGGTAAAAAAAAAGATCAACCGTACACCCAGGGGGGGGGGCAGGACCAACCTTGGGAAACCCTGCTATAGACAAGATACCATAAGTGCTTTCAAACTTCAATTACAGATTTTTTTAAACGTAGATGGCAAAACAAAAACATCCTTTGTCCTTTCTAAGAGCCATAAACAGCCATGTCCATTACCCAATTCAAAAAGCAGAAGAAAAAAAACAATAACACTAAAATGTCTTAATAAATATTCAAATGTATTGTAATGAGAGTTACAATAACACTGTCCAGCAGAGGTTAAGGGAGACTAAACGTAAAAGGTTAAAAATAGAGGCACCCTCTGAGTGGAGACATGAAACCTAGCAGAGTAGACATTTCTGTTCGGCCCAGGAGTGGCAGGAAGGAGGATCATGAAATCCTTTTTATGATCTCTCCCAGAAGAAAATAACTGTACTAAAGATGAGTGAGACTCCTTAGAGTGAATGGGCCTAATAATAGGAGGTTTTCTGCAGTGAGAACTGCTGTTCAGGTTGGAGGTTATTAAACTGATTATAATAGGTTCCTTTTATTAAGAGGAAATGCAATAAGAGGTCGCTGAGCAGGAGAAAAGTGCGTGCCTCAGATCTGCGCTTCGCCATGCAGTAGATTAACAGTGTGGCTCACTGACCTCCATGCCTACAAACAGCCAACAGAAATGATATGCCGACCCTGTTAGCTTGCATGTCTCCGCCATTGTAAACGTCATCTAGACAAAAGCTATAGCACTAGAACAAATGCTACACCCCCCATATTAAGATCCACCACATAAAAAGCTGCCAGGAAACCTCATTCACACTGATACAAGACCAGGGGAAGGATAGGTAACAGTACCATGCTTATTTTTATTTTATTTGTGCCCATCTATAGGAGGTGTTCCTAATCCTTCCCTCCCAACATCCCATTGAGCACTCACTCATGTTGAACATTTTCACAGTGGAGTAGTGAGAGCGACACCTCATGAGATATATCACATTGTGTGCTCATGCATGCATATACCAGGATGTGTGCACGTATGGGTATTAGAACAGTGAAAACTCAACTGTCACTTTCAGAAAGGCATCAGATTTTTTTGTCAGCTGGCCTAGACTGACTTCTCATTCTATGAGACCATGGCAGAAATAAATACATTGGCACAGTGAAGAGGTAAAAACGACCCAACAAACAAGTTCTGTCACTCATGTCATCATCAACTATGATCTCATGAGGTTGAAGCCCATCTCCTGATCCTCTTCACAGAACCACCTGACTTAACTAACTAAGCAACAGGGTTGCTGTAAACAGTCCAACTCCTATCCTCCTTCTCTCTCAGTCTATCTTATCCTCTCGCTTGCCATCGGCATCCCTGCTCCCCTGCTGGTCTTGGGGGGGTTGTGATGGGCCAGCGATGTCCTCCTCCCTCCCACGAATGAGCGCCCTGGCTTTGTCTCGCCGTGCGTCCATGTAGTCTGAGATAAATTCAGAGTTCTGGTAGATGAGCATGCCGGAGAGTGTGAGTGCCACGCCGACGCAGCTGAGCGCTGACATCTCGTTGCCGAACAGCAGCTGGGAGAGCAGCAGGTTGCCCACCACGCTCAGGTTGCCGAGGATGTGCAGGGTGACGGCGGAGGTGAGGGTTATGACGCAGCAGCTGGCCAGGTTGTACATGACAGAGCCCAGGCAGCTGAGCAGGATGAAGAGCCACAAGTTGTGGTCATAATGCATTGGAGACTCTAGCACGGCCCAGTTCTCCAGGGCCAGAGCAGCTACGGCCAGGATGCAGAAACTGGGGATGGACATCAGGTAGAGCAGGAACACAGAGTTGATCTTCTCCTCCTGGAGCAAGATACCTGAGAGAGAGACACACAAAGAAAACTATTTAAATATAACCTACATAGAGACAGAACACACACAGAACACACAAAAGTAGGCTTAACACGCAGTGGTCAAATGCAAAGTCTTCCACATCTGCCATGTTCAGAACATCAAAATGTCAAAGGTTTGTTAACTCGGGAGTGGATTTGACATCATGAGACGAGCAAGCTCATTATCATTACAGCTCTGTACAGTACACGCTGTACACTGACAAAACAAGTAGGTCAACAGCAAATATATGAACAAGTTCATACTGGTCAAATACAGAACCAGGATTCAAATGACACATTGGTCAGATGATTTTAACTAGGACACCACTTAAGCCAACATAAACCTCCAGCTGACATCAATTCCTAGGGGAAACAGAACACATCCATGATTCCTTACCTACGTTCGGTATTCATAAGTGGATAGACATTCTGCACTTGACAGTGTGTAATGTAGTGATAGGACTTAATTACAGTAAACAGGTTAGAGCTCTCTGCCTGTTTTTTTGAGTGCGCCAACCAATGTTCCCTCTAAGTTGCGGGCCTGCGAGGGTGTGTGCAGCTACCCCCAGGACTGCGCACAGAAGAAATAAGCGCGCGGAGAGAAGATAGAGTTTCCCCCGTTAACACTATCAACGTTTCACTTTACTGTGGGAATTGTGATCGAATCAATGCAATACTAGCCACTTTCAATGCAACAGGCCAATACAAAATGAACTATGCAGTACTTAGCATGCAAAAATAACTATGCAAGAGATTTTGTTGTAGGCAGAATGCATCGGAGTAGGACTATTGCATTGACAGGCACTACTCAGGCCCGTATTCTACACAGACCGGTGCACCATAAGCAATCAGAGCTGTAGTAGGCCTATATCCAAAACAGACCATTACCATATATAGATCTGTGCCATTCACTTTTAACTTTTTTATTAATTTCACCTTTATTTAACCAGGTAGGCTAGTTGAGAACAAGTTCTCATTTACAACTGCGACCTGGCCAAGATAAAGCAAAGCGACACAAACAGCAACACAGAGTTAGTTACACATGGAATAAACAAACATACAGTCAATAATACAATAGAAAAAAAGATATATATATATATATATAGTGTGTGCAAATGAGGTAGGATAAGAGAGTTGAGGCAATAAATAGGCCATAGTGGCGAAATAATTACAATATAGCAATTGAACACTGGAGTGATATGTGCAGAAGATGAATGTGCAAGTAGAGATACTGGGGTGCAAAGGAGCAAAATAAATAAATATATTATGGGGATGAGTTCGTTGGATGGGCTATTTACAGATGGGCCGTGTACAGGTGCAGTGATCTGTGAGCTGCTCTGACAGCTGGTGCTTAAAGTTAGTGAGGGAGATATGAGTCTCCAGCTTCAGCGATTTTTGCAGTTTGTTCCAGTCATTGGCAGCAGAAAACTGGAAGGAAGGGCAGCCAAAGGGGGAATTGACTTTGGGGGTGACAAGAGAAATAAACCTGCTGGAGTGTGTGCTACCGGTGGGTGCTGCTATGGTGACCAGTGAGCTGAGATAAGGCAGGGCTTTACCTAGCAAAGACTTCTAGATGACCTGGAGCCAGTGGGTTTGGCGATTAATATGAAGCGAGGCCCAGCCAACAAGAGCATACAGGTCACAGTGGTGGGTAGTATATGGGGCTTTGGTGACAAAACGGATGGCACTGTGATAGACTACATCTACTTTGCTGAGAAGAGTGTTGGAGGCTATTTTGTCAATTACATTGCCGAAGTCAAGAATCGGTAGAATAATCAGTTTTACGAGGGTGTTTGGCAGCATGAGTGAAGGATGCTTTGTTGTGAAATAGGAAGCCAAGTCTAGATTTGATTTTGGATTGGAGATGCTTAATGTGAGTCTGAAAGGAGAGTTTACAGTCTAACCAGACACCTAGGTATTTGTAGTGGTCCACATATTCTAAGTCAGAACCTTCCAGAGTAGTGATACTGGACGGGCGGCAAGGCGTGGGCAGTGATCGGTTGAAGAGCATGCATTTAGTTTTACTTGCATTTAAGAGCAGTTGGAGGCCACGGAAGGAGAGTTGTATGGCATTGAAGCTAGTCTGGAGGTTAGTTAACAGTGTCCAAAGAAGGGCCAGAAGTATCCAGAATGGTGTCATCTGCATAGAGGTGGATCAGAGAATCACCAGCAGCAAGAACAACATTATTGATGTATACAGAGAAGTGAGTCGGCCCGAGAATTGAACCCTGTGGCACCCCCCCATAGAGACTGCCAGAGGTCCGGACTACAGGCCCTCTGATTTGACACACTGAACTCTGTCTGAGAAATAGATGAACCAGGCGAGGCAGTCATTTGAGAAACCAAGGCAGTTGAGTCTGGCGATAAGAATGTAGTGATTGACAGAGTCGAAAGCCTTGGCCAGGTTGATGAATAAAGCTGCACAGTATCGTCTCTTATCGATGGCGGTTATGATATCGTTTAGGACCTTGATCGTGGCTGAGGTGCACCCATGACCAGCTCGGAAACCAGATTGCATAGCGGAGATGGTACGGTGGGATTCGAAATGGTCAGTGATCTGTTAACTTGGCTTTCGAATACCTTAGAAAAGGCAGGGTAGGATAGATATAGGTCTGTAGCAGTTTGGGTCTAGAGTATCTCCCCCTTTGAAGAGGGGGATAACCGCAGCAGCTTTCCAATCTTTAGGGATCTCAGATGATACGAAAGAGAGGTTGAACATACTAGTAATAGGGGCATTTTAGAAAGAGAGGGCCCAGATTGTCTAGCCCGGCTGATTTATAGGGGTCCAGATTTTGCCGCTCTTTCAGAACATGTGGGGGGAGCAAGCTGTACATATAGGGACAAACATAATATTGTAGAGCAAATGTGTACATTAGACCACAAGAGGAAGATGCACTCTAAGTGTATTTGCCATTCTGGTAAAAACAGGAAACCAAGAAATAACAGACGTAATGGCCAAAGCCATAAAATGCATAAATGTTTAGGGTAAAATACATTGTCTATTGTATAGGACAGGAAACCAAAGTAAGGCCATGAGAGCATAGGACAGCTGGACATACCAAGGTCAGAGGGACACACAAAGGAGGGGGTCAGCCAAATGACCAACAGATGGACTATAGACATAGGACATATATTTTTAGGACATGAAGAGAAGAGACATAGTCTGCTAGTCCTAATAAGGACAGACATACCAAAGAACACACCAAGCTAAACATAAGGGGCCCATAGGATAAGATGGGCATGTATTATTTTGGGGATATGAAGAGGTCCTGCCACCATTATAACTTAACTGAAAGCAGATATGAGCGTTATTGAGCGTGAACAAGCAGGAAGCACAGACTGAAAGATAATGGTGGCAGATGGACTGAGGGAAGTAACTTCATTTGCATGTGGGATGGACTCATATGTTGTATGTGTATAAATACAGAGCCTGTGCTCTGGAAAAGGGTGTGTTCCGCAGACCATCTAGGCTTCTGATAGGTTTGTATTAAAAGCCTATATTGAATTCACAAGTTCTTGTAAGTGTTCTATCTTGTAACGATTTTCCACGACAAACATCAGCTATCTGGATTTGGGTGAAGGAGAAATGGGGGGGGGGGGGGGGTTGTTGTGGGGGGTGCAGGGCTGTTGACCGGGGTAGGGGTAGCCAGGTGGAAAGCATGGCCAGAGAATTGCTTAATGAAATTCTCAATTATTGTGGATTTATCGGCGGTGACAGTGTTTCCTAGCCTCAGTGCAGTGGGCAGCTGGGAGGAGGTGCTCTTACTGAACTGTTACATATATCCTGAACTGTTGTTTATATCCTTTGCTAGTTAGTAAGTTATTAGCCCAGTTATAGATCATTTGTAGGCAGCAATGGGAGAGTGATTGGTTCCTACAAGAGCACCAAACTTGTGCATTTCTAGACATCCTTGAAAAGCCAGTCAGATAAATAGATTTTTTTTGTCCTATATGGGAATAATTATACATTTTATTTTCTAAAGTAGTTTCTTGCATCAAACACCACAACAACATTTTCAGTCACCTCCTTGTCTGATGGACAAGTGGATAAACAGGTTAATGTCAAGCCCTGCATGTTTTTTTCTTCAAAAGTCTCATGGAATGTAGGCCTACATTGAACACCACACATTGGTTGCTACTGTAGGTTGAACGATAGAACAGCTATTTCCATGTTAAAATGTTAATGTCTCCATAGTTTTTGATGGTAGGCCTACATTATGATCAAATAGCCACAGTAGACTACTTGACCACCGTTAAAACTAACTTAAAGCGAGAACAGCCTCAGTGTTCACAGTAAACGTGAGCCGGAAGTTGCACAGAAAGTTTGGACTCAGCAGACCTGAAATTTGCTCAGTGGTGAAAAGAATTAGAGGAAACATAGGCTTGAACCGGTTTACCAGGCAGGGACTAGTCCTTTTTGATACGTTTTCCATGGGTAAACTCTTGTCAGTAGTTTTGAAAGTTTCCTTAGCAACAGGCAACACAACATCTCTAGCTAGACTGGGTGTGTCACTTGAGGAGTGACTCAGAGCATCAGTGAAATGTTCCAACCCTAACTGCAGTGTGGGAAGTTTAATATAAACATAGGATTGAAGGGAACACCAAAACTACACTGATAGAGTATTTCAGTTAGGGGCATTATTTTCCACTCTCTTGAAGGGAAACTATTAAAGTACACTGGGCCATTCTTGATTTATTCCAACATAACACCCATACGTGAATTGCTTAGGCCTACCACAGTTATACAGACAATGTGTCAACACCCATCAGAAATGCAACATAATAACTATTATAAAAGCATAATAAAAAGGTTGCAGCTGGGACTTTACTCACTTTGCTGGATGGTTTTGACACCTCTCAACATTGTCGCAGCGAAAACGAAGAAGCAACCGGTCTGGTCATACTGGACCTCGCCCATGATGCTGAACGAGGCTCCCAGACAGATGGGCATCATGGCCGTGTATTTGAGGATGTGATGCTGCTTGCCCAAGATAAGGGTGGAAATCGCCAGGGTGAAGATTGGCGTGGTGGTGTAGATAATTTGGGCAAATGACAGCTGGACATAGTTCAGACCCACGTTGCCAAACGCAATGCTGGCACAAAATGTCAAGCTCAATAGAAACACCTTCCATTTGGCGCTGTTGGTAAGGTCCTTATGCTTGTCAACACCTCCTTTGTGCTGGAGCATTCGAAGTTTAATAAGCCAAAAGTCCACCACTATTGCTGTCAACATGTGCAGGGCCGATAGCAGTAAGGGGTACCTGAAGTTGTACACTGCAAATATCCATTTGTTAAGACTGGAGATAGTTGTCCCCGTCACAAGCCAGACAATGACAGCGGACAGAAGGTGCAGCATCTCCCCCAGTGGCCTTTTCCCCGTCTTGCGCCGTGTCGCCTCGCATTTAGAGAGGCCATCGGTGCTAATCATGTTCTTTTCATCCTCTTTTCTGTAAGACAAACACATCTTGACTTCGTAATGCAAGAACATCACATTCGTGTCTGCACAAACTGTCCCGATTGCGTAACCCTTTTCGATATGGTCGGCGTTAGCTAGCCGTTTTCAGCTGTATAAAATGTCTCTCATCCTGATAATCGTCTCACAAAATAGATCTAACCTTAGCTAACTAACTTACTTGAGACTATTCTGTCGATTACATATCCATAGTTTTCTGTGTTGTTTTCCTGAGGTAAACACGGGTTTTTTACACCACGCCGAGACACGTGTTACTGTTTTGCATATGAGATGGTTGTGTAACCAAATAGTAGTGACAGATGCTAGCTAGAGAGCAAGACAAGTGCGAAGTGGTGGGTAGCAGGAGATTGTTCTTCCTTAGAGAAGTGCGGACTCTCCTACATCCTCTACTGGTGCGTCCGTGATTGGTTACAATTTAAAATCCCCAAATGATGACACAGAAAAGTTTTCAAATAGTATTATATTGGCTACATTCAGCTGGCTATATTTATCCTACCGTTGTTTGCCATGAATTACGTCGCCGGCCCGGAAATCAAACGGCCACTCACTCTTGCAGCGGCTACAGTTGCAAGTAATGCCCATAGATAGAAACTTACTTCATGCGAGGGGTCTCGTCCTATCAGCAGAACTACGGCAATTCCTATACATACATTGTTCACGCATTGAAAAGATGAGGCCCCGCAAGGTCCTACACAGCGAAATGAGTGCACGGACCTAGCGTCATCATTACGCCCTATTTCACATGCTTTGCGTCATCCGTGAAGTACGGAGGTAAAATTAGTTTATATTGGATATTAGGTTCTCTCGTCAAAGCATGCGATGACTATGAAGATGGTATATTCTGAATTGGATGGATGGAGAAAATCCACACTTTTTAAAATGTATTTTTTATATATATATATATATATATATATATATAGCTTTCAATTTAACATCTCTTACACCAAGCGTGCCATGACAATTCAAATGATATATTCTGAGTGAGGGAGTGGACAAAAAAATTGTTGTTGAAATGTATTTATTTTTTATTTGCTTTCAATCTTCAATAGCTCTTACACAAAGCGTGCCCTGACTATTAAAATGATATATTCTGAATCCGGGAAGGATGGACACATTTCTTTCCTAATACATTTTTACAATAAATATATCATTATCATGGTCATGGCACACTAGGTGTAAGAGGTATTGAAGATTGAAATCCAAAATCGTATTATTTAAAAATAACAATAAAAGTAAATAAAAAGGTGATGATTTCTCTTCATCCGCCCCTGATTCAGAATATACAATCTTCATAGCAATGGCATGCTTGGTTCAATAGGTATTGATAAGAAAATCAATTATCCACCAAATATCGAATATGTCGTGGCGATGTTGGCTAGCTAAAACTCATGCGCAGAAATAAGTCATCGGGTCAAACGGTCGTCTAGCGCCGAACTGCGCATGTGCACGGCATCAACACAAAGGTGTGACTTTCATGAGGTTGGAGTAATAACATGTTCAACTACATTGGCTCCAATCGAGGTTGTGCCTTTAGATTGCGAAAATGAACAGCTAATGATATATATTTTTTTACTTCTCAAACCCCGGTCTGGTCTACTTGACAAGCGTTCCAGGAAGTCTCGCGATGTTGCGTCTCTGGGTTTAGAAACTCTGTGCCTAATTCTATCAGCTTAATTTATTATATAAACTACCCGTATACCTAAACAAGTCCGATTCAAACGTACTGTCAGACCAGAAAGGCCTGATAAACGATCACAGAATCGCCAGCTAATGTTGCCCACTGCAACAATTGACCAGCTAAAATAGCGAACGTGAACTATGTTCCCCAAATGTAACATCACGCGGCAGCATAACGGCATTAATGACTATTAGTTGTGCCTTTTGGTTACATTTACCTCTGTAGTTGTGTATCTTTGTCTTGGTAACATCACAAAAAACATCCCAGGCGAACGAGCTGAGCTGACTGCTCGTCTGCCTCAGTGCCCCGTTATCGCCCGATCAGCTGTACCTCTCACGTCACTGCTCTCTAACTGCAACCAATAGATATTGTTACAACTCTGCAATCAGAGATATTACAACACTGTATATAGACATAATATGACACATGAAATGTCTTTATTCTTTTGGAACTTGTGTGAGTGTAATATTTACTGTTCACTTTGTTTATTTCACTTTTGTTTATCAATTTCACTTGCTTTGGCAATGTTAACATATAACCCATGCCAATAAAGCCTCTTGAATTGCATATATATTTCTTAATTAAAGGAAGAGATAAGAATCCCTGCGGGAAATGAATGGAGAAACATAACGCTCCGCCCAGCAGACTGTTGACCAATCGCGTTCACGTTATCATGCTGTGTCACGCGGTTGCTAAACTACTCGTCAAGCAATCCCTTCTAAAAGCCAGGGCATGAGTCGAGAAACGTGCTTATTTTCTTCGAAAGAACGCAATGTCACGATTTCAAAGCTATACGATATTGCAGAGAACAAGTTCATTATCACATATATCGGAAAAGATTTGTAACGTTGTACCTCTTGTTCACGTAAGTCATGCTAATGTTGTTTTTTTGAGCTAACGCCCAAATAACTCCCATTTACGCCTTGATGGAGCGATCTCCCTGTCCCGGAATCACCCAGAATGCACAGCGCGGCCAATTGACAACGCATGGGCAAATTTACACACGACGGGCATAAATACGATTCCAATGGAGTTTCTCATCTCCTCAAAAGTATTCTGCTGCAATCACCCTCTTATTATTATTATTTTGCCCTAATTATCAAAAGTGTTGGAAAAACTTCTCAATCAACTGACTGGCTTTCTTGATGTCTAGTATTCTCTGGTATGCAATCTGGTGCTGCTATTTTTATTGACTTGGCCAAAGCTTTTGATACGGTAGACCATTCCATTCTTGTGGGCTGGTTGAGGAGTATTGTTTTTTCTGAGGTGTCTGAGCTGGTTTGCTATTTACCTCTCTGAAAGAGTGCAGTGTATAGTCAGAACATCTGCTGTCTCCGCCTCTGCCTGTCACCAAGGAAGTACCTCAAGGCTCGATCCTAGTCCCCACGCTCTTCTCAATTTACATAAACAATAGCTCAGGCAGTAGGACGCTTTCTTATCCATTTATATTCATATGATACAGTCTTATACTCAGCTGGCCCTTCTCTGGGTTTTGTGTTAAACGCTACAACAAAGCTTTCTTAGTATCCAAGAAGCTTTTTCTGCCCTTAACCTTGTTCTGAACACCTCCAAGACAAAGGTCATGTGGTTTGGTAAGAAGAATGTCCCTCTCCCCACCGGTGTGATTACTACCTCTGAAGGTTCAGAGCTTGAGGTCGTCACCTCATGCAAGTATTTGGGAGTATGGCTAGAGGGTACACTTTCCTTCTCTCAGCACATATCAAAGCTGCAGGCTAAGGTTAAATCTAGACTTGGTTTCCTCTAACGTAATCTCTCCTCTTTCACCCCAGCTGCCAAACTAACCCTGATTCAGATGACCATCCTACCTATGCTAGATTACGGAGATGTAATTTATAGATCGGCAGGTAAAAGTGCTCTCGAGCGGCTAGATGTTCTTTACCATTCGGCCTTCAGATTTGCCACCAATGCTCCTTATAGGACACATCACTGCACTCTATACTCCTCTGTAAACTGGTCATCTCTGTATACCTGTCACAAGACCCACTGGTTGATGCTTATTTATTTAAAAAAAACTTATGCCTCACTTCCCCCTATCTGAGATACCTACTGCAGCCCTCATCCTCCACATACAACACCTGTTCTGCCAGTCACATTCTGTTAAAGGTCCCCAAAGTACACACATCCCTGGGTCGATTCTCTTTTCAGTTCGCTGCAGCTAGCGACTGGAACGAGCTGCAAAAAACACTTAAACTGGACAGTTTTATCTCCATCTCTTCATTCAAAGACTTAATCATGGACACTCTTACTGACAGTTGTGGCTGCTTCGCGTGATGTATTGTTGTCTCTACCTTCTTGCTTTGTGCTGTTATCTGTGCTCAATAATATTTGTACCATGTTTTGTGCTGCTACTATCTTGTGCTGCTGCCATGCTATGTTGTTGTCTTTAGGTTTCTCTTTATGTAGTTTTGTGGAGTAACTTTTGTCGTGATGTGTGTTTTGTCCAATATTAAAAAATTTAATCCCAGCCCCCATTCCCGCAGGAGGTTTTTTACCTTTTGGTAGGCCGTCATTGTAAATACGAATTTGTTCTTAACTGACTTGCCTTGTTAAATAAAGGTTAAAAAAAAAAGAATCTTCTGCTGCCACCTACAGTATTGACTGTGCATCAGCCTACTATTCTGTAGTATGAATTCATTACACTTTGTGAAAAAATTGCCCTACCAACTACCCCTGCACCCATTACAACCTCACCACTATTCCACTACTTTGGCCCTATCTGATCCTACTCCAGGCCTGCAGCCTGGGAGGACGGGACACTATAGTTCAAAATGTCTGGTAACTATTTTGCAGTAAAATCTCAAATGCCCAAGTACTTCTCTGCAGCTGCCACCACAACATCTATACTCTGTGATTAACGTTCCATTCCTGTTGTACAATTGACAACCATGGCCATGAACACCAAAAAAACAACCTTAATGAAGCACATGTTATTCCTATCACTCTCTAATAGCCTTGACCTACTCACAGGGTTTTCTCTCACTGGACACCTCTGATCTCCAGTACCATGGGTACCCCTAGTTTACAAACACAACATTTTCCACCAATACTACACACTCCTTTGTCTCCTGTCCTCCTGCACTCACATCTAGGAATCTCCCTCCTCCCACTGCTGCCACATGACCATAAGCTTGACACCTAAAACACCGTAACGGATTCGGGACAAAAGCTCTCATAGGTTAACTGACACATTCTAACTTGACTTCATCTGGTAAAGACTCTGCATCATAACTCAGTAGTACAGACAGTGTCTTATCTGTTTCACCACGCTCTCCACCGGGTCTGCGTTGCACCTAGCGGTGGCTGTCAGACACTGGGCATCTTCAACTTGAGTTGATCCTCCACAACACGTAACGGCACTCCAGTTATCACTTCTGCTCTGCTCCGGAGAGGAAAGCAAGTCACAGTTCTTGTCCCCAGTCACGTGGTGTGGAGCACACACTCCCTCTGGATGGCAGAAACACAAAAAATGTACACAATTCCACTTCGAGTCACTTTCACCGACCGAACATCCCCAACTTCTTCTCCACCCAACCTTTACACCACATATGGATCTCCCTGAAGGCATGGATCCATGCTCTCCAAAAATCTTACTCCCACTTGGCCAGAATCATCTTTGCCATCATCAGGACAAGGCTCAAATTCGATGGTCTTCACCGCACCTTCCACCGCAGTTAATTCATCCTCACTCTCCTCACATTCAATTTTCTTCTGTAGCTCTTCCAAAAGTTCTGTGTGATCCTCCACTCCATATTCACTCAGAACATGTTCCACTTTTATCCTTTTTTTCCTACCCCCCACGTCATGTCCACACCAGGAGCCACTGTCTGATAAAACGATCCCCCTCTCTTTGTTTACTGGGACAGTAACAAAGAAAAGTTTGCCTCAGCCTAGACAAGAGCTCATGCCTATAACTTTTACAGTGGGCTAAGCTTAGGTAAAAACTACAGAAAACATCACACACTCACAGCTTACTTGCTTTGCTTGCCTCTTAGGGCTATCCAACTTATATCTTTGACACTTATGCGTTGCCCACGTTGGTCACTGAACAGTATAAAATATCAGTCTATGGCCATATGGCTACATGTCTAGATAGAAATAGGCCTCACCTAGAAACCTGCCGATAGAGAAGTACGGAGGAGCTGCAGAGTGAAACACATACTGAAATGCAACTGAGAGGAATAAGAAGCGTTACTTTATTATGCAGTGTCAGCATATACAGCGCACTTCCTCTAAAGGCGTTTTTATATAACACTTAATAAAACATGTCTGCACAAATATGAATGAACCTAAACAGAGCACTCAATGTGCACAGTGAACAAATGTTGATCTACTGACTGTATTAAAAAACAAACAATCCACCAATGCAAATATAGCACATGGGACAGAAATCACAGTGAGATTGTTCCCCCCTTTACCACACCACCTTGCATTCCCACCTCTAGTGAGGAGTTGTATGTGAAAAACAGAATGCATGATACTCTGCCTTAGTTTGGAACATTCTGTTCTCAGTGTAGAATACAATACAGATGTTATCTAGCCAGTGAGCACTACACCACCGCCTTAAAACAGCCAAAAGGACTGTATGTTGACTGATCAGCAACAAACTGTCCAAACTTTCACATTTGTTCAGATATAATTACTGTAATGCTTAATTACAAAATCATATTTTATAAGAAGACACAGGAACACTAGGATATTCCATTCTCTAAGGTTATCCTAGGTTATGTAATCCTAAATTCTGTGCCATATTAAGCATAACATCTTATGGTTGTGTATGTACATCCAGGATATTTCAAATCATGGTATCATGTGAACAAGGCAATTACCTATTCACTGTTTGCAATGCAATTGCATTTTCATTTTTCTAATCATATCTATAGCCTAACACATGAACAATTGTATTTGAATTATTAGACCACCTGAATACCACTTGTAGCCACACCAATCAGCTTTCAAGCCATACTATGCTTGAATACTTACATGGCATTTTACAATTCAAGCCCGATGTCAGAATGAAGCTTTTTTAAACTTTAAGTGAACATGGCATTACATCAGCAATATAAAAATGTAGGCTATTGTGGCACCTGCTGGATGTAAGTGCAACTGCAGCAACATTAAAAACAAAAAGTATTTTTCATCCTCAGGTTGAGGTCAGTTGAAGACGAACATTTATCATGATTACAAATCTGGCAAGCCAATAAAATGCACATAATTAGATTGAATTGCTTTTATTGAGTGGTACCTTGAATACATGTGTGCTAGAGCCAAGATAACGTCAAACGAGTAATGTGGAGTGTGCAGCCCCATCAGACCGGCTAGCCCAGATCAGACAGACTGTCTCAGGGGAAATCTCCTCTTGGCTTGAGTCTTCAACTTGTCTAATTTATTTTTCATCTATGTCTTGAGTTGAGAACTGCATGACACCAAAGCTGGTTACTACATTATAGACCATCTCTGATAACACTGTGGATGTTTACAAAGACCACATTGAGACAGTTTGTTTGCTCAAGCAAAAAAAAGTTAATTTTCGAAGACCTAGGGCACAAGAGGTGAATTCACACGATGTTCTTCTGTGAGTGAAGTCTAGAAACAGCTATTGAGGCTAATGCCTAATTAATACTAGGCAGCAGTGCATGAGCACATTAAACCATGCATTAGCTACAAGTGGTGCCACAACACTGGTCTGAGTTCATTGATGGTGCATGTTTAAATGCCTGCAGTCAAACACAAAGATGTGTAATAATTGGAGTACACACCTCCTTTGCACTGTGCAACTCGACATTACACGTCCTATAGTATAATTCAGACGATTTCTTAATATTTAAAAAAATATATAAGACATTGAAACATTTCATTGCACAGGGTGGAATCATTTGTTAAGATTTAACATTTTGTCTGTTCATAATGCACCCTCATCAACATTTGAGAAATCAAGACATTAGAACACAATCGATATCGTTTACGAATGATCATAATCGTGGGTAGCTTCTTACATACTCAAAATTCCCCTACAGTTTTTGGTCTGTACTAATCTCTCATGGAAAGACGCATGTAACATAACTGGTAAAGACTTTAGTTCTTGGTTTCTGAGATGAGGTCTGTACAGATCAAAAGTATTCAGTGATATCAGCGTCCACTACATGGGTGTTTTCATGCACTGCAGAAATGCACTGTTAAGTTACACATCTGGGGAGTGCCTAGCTGTTGCAACGGAAGGAAACACTGGCACTGCACAATGTTACATATAGATATGCACAGTTACATATAGATATGCACAGTTACATATAGATATGCATAGTTACATATAGATATGCATAGTTACATATAGATATGCATAGTTACATATAGATATGCATAGTTACATATAGATATGCACAGTTACATATAGATATGCATAGTTACATATAGATATGCATAGATATGTAAAGTATTCGAAACATTAGGAACACCTGCTCTTTCCATGACACGGCATCCAGGTGAAAGCTCTGATCCCTTATTGCTGTCACCTAAAAAAAATCTGCTTCAAATCAGTGTAGCTGGAAGAGAGGAGACAGGTTAAAGGAGGATTTTCAAGCCTTGAGACACGGTTTGTGTATGTGTGCCATTCAGAGGGTGATTGTGCAAGACAAAATATGTAAGCGTCTTTGAACAGGGTATGGTAGTAGGTGCCAGTCACACCGGTTTGCGTGTGTCAAGAACTGCAATGCTGCTGGGTTTTTCATGCTTAACAGTTTCCTGTGTGTATCAAGAATGGTCCACCACCCAAAGGACATCCAGCCAACTTGACTCAACTGTGGGAAGCATTGGAGTCAACATGAGCCAGCATCCCTGCGGAACGCTTGACACATTGTAGTCCATGCCCCAACGAATTGACGCTGTTCTGAGGGCAGCAGGTGGTGCAACTCAATATTAAGAAGGTGTTCCTAATGTTTTGTACCCTTGGTATATATTGGAGATAGTTGCTCAGACTGGAACAGGACATCCTAGAACCAAAACACAACCTCTTTCACTTTCCCCCCTACTTATCCATACAATTGTCCCAATATTATTCTATAATATTATACACTTACGGTAGTTATTACCTTATTACCAGATCAATGGGGCACCAGGCACCACTAGACATACCACCTCAAATAAATATGGGTTTCCATGCAATAACTCTATTTTGTAACTCTTAATCAAAATATCTCAAATAGGTTATCTCTCTAACTTACTCTGTTGCGCCACGCACGCACACACACACACACGAGGCCATGCTTGCGAAACACACTGGTCAGTGATGGGGACAGAGAATGTTCTTGAAGTTTGGCATGGAGGGCTCCTTCTTTCTGGAACACAAACAAATACACACACATGGACAAAGAGTTGGCCACATGTCAATGTGTTTGCAGCATGTGGACCCCTCCCTCTGCTTGTCCATCAGTCCCTCAGCTCTGCCCTCCAGTGATGTCACAGTCCCAGGGGTGGAGCCTTAGAAGATCTCAGGGCATTGGCTCCAGTCCTGTTTGTCTTTGGCCTCCCAGTATCCACCCCTGTACACGTAAGTGCTTTCCCCCGTTGAATCATCTGTCCTCCTCTCAAACCACAGTGGCTGGAAGCCCTCGATGTCTTGGCCTAAGGAGTCAGAGACACAAACATACACATATGTAACTCAATATGGGTAACATCTTGCTGACATACACTGTATTGCAATTGTCACACTTTTGCTTCCTAGTTTCTATACTGTAATCTCTCTTGAGATGTCCTTTATCAAGTCCTTCCACTACCCTCCTCACCTTCTTCCAGGACCTGTGTTGCTTGTGCCTCCCTCTTCCTCCTCTCCAGCCTTTGTCGTTCCTCCAGACGCTGTTTGTGGGCGTTGGCCTCGTCCCAAAGCCCCTCCTCCATCAGCCGTTGGTCGGGCCTCAGGCGGCTGTCAGTCGGAGCCACGCCCTCCTCAGGCTCGTTCAGTGTCAGGGCCAGGGAGGAGAAGAAGTGCATGTTCTCAGAATTTTCCCTGGGGAGTGGAGAGAAAACACTGAGGTGAAACAGATAGATAGGATGGACAGAGAGGGAGAGGGCGAGGAGCGACGGGTAGTGATGTGGGAGTAAGAAGTGTCGCAAGGATGCAAGAGGAGAGGAAGCAAAATGGTTGTATAAATAGGTTTACGTGCTTAAGGCTGACTTGATAATATGCAGGCAGGCTGATCTTACGGGAGAGTGTATTTCTTCCACAGCACTTTGGGCTGGAGGGTCTGATAGAGGGTCTTCTGTTTGCCCTCTGACCCTCCACATCCCCGGCTACTCTCCACTATCTTGGCGCTCTCCATCTTGTCGTCCCAGGTACCAGACATAATGTGATGGGCCGTGCCCTCGCTATCTGCTACCACACCTGTCACCTGGAGTCACAACATCAGAGGGAGGGAGGAGACATTGAGGATGTGGGAAGGACTGCCTCTGTTTCTAAAACCATAGATTTACCTTGCGTGAGAGGTCTCTGGAGAAATAACTGTAAGGGACAAACTTGAGGTGGCAGGTGTCCTTGGTCCTGTGGTTGACTATTTCAATGTCCCCAGACTACAAAGAGAAAAACACAGGTTATTTATCCCATGCCACAGGCTGATGATTCTCCTGGTGGAAATTAGCTTCAGCATTATCGACACACGGTCAACAATATCATTACAAAACACTTCTGGTTTATCAATGTTAGCAATATATCATAATCATTACTATTGGTGTCATTAATCATGAGAGACAATGTTGAGAGTGAGGACAGCAAAGCAGGACAGGGAGGGATGGATAGATGGGAAAAAACAGATTGGATTGTGTTTTTGGCAAACATGGAGACCTGATGATTCATGCAGACATAATGAGAGAGAGCAGAGTGAGGCAGATTCTCTACAACACCACCCACCACAGGAGGCTACTGACGGGAGGACAGCTCATAATAATGTCCGGAATGAAGCAAATGGAATCAAACACATGGAAACCATGTTGTTGTCTCTGCCTGGCCGGTTCCCCTCTCTCCACTGGGATGATTTTCCTCTAACCCTATTACAGGGGCTGAGTCACTGGCTTACTGGTGCTCTTCCATGCCGTCCCTAGGAGGGGTGCGTCACTTGAGTGGGTTGAGTCACTGACGTGATCTTCCTGTCTGGGTTGGTGCCCCCCCTTGGGTTGTGCCGTGGCGGAGTTCTTTGTGGGCTATACTCGGCCTTTCTCAGGATGGTAAATTGGTGGTTGAAGATATCCCTCTAGTGTTGTGGGGGCTGTGCTTTGGCAAAGTGGGTGGGGTTATATCCTGCCTGTTTGGCCCTGTCCGGGGGTATCATCGGATGGGGCCACAGTGTCTCCCGACCCCTCCTGTCTCAGCCTCCAGAATTAATGCTGCAGTAGTTTGTGTCGGAGGGCTAGGGTCAGTCTGTTATATCTGGAGTATTTCTCCTGTCTTATCCAGTGTCGTGTGTGAATTTAAGTATGCTCTGTCTAATTCTCTTTCTATCGGAGGACCTGAGCCCTAGGACCATGCCTCAGGACTACCTGGCCTGATGACTCATTGCTGTCCCCAGTCCACCTGGCCGTGCTGCTGCTCCAGTTTCAACTGTTCTGCCTGCGGCTATGGAACCCTGACCTGTTCACCAGACGTGCTACCTGTCCCAGACCTGCTGTGTTCAACTCTCTCGAGACAGCAGGTGCAGTAGAGATACTCTGAATGATCGGCTATGATCGGCCACCGTGCTTCTAGACCTGCATTGCTTGTTGTTTGGGGTTTTAGGCTGGGTTTTTGTACAGCACTTTGAGACATCAGCTGATGTAAGGAGGGCTTTATAAATACATTTGATTTGATTTGTTTGATGTATTCGATACCATTCCACCCCAGTCATTACTGTGACCCCGTCCTCCTCAATGAAGCTGCCTCAACCTCCTGTGCCGCACTTCATTTGATCACTCTTTTGATGCTGAAAATTGTCATGCGCCGCAGGAAATGCAGAACAACTTTGTGTTTTACATAAATTCACTGAAGACCCACAGTTACATTAAGAGTATTGCACTTTTCATGCAGCCTACTTTTGGCCAGCCAATAGCCCAACCACCAATCAAGCACCATTAAGGACTAAATGTTCAAATCCTGTTGCTGCAGGATTACATAGCTGTGACAATATAGGTCATCCTACATCTGTATATAAACAATAGGGACAAACAGACTGTATACAAATATACAAACACACATTACATATGTGAGACACTCACCTGGTCAATCCACAGTTTTCCCACTATGATGTTGTGCACCGTGGAGGTGACTTTTCCCCACACATAGTGATTCCCACTGGAGTGGAACTGCAGGTGGATGCAGCCTAGAGAGAAAGATAATTCAAATAAACAACGTTATACAAAATGTCTAATTAATATGGATTTGAAATAGCTATGTGACATGATTCTGTATATGTAACCAGTATTTAGTGCATATTGGAGGACAATGTACATACTGGGTATGCACGGCTCACCTAATGGCATTACAGAGATGTATTTCCCTCTGAACTTGCTGTCGATAGTGATCTCCTGCCACAGGGTCCAGCCTCGTTGTGACGTCACATGGTGGGCGGCGGCTGGGGGGTGGTGACTGACCTGAGAGAGCAGGAGGAGGAGGGTGACATTGTCATTAGTGCGTGGGCCATTCTGTTTGTCTCTGTGCATCTTAGACATGCTTCAGAGAGAGAGCGTGCCGGGGTGTTCGTTGTGTCTGACCTGTTCGCAGATGGAGCGGTAGCCGAAGTCATCCAGCCGGTCCAGCTCGTAGGTCTCCCCCAGCAGGGGGTTGAAGGGCTTGGCAGTGCGGTGGATGGTGGTGGAGTAGGAGGACACAGAGAAGGCTGCCACCAGGCACATCTGCTCCAGGGACGATTCGCAGCGAGACGCCCGGTCCAGCAGGTCACTGTACTCTAGATCCTCAGTTAGACGCTGCAGCATCGACAGGGGCTCGTTGAAGTTTACCTGAAGTCACAATTGCAGGCAGACACACATTGGAGTTGCGTCCTGCGTTTAATACACAAACACTAGTACAGACCGTATAATCACTTCTCGTTTCTCTTACAGGCATGGGGATCTTGGACAGCTCCTTGCCGATGCAGTTCTTCATGATGCTCCACAGGTTAAGGGAGTAGTTGGGTTTGTTTGGGATGCGGCTCCGTCTAACTCTACGCAGCTGGACGTTGTTGGAGCCAGAGTCCTGAGGAACACATGCATGGTCAACCACAGTTAATCAGGTAAGCAGAGGTATTACAGGATAGACCTCAACAAATATTATTTCACCCTAAAGTATTGTATCATACAATCCCTGAGGCAGGGCTCCCCAACTGGTGTCCCACAGGCACTTTTATTTGGCCCCCCAAGTTTTCTGAGAAAAAAACGTATTCCCACACATAATAGAGACACGTGACCGTATACAAATGTAAGCAAGGTTTAAATTTAATTTCTTGTGGTTAATTTGCAGTTAATTTACAATAATACAAATAATTTGTAATTAGGTTCCGGCCCCCCGACCATATACTCATGAAAAACAAATTGGCCCGCAGCTGAATCTAGTTGATGATCCCTGCCCTAAGGTAAGATAACCTTGCCTATGATTTACTAAACCTCTGTATGTAAAGAGGTGGTAAAGCATAAGACTGCAGACTCACATTCTCATTGTGGCTCCATTCACTATTGGGTAATCCTCCACTCATTATACTCTGGTTACTGCCGGAGCGTCTGAAACACAAACACACTACAACTACCATATACACAAAACACAGTCAAATGAATTCATTATACATAATAAAGCCTAATGAATTATGCTAGCATCGTCATATTACATAGCTACATGAATGAACTCTACTTGGCCCCATGATCAGTAGAGATCAGGTCAGTGACCTGGACTGGTTCTGAATCCGATGCAACACATGTAATAACTAATGTTTCAACAGCAAGCTTCCTTCATCAGGGTTTCATCCCAGTGACCCTGACTGACCTGTGCTGGGTGTGGTCAGAGGCGGTCACTGTGATGAAGGCAGGGGAGTCCTCCATGGCATCAAAGAACTCTGTGTCTTCATTCTCATCACTGGCGTCACCCTCCTGCGTTCTCTCACCTCCGTCTGCCAGGTACACAGGATAATTACAGTTTGAGTTAGGGTGTTTTGTTTGTGTAGATCTTATTTCTCAAACCGGAGTGCATTTATGCTACAATAAATTAAATTCTGAAAGATAAACCAGCAACATCCCACTATGAATGCAGTGCCAGGGATGACCAGAGGAGGGACAGTTTCTTGTGAGATTCCAATCCATAACAAGCAATAAACTGCACCAAACTACCTTCACGGTAGGAGCTTAAACCATTGAGTGTTTTCTAATCTTAATCAAATATGAGAGAACAGACTGGTGTGTGTGTGTGCGCACCTCTGACCTGGGTGTGTGCTGGGAGCCTCTCTCCAGGCCCTCTCCAGGCTGTTGTGCTGCTTGGCTAGCTGTTCAATAGTCTCCTCCAGATGGTGGCGCTGTTCTCTCTCATACTGCAGGGCTCTCTGCCACCTCCGGCTGTGTGTCTCTGCTACGTCCAGGAAGTCCCTACAGGCCTGAGACCATACAGAGGAGAAGGCAGCCACAGAGGTGACAATATATCAATGACACCTCTAAAGTTACAGAGCATAGGTACAACACTCAGTCCAATATAATAAACACTCCTATTGATCATGGCATTAAGAGTTCTTATTGTTGCATTGATCAAAGCAGTAGGATGACTACTAGCATTGGTTATACTGAAAAATCGATTGAAGTAGCCAGTAGGTGCTGTACTGAAATGTTGGCAAAGTGTTAGCAAAGTGAGTCGGTCCTCACATTGATCATAGCATTGGAGGTGATGCGGAAGAGTGTGGCACGCTCGTTGACAGTCTTGAGTTTGTCGGTGCCGTCAGTGGCCGTGCGCAGGTCCTCGAGCTCGCTGAGGGATCGCTGCAGGGCGGCGCCGTGCTTGCCGATTAGCTCGTTGCAGGTGCTCAGGTCATCCAGCTTACTGGCAAGGGTCTTCAGAGCCCCCTGGGTCAGGGCTCGGTCAGGCTGGGGCACAGGGGCCTCGTCTCCAGAGTCATCTGTACAGACAGAGGGTGGTAGGGATGGTTAGAGGGAGCAGCACTGAATTTGTTCCATTCATTCAGGCATTTGCTTACAAAGCCATATTCTTAAAATAGCATTGACTCTATAAATCTGCAAGTGGAGAAGACATGATGATTGATTTGAAGGGCGGAATGTGTTCTTTCCTTTCGTGCCCTCGGACGGTCATACAGTTTCCATTATGGACGAGAAGATGAGGTAGAGATACTGTAGACAATTATAGTTGTGATGCAGGCAGAGATAAAATAACTTATCCCTGACAAAGAGATATGGAAACAAAGATGGAGAGATTCTACAGAGATGTGAAGTTATGGGAATAGATTGAGAGTGTGAGACGGAAAGAGAGATCAACCGTTGTGACCCCCTCCCGCCCCGACAGGAAGCTATGAATTACATTTCTATGGTCGCTGTGGAAACACAGGCCCAAGCAATTGGAGGACCTAGTTATTTTTAGCAGTGGAGGGAGAAAAACGATGACGCACTTCACTTCCCTCCGCTCCTCCCCCGTGTTGGTACCATCAGTCACAGGCAGCAAGAGGAAATAAATCGCCCAGTACCAGCAGAGGCAGACATATTCCTGGGGTGCAATCATTATGTGGATTTTAATGAGCTCAGAGAGAAAGGACAGGCGGAACAGACAGACAAGTCTCTCAGTGAGAGCAGCAGTGTTACAGACATCTCAGAGCTGCTGGAGCCTGGTGTCTGAGACACCCGCCACGGTCACCTAGATCTCCACAACTCTGCCATCTGCATCCTACAACAACAAAGTAATCTGGAGTCCTACCCTGTAGACTAGATTATTGACACCTCATAACTTGAATCCTACTGTTCACTGGTAGTCTAGAACATTGGACAAGATGGAACGCTAGAGAAAACAACATTGTAAGACCCTTACACTTTACATGGTGCCAGAGGCATCAAAAAGCCCCAAATCAGAACAACTCAAATTATAAACAACCCTTGCTGTCTAGAAATAAAAGCTAGGCTACTCATCTCTATATCGACAGAACTTTGCCAAACTCAAACACTACTGTAGCGTGAATCCAGTGGTTGTAAGTAAATGTCAGAATAAACCATGTAAATATCACAAATACCTACAATAGATCCTACCGTAAAAACACAGATCTGGGCCAAATCCATCAGCTTCTGCATTTGCCTGCTTCATGTGACATGCATGCATATATAAGCTACCATCTCCCAGGCAGGTTGTCTGACTCAAGGCCAGTGTCAGGCAGAGCATCCTTGGAGCGCCAGACAACAGTGAAGGACTCCCATGCTGTTATTAAAGAAAAAACTCAATCATGGAAAGTGGATTTATGAGCTCTCAGGGGAAGATTAAAATGAGAGTGAAAACTCCTTCAGACATCTGCAGTGGTCTGATGAAACATATACAACACATGGGGAGAGAGACAGATAAGAGCACCCAGGAGAGAGAGAGAGAGATAGATCTCTCTCTCTCTCCTCTGACAGCTGCTCTACCAGTGCACAATTGTTTTAGCATAGTCACCAAACCTGTGACTCTGAATAGAAGCACACCCATCCTAGGAAATGTCTGTGATAATGTAGCCTAAATGCACTGTGATAATGTAGTCTAAATGGATTGTGATAATGTAGTCTAAATTAACTGTGAGTAATATCTGCTACACAGTAGAAGGAGATGAAGAGGGCTGCATGGTATGTCTGTGCGATCGTTAAGTACACATCATCATCTGTCATGTGTGGGAGTCAGAGGAAAGCATGTCAGCAGATAATTGATAGAGATGGCCATGACTCATACATCTGAATGACTCATGTGTGACAGTGATCCGCCCCTACAGGTGATGGAGAGGGAACCCACAATGGGGATGGGCAAAGGAAAGATGCCAGGAGAAGGAGTAAAGAAAGAGGAGAGACAGGTGGTGTGAGCTACTGTAAGGTGTTACGAGTGGACACTTACAGTGCCTTCAGAAAGTATTCCCACCCCTTCACTTTACCAAATGTTGTTGTATTACAGCCTCAATTTCAAATGGATTAAATTGAGATTCTGTATCACTGATCTACACACAATACCCCATAATGTTATTAATTAGGCTTTGGATGGTGTATCAACGCACCCAGTCAGGCGTCCTTCCTAACTCAGTTTCAGGAGAAGAAGGAAACTGCTCAGGGATTTCACCATTAGGCCAATGGTAATTTTAAAACAGTTACAGAGTTTAATGGTTGTGATGAGGAAACTGAAGATGGATCAACAACATTGTAGTTACTCCACAATACTAACCTAATTGACAGAGTGAAAAGAAGGACGCCTGGGGTCTCCATATTTTCAAGCATAGTGGTGGCTGCATCATGTTATGGGTATGCTTGTAATCATTAAGGACTGGGGAGTTTGTCAGGATGAAAAAAGGAACAGAATGGAGCTAGGCACGGGCAAAATCCTAGAGAAAAACCTGATTTAGTATGCTTTCCACCAGACACTGGGAGATTAATTCACCTTTCAGCAGGACAATAACCTAAAACACAAGGCCAAATCTACACTGGAGTTGCTTACCAAGAAGGCAGTGAATGTTTCTGAGTGGCCGAGTTATAGGTCTGACTTAAATTTACTCAGTGCTGTAAAGTACTTAAGTAAAAATACTTCAAAAAGTACTACTTAAATAGTTTTTGAGGGTATCTGTACTTTACTATTTATGACAACTTTCTAAAGACAATTATTTACTTTTTACTCCATATATTATCCCCGACACCCAAAAGTACATTTTTAAGACTTAGCAGGACATGAAAATGGTCCAATTCACACACTTATCATGAGAACATCCCTGGTCATCTCTACTGGCTCGGATCTTGCGGACTCACTAAACACAAATGCTTCATTTGTAAATGACGTCTGAGTTAGAGGTCAACCGATTATGATTTTTCAACGCTGATACCGATTATTGGCCGACCAAAAAAAGACGATACCGATTAATTGGCCGATTTTTATATATATACTGTATATATAATAACAATTACAACAACACTGAATGAACACTTATTTTAACTTAATATAATACATCAATAAAATCTATTTAGTCTCAAATAAATAATGAAACATGTTCAATTTGGTTTAAATAATGCAAAAAACTAAGTGTTGGAGAAGAAAATAAAAGTCCAATATGTGCCATGTAAAAAAAGGTAATGTTTAAGTTCCTTGCTCAGAACATGAGAACATATGAAAGCTGGTGGTTCCTTTTAACATGACTCTTCAATATTCCCAGGTAAGAAGTTTTAGGTTGTAGTTATTATAGGACTATTTCTCTCTATACCATTTGTATTTCATATACCTTTGAATATTGGATGTTCTAATAGGTACTTTAGTATTGCCAGCCTAATCTTGGGAGTTGATAGGCTTGAAGTCATAAACAGCTCAATGCTTGAAGCACAGCGAAGAGCTGCTGGGAAATGCACGAAAGTGCTATTTGAATGAATGCTTACGAGCCTGCTGCTGCCTGCCACCGCTCAGTCAGACTGCTCTATCAAATCATAGACTTAATTATAATATAATAACACACAGAAATACGAGCCTTAGGTCACTAATGTGGTCAAATCCGTAAACTATCATTTCGAAAACAAAACGTTTATTCTTTCAGTGAAATACAGAACCGTTCCGTATTTTATCT